>NC_077232.1:52249815-52567315 GCF_027887165.1 Monodelphis domestica
CCACGTGGCAAGGGGCAGAAGACCTCAGGGGGGAGAAAGAGGAGAAGGTAGAGACTTTTCCAAACAGGAACATACAAGCATGACTAATTTTAAAGGATATCTTTTGACTGCATTGATTCTTTCATTTATCTCACCTGAGATTCAGGGGGAAAATTCAACTCCCTGCAATTCTTTAGCCAAGTTGGAGATTCCAAAAAACCACACTCATTATAGGGAGGCAACTCAGGGGCTCAATGAATTGAGAGCCAGTCCTAGAGACAGTAGGTGCTGAGATAAAATCTGGCCTCACACTCTTCCCAGCTGTGTGGCCCTGGGCAAGTCATTTAGCCCCCATTGCCTACCCCTTACCACTCTTCTGCCTTCTGGCAATAGCCATCTAAATGGATAATAAAAAAAAACAAACAACCAAGGAACTTTAAAGCAATTAGAGGATATATTTTTAAGGCATTTAAGACTACAATGTTTTATAAAAATCTCTGTATTCTATTACATTTTACTGATTGTTTTGTTTAAGATTTAACTTTGTGATTTTAAGTTCATATATTACTGCATTCAATACTATTCTGTTACACTGAATCATTTTAATGTACTGGGTTTTAAATACTGTAATATTCTGTTGCTTTTCCCCTATAACTATACTGAAAAAAACATTATTGAGTAAACCCACATAAAAACAGCTTTTCTATTTTGACTTTGTAAATTGTCATATAGAGGACTCCATCAGAAAATTACTACAATTATATAACAACCTTTGAAAAATTTAATGAGCTAAATATCTCAAATTGATTTTAAGGGGTCTTTAGACATCATTTTTAGAATTTTTTTTAACAATCTCTGGTCATTTTGCCTGCCCCCTAACAGGAGGTAAGGACCATTTTAGTAGCTGAAGTGGAATACAATTATAACCCCAACTCCAGCATTTATAAAATGTGAATGGAAGCTGGGAACTTAATCCCAGGGCATTGTACCCCTAGAAGCCTCCCCCCCAAAAAGGAGCATCTTTCATTTATAACTCTTCAACTCACTTTAGAGAGATTTGAGTTTTTCCTAGACCCCTCTGCCACATTTTTGTAATGATATCTAGATTTCTTGATGATATTCTAGACTCAAATAAATTTTATTTTGTTTAAAAATGTTTACCAAGGTTGAATGATTTGCTATGTTTGTAAAAATTGTGACAAATATCCATCAGTTCATAGGCTTTTAAAAATGCCATACAACAACTTATGTGAAATATGATAGTGGGTTTGTTAGTGTAATTAACTGGATTATTGAGAATTTTGAGGATATTGATACCTACATATTTGTACTACTGTTTTTTAAAAAAATGTTACCTTGTGAAATTCATTTGCTTGTACTCATAGTGGATCCTGGCCAGGTATGAAGAGGAAATGGATCTCATTTTTGGTGAGAAGGCCTTGTGTCAATGATCATAAGTTACATTTTCATTTTAAAACTAATTTATTATATTTTTCTTTCATGTGCAATATACTATTTCAGTATTTTTTCTCTCCTTTTTATATTTGGTGCACATGTCACTGGTATTAAGATTTAACTTTTTTGATTTAGCAGTAATATACTTTTAAAATGCATTGCTATAATGTCAATGCATGTCCCAAAAGCTTGAGACTATAAAATGATACCACTAATTGTTTAAAAAAATTATGGGACTTTGCTTAATGATTCTGTCTGATTCCATGACAAGATATACAAAAGAGCCTTTGCAAAGGGTCAAAGAAACCAATCCAGGAAGGACTGATGCACTTCTAAGCCAATACAAAGGACTTGAACCTAGGGTGAAGCCTCAAGGTTGTGATGCTTAACATACATTAAGACGTAGGCCTTCCTTGTATCCACACTCTTAGTGAAAATACTTACAGATGAATACCCCAAACTTGGCTCCTATCCTGGCTTCTATAATCTAGTCCCTTTGCTGTCTTTCATAGTGTAGCAAACTTTCTGTAGTCCTGGCTACTGATGGGGTAAATGCTTACTTTCTTAGATCATTTCAATTCAACCCTGATTCAAGGACCTGTTATAGATTTATTTTTCCTTTACTTAGAATTTTTAAACATAAGTGTTTGATAGTCTATATTTTCATCCAGAAATATTTTTAATTTGGATTTTTCTGATGTCTTTTTAATTTCTCTTGCCAATTGATTCATATACCTCATAACTCAGCCATGCATCCCTAAGTGATCCTGTGTTTTTCAATCACCCTCTTCACGGGGGAATGTAAAAATATTATTATTTTAAATTTCAAAGTTTAAATTCCTTTTGAGCAGAAATTTTAGGTTAAGAAACATGCTACCTCTCCGAATACAGAAATTGAACTATTTGGAGAAGACTCCATGAAGATGCCTCCAGACCACAAGCTGCACGAGATGATCAAGAATGAACTTTGGGTGTGGTTGATTGAACATTTATTTGTATGTATACTTTCATGCCAAAGGAGACTTCCCCCAACTGGTTTTTTTGTCAATGCGTCTAACAATTATTGGTTTTGTTCTTTTTCCTTCTTATCCTCAAATTATTATAATCTTTAAGTTGATTATGTTTTCATGATCATTTTTGGGGAAACCTTTCCCAATAAGAATCAAATGGGGGAATGTAAAAATGGAGATTTGAACCCCAGACTTCAATTCTCAGAAGTCCTTGGTAGTTCCCAGAATTCCCTATAATATCACCAGAGTCCTCACCTGGGCCAAGAACAAAATGGGTATTTAAACTGACTGTACCATCTATTTGGTCTCTCTGCTTCCGCTTCTATGCACACGTCTCTCAAGATGTATTAAGTGAAACTGAATGGGCTATGCATCCCTCCTAGACACGTGCTTTTTTATTTTGTATTTTCTTTATTTATTAATTCTAATAATCTTTAATAAAACTCATAAAATATAATACTTTTATTAGAGAAACTAAATTTAACTGTTACAATGCCCATGGCTGATTAGCCCATTCAAAGTCCCCGCACTTAGCTTACTTGCTACATCATTGCAATGGAATGGAAGAGAGCTTGGTAGCCATTACTGCCAATTATGATCTCACCTATTTGAAAGACTTAGGTGAAATTATAGGGAATTCTGGGAAATACCAAGGACTTCTGGGGATTGAAGTCTAGGATTCAAAATCTCCATTTGCTAAGATGATTCAACTGAAACTGTGATATTCCATAAGTCCTATCTATCTAGCATCCCCCAGACAAAACTGACCCCAAAATAATGTAGAGAGGCAGAAAATAATTGAGGATCATGGGAATTATGTTTCTGTTTTCTCACTATGAACCTGTTTCCTCTCTTCTGCCTACTCAATTTTGGACCCAGAATATCATCCAACCTAGGATAGTTCTTTTCCTAAACAAAATATATGAATGTACTAATTCAATGAGTTGGTCCAAGGTCTGAGCAGTATAAATTATAAAAGGCATGATTTTCTTTATTCACTCCCTCCCCCCACATTTTCTATATCAATAACTAAATTAATTTATTTTGAGCTACAACATCATTTATTAAGAAGGGTCAGTATCTTGTTGAGTAATAGACAGAATTTGGAATTAATTCCACCTACCTCACAAGACCTGTATGACCTCGAAAAGGGCTTTAATTTCTCTTTGTCTCAGTTTAACTTTAAAATCAAGGGTTTGGGACCAAAAAAGTTACTTTTTATGTGTTTTCCTTCTCTACATCTATGTATTCTATATATACATGCTTATATTAAATATCTTGTTGGAATAAGAGTCATTTAATTTTAAAAAGGAGCTTCTATGGATATTGTCTGTCAACAAAAATTTTCTTCATTTGTAATTCTTGCAAGATATTCTTTACTAAAAATTTTAGAGATCATATATTACCTTGATTAATGCTTTGCTTAATCTATATACTCAGTCCTAGAAACCTGTATCATCATTAATTTATATGGTAATAATTAATTTTGAAGGGAGATTGTATGTAGATTTGCCTCTGCCGCATCATATATTAGAACATGTGTGTTTTTCCTACAACCAATAAGCAGTGTAAGATACTCAAATTATATTTTCAGCTAATATTAGTGTGAAATTACTCAGAGGAAATAATTGACACAAAATAGATCATTACCATTAATATGGTAATGAGAAAATAAGTATATAGATAACATCATAAATATCTTATTGATCACTTTTTTTAGTTTCTGTGATCATTTTTCTTTTCTTTAGGGATCTCTCTCTCTTTGAGGAATATGGAAAATCAATCTTTGAATTTCTTAAGATTTATGTCACTTTCAACATGGATTTAGTCCTTTACAATTTAATTAGTCAAAAGACATTAGTCATGTCTAGGCACTCCTCTTGAATTCATCTTCATAGTGTGCCTTTTTTGCTTTTTCCCATGAAGACTTAAGGTAATGTAGTCTGAATATATGGGTGGTTTCACTACCTTTGCTGAATCACTATAAAAACACTATTAAAATATTACACTTTATGTATATATTTTTCACTATATTGTCATCTACAAATATTGTCGAGATGATCTATCAGCTATATTTCACATTTTTAATAGGTGTGTTTCTTCATATTTATTTTTAGGAAGTGATAAGTATAAGGATAGGGTAGAGGGGATGGATCTCTGATTTCACTGGGTGAGGACATTCTTTCTGTAAATGTGGATTAGAACCTTCTCTGATACTCATATTAGAGAACTGAATATAGCACTGGGGTCTTAAATGATTTGTACAGAATCACACAGCCAGTATTTGTCAAAGGAAAGAATTCATCTCAGTGGTCTCTCCACATCAGTTCACTGGCTATTATATTGAGAAGGGATTCTGAACATCATTTTGAGAAATACTGATGATAATATCCTGAAAGCTTCTTCTAAAAGGTCTTTTAAAATATTTTAAATTTCCCCCCAGATTACATATTGATATAATTTTAAATAATAATTTTCTGACATTTTGATACACATGTTCTCTTCCCTCCCTCCCACCACTCCCCTTTGCCTAGAGAAATTCATGGAGGATATAAAGTGAAAAATGGCATGCTTTTATCTATATTCCAGATTTTTTTCAGTTCCTGTTATAGCAGTGTATAGTCTTTTTTTTACCATGAGTCCATCTGGAACTTTGAACTGCTGATAATAGTTAAGTCATTCACAGTTAATCATCATATTTTATTTTTATAACTATATACAATTTCCCCCTGGTTCTGATCACTTCTCTTTACATCACTTCATATGAGTCTTTCCAATTTTTTTGTGATTATCTTGTCATTTCTTATGGCACAATGATATTCCAATAAGATCATGTGTCACTACTTGTTCAGTTCATTCTATTTTTTGTACATCTCTTCAGTTTCTTATGCACAACATTTTGTGAGATTCTGACTTTTAATCCATTCTGTTATCTTCTTGCATTGTGGGGTAGATTCATCCCATTCACATTCACAGTTATGATTTCTATGTGCTTCCATACAGCTTATTTTTCTCATGTTTATCCTTTTCTCCTTTCAGCCTTTTTCTATTCACAAATATTTTTATTTTTGACCACCACCTCCTCAGTTTACCCTCTTTTTTCTCCATCTATTGCCTCTTCTTATTCCCCTGCCCCCTTCTTACCTCCATTTAGGTTAAGATGTATTTTTACAGCTCATTGTGTGAGGGTGTTACTCCTACTTTGTGACAATTCCAATGCAAGTAAATTTCAAGCATTGACCACTACTTTCTCATCCTTCCCTCACCCCAGTGTATTGATCGTTATGTACCTCCTCATGTGAGTTAACCAATTTTCTTTCCATTTCTCTTTTCTCGGTGTCTTTTTCTTTCTTATTCCTTGATTTTGTTTTGCTTTTTCTTTGTTATGCTTTCTTTGGATATCATGCAATCATATTTAATTTATTCCCATTATCTGTCTATATATACTCCTTGCCTTAAATGTGAAAGTTATTAAGTATCTTCCATATCTTAAATATGTTAATTTAGGTAGCTTATGTATTTCAAGTATCATACTTACCTTAAATATCTTGGTTATCACCTATGTAATAATTCAATCATTTAACTGAATTATTTTCCATGATTACAATAAGTATCTTAATTACCTTCTTTAACTCATATCACAGATATCTTAAGTATCTAGATGAATATTTTCCCAAATAGGAATAAGATTGATTTAATCTCACTCTGTCCCTTGAAGATTTTCCCCCTTTTCTTTTTACCTTTCAATACTTCTCAAGAACTGAATTTAATTTAAATATATATGTGTATATATATATATATATTTTAGCTATGATTGTTTCATGAGGAATGCCTAGAAGTTCTCTATATCATTAAATGTACACATCTTTCCTTGAGTATGATGCATAGTTTCAATGGGTACATGATTCTTGGTTTATGTCTTTTTTTTGGAATGATTACTTTCTGTCTCAGATTTTATAATGTGTATTGGTTTCAAGATAGAAAAGTGGTAAGGGCTGGGCTCTGTCTTAATCAGAATCACACAGCTAGGAAGAATAGAAAAACAGATTTGAACCTAAGACCTCCCTCTCTAAGCCTGGATCTCTATGCACTGAGACTCCTATAATGTCTTTCAAATATGACCTGGAATCTAAAAATAATATTTCCCTTAATTGCCATATTTTTCTTTGCCAGTGGATCCATTATTGGTTGACATGATTCTAAAGTTCTTTTGACCAGCCAGCAGTATTGATGCGACTCCTATCAAATTCTCTTTGATGCTTGGTGTTCAAAACTTCACACCTTGTTCCTATTTCTTAGCTCTGTAACATAGAGAGGGGGTAGCTATATGCCTCTTGGCTTACAAAATGACTTATCTCTCAGTTTCAGGCATTTTTCTCTGCTTGCCTCCCATGGCTGGCATGTTTTTGTTCTTCAGCTCTGCCTATTAATTTCCCTGGATTCCTTTAAGTTTCAACAAATATCTTTTTTTTTAATTGGAAGACTTTCCTAATACCTTTAAATTCTTATAATACTCTTTCTTAACCAATTCCTACTTATGCTATGTATAACTTGAGATATATAGTGTTTTTATGTTGTCTCTTCTGTTAGATTTTGAGATCCTTGAGGGTATGAATGCTTATTGCTTTTCTTTGTATTTCCAGAGTTTATTAATAAATGTTGACTGATTCATTGACTGTGGCCATATATTACTTTTCATGTTGTTGGAGTTTAATAAATTTTGTGGGTTTTGAATTAGAATAGCTGGTATATCTCTGGACTCCCTTACTAAGATGATATACTTCCTAAATTTTCTAAGACTTTTTACCAAACCAACTTCTGGATGTTTATCAGCTCTGAAGTCTCTTTTCTCATTTTATCTTTTATAAGGATTATAAAGATAATAATAGCTAGCATTTATATAATGCTTTAAGATTTGAAAAGTGCTGTTAAAATATTATCTCAAATATATACATATATATGCATATATATATGTTTTATTTTCACAGGAACCCTTGGAGAAAAGTGCTTTTATTATCCTCATTTTACAGATAAAGGGACTGAGGAAGACAGAGTTAAATGGCACAGCTGGAAAATGAGGACAGGTTTAACACCATATGCATTTTGTCACCTATTTTCTCATATATGTATATATGTGTAGTACTTTATTCATGATTTTCAAGTGAATATTTCACTTTTCATTGCCTATCACTCACAGAAAAAGCATATCTATTATCACAATTTATACCCATGATGACTGGTATATCATATTGCCTATTCTGAAATAATATCTGCATAATCATTTATCTTTCTATATAAATTTTTTATTTGAACCAAAATATTTAAGATGAAATTTATGACTTCATGAAAGAGCAACAGATTTCTAAAATTCACTTGAATAACCTTCGAAAAACTAGAAAAAGATCATAAACATAGGTAACCATTTATCATCACATCCTCAAGAAATTCTTAAATATTGAGGGCCAAATCTATCTTCCTAAAACCTTCTCTTCAGTTAATTTTCTGGGAAACTAGCAAAATAAATCTCAAGTTCCCACCTTGAGAACTAAGTTACCAAGCCTAGTAGTCAAAGGGCTGGAGTGACCTTCTATGTTCTCTAGCCATTTCATTTACTTTGTTATAATGTCAACTTCAAATAACATCTGCCAAGTCCTTTCCAACCATCAATAATAGAAGATGACAGGAAGGACTTTTAAACTCTAACTCATGGAAATGACAGCACTGCCTCCAATGTCTCATAAACTAAGAGTTACATGGGACCATGGAAAGGACACAGGCACCATAAACATTGTATCACTTAAGTTCTCTGGCCCTCAGTTTCTAATTCTACAAAACACTGATATTATATCCCATTTCCTCTGAGCATTCTTCAAGTATGGATCCATCAAACTCTGACTCTATAAATTTGATGTCTAGGTAAAGATAGCAGAAAATATCTGGGTAAACCAGGCCAACATTTCAACACCAGAAAAAGTTGAAGTGAAATACATTTTAAATATGATTTTTAAAAATATATGAAACAGACTAAGTTTTTTAAATGGTAGGCACCTCATTGCTTCTTTTTTTATTCTAATAATAAACAGGATATACCCCTCATCACCCCCATCCCCCACCCCAGGTCCCCTGCCAAGTGGAAGCTAATTGTTGCCTACGGAAATAACACCCCAGTTTTTACCAGTTGGTTTGTAATTCTGAAGACACAGTGGCAGCTACCAGAAGCCTGGGACCTGGGACTGGGCCTGGGGTTGGATGAGAGATCTGTGTCAGAGGCTGGAGATTAGGAGCTGGGGGACTGTGACTGGGGGCCTAATGAGCGATTAAGGTGAGGGGCTGGAGGAAGCAGTATCAGCAATGCCAGAGTCAGCAGCAAGGAACAAGGAACAAAGGAGGAACAAGGAATGAGGACTTAAGGAGTTGGGCAAGAGAAGTGGTTTATCTCTTCTACAAGATTCCCCTGGCTAAAAATAGCCCAGCCAGTAAGGAGAGCAAACAAAAGGGCAAAAAAGTAGGAAAAGAAAAATGTAGTAGCTCCAAAGAGAGTTGGAATTCGTGAGGGTGGGTGGGGTGGGCAAAAAGCCCTGGCAGGAGAAACATTGCTCAAAAAAATTAGTTAGGGTATCTTAAAAAATTGAAAGAGTTTCTTGTCCCTTCTGGACAACTATAAAAATCAAAATCTCAATAATAAAAAAATATATATAATTTAAGGGATTTTATTAAATAATCATTAGAAATCAAGAAATAAAGAGAGTACAAAATAAAAACCATATGACCATGGCTGGTTACCCATTTTTTAAATTCCCACTTACCACCATCACCACTGGCTGTAAGCCCAAGAAGAGGCAGTACTCTCCCTGTCCTCCTATTATATTCTCTGTCTACAGGAAGTATGTAATGACAGGAAGTCAGTGGGCTCCTGGGAAATGTAGTTCTTTTTTTAGGGTAACAGATTTTCAATTTTACAATTTGAATCTCTGGTAATGCTCTTCTTCCTAATCTTTGACTCATAATATACCATGGATATACTAGTAGAAATCTCACATAACTTAAGACAATTGTATTCTCAATCTGGATGCACTCATTAAAGTTAGATCATGATTATTTCAGTTTCTTAAAATCCATCTCAAGTAGAAAATCACAAAAGCTATTTTCTGTACAATGACTTTTTATCTTTGTATTTTCTTTTAACTTTTTTTTGCTATTTCCCCCCTAACTGGGTAATGATCAGATTAAACACATACAGTTGATCAAGTATGAGTCTGATATAAGTAATTTCATTTTTTTTTTGGTGTATGAGGCTGTTAAAATAAGTTTAATTTAATTTTTTCTATTACATTTCTACTACAAGTGATTACTACATATTGAACCTTCAAATAGTCTTTTTGAATAAAATATTTAAGAGATATAGACACAAAGCTTTTGTACAACACAACTTTTTTCTTCTATTTCTTGATAATCAATATTTTCCAATATATTTTTCACAAACTATTCTTGTGCCTACCCAAACATTGATTTTACTAAGTATCAAGATAAATTCTGACTTAGTTGAAAAAATTCTCTCATCTCCATAGAATTTCCCCTCTTCATCTTCCGTAGCAAAAATTAGTAATTCATTTTGATTTTTTTTTTACTCACCTATTTACTTACAGTCATTGTGTTCATTATAAGGGCAGATCACCAAATGTCCCATAAACTGTACTCAAAATTCACTCTTCCATCCATCTCTTCCATTTACCATTTAAAAATATTTCAAATATACTTTCATCAAACTATATTTTTATGTCATACAATTGAGTTATGCCAAGAGTATTAGTAAAAATGCGACTCATTTCCTCTCCAAAAGTATAGATGTCTTGCTTGGATACTGGAAATGTCACTAGCAAATAAATGGCCTAAAATCTATTGGTGAATCTTGCCACCTCTACAGCTTTTTCTGACATTATAATTATCTGAACAATATATTTTTAAAAATAATTTTAACTGCATAGACAGATAGTTCAGTGTATAGTGAGTCAAGTCTAAAAATAGACAATCCTGTATTCAAATCTGCCTATGTATGTCTATGTTCTAACTGATACTTAATATTGGTTCTAAGACAGAAGATAAGGGTTAAAAAAGAGATAATGTTGTGTGGATCAAGGTAGCATTAGCAGAGATCAAAATATTCATGGACACAATAGAAAATTTGGAATCATATTATATTTCATCTATATAATGTAAAAAGAGACGTAGTTAAATTCAGGAACAGATTTGAACAGACGTAAATGAACTTAGAATTCATGAATTTGCTTTAAAATGTTTTGATAACATAACATCAATATAATAGGTTTTCTTTGTAATATTAAACACATTATTTTATGTATTAAAATAATATACCGAGGAATCCATAGGACTTGTGAGAAATTATTTTTAAAAAATTAAGGACCTTAGTTAGACTAATAAATCCTTTAAATGATCAGTCTCATCAATTTTTCCTTATTCTCTCCAAAAAGGACAGATTATTCATTTGGAAATAGAATAAATCTATTTGTTCCACATTGGCAAAATTCCTCATGCTTCAAAATAAATTACTTGGTGAATGCAATTTACAAACATATTTACATATTACTCAATTTTTGAGTCATTATCATGCTTGCCATAGGTCTAGAATTGCATAAAAGAGTTCCATAGGCTCTGATTTATATATTATTCTGTATTTTTATTCTAAATGTATCTACTAGCAAAGTCATGAATCTTTTCCATCCTAATAAAGACTCGAACTCAAAGAAGTTTTTGATCTGGACATTTGATTTTTGCTCTCAGAAAGATATATTAGGAGAAAGGATGGCAGAAATATGAATCTCCCTCTATAAACATTCTGATGAATAAAAAATAAGGAAAAATAATTGTATCCAATCTAACTTTTATGAATTTAAATGTATTTTTCTATATCTGTCCTCTTCTAAGTATTTAGCAATTAGTTTTGGAATAGGCGTGTGAATTTCTATAATTCTATATTCATTGTCTATGTGTTTACTTACTATTCATCTTTTTTTAATCAGTTTTAAAAATAAATTCTTCAGGCTTATTTTTCTTTGAATGAACCAACCCAAAATTGGTCCAGAGCATTTATTTAATTTAAATAATTACTGATATTCAGGCAATGTGTTTAATTTTTTAGCCTTCTTTTATAACATGCTTTATATACATTATGTAATTTTATGCTCACAAAAACTGTACAAGGTTGGTATTATTATGGCCATTTTCCACTTGAGAAAACTGAGATTAAGAGGAAGTTTTCTATTCATTGTAAGGCAGTAAATGAGTGTCAGAAGTTATTTGACCTCAGGTTTTCCTGATTCCAAGTCCATTTTGCCCAGGGCTTGTAGAACCCTTGAAATTCTGTGAACTCTTTATTGATGTTTTTCTATACAACACTATAAATTCTAAAAAACACAAAAGAGCTAATTTTCCCTATAAAAGTGAAGAGATTTGTTCAAATCAAGACAATATGATAAATTATCAATTCTTTACTAATGCACAGAAAAGAAGTATTTTCACCAAAAACCTCTGTAATTGAGATATCCTATGAATCTATAAAATACTTCATAATAATCTACTTCCAGACAGCAGTACTTCACACATCATTTCCCACTCACTGCAATGTTCTCAACTTTTCCATCATGCCCCAGAAACCTCTTCGTCTTGCAAGATCACATTAGCCTTGTAACTCAAACTTGATCATTATTCTCTAACCCTAAGTCCCCATGTAACTTGATGGTAGAGAGTTGCATCTCCATTGAAGGAGTGCAGCCAGATCACCGAGCATTTCATTCTCCATCTGGCTGCCCTCCTCTGCACTTATACATCATGACCTCGCAATAGGTACTGTGTGAGTTATCTTGATATGATTAAGTTGCTCTTCTATGTGTGATGCAAGAATGACTATTTAACTCTATTTCTGATCAAGTTTGTCACTGTCTCAACTATGAGACATCTGGCTCTTAGACTCACTGGGTCTTTGAGTCTTAGACTCACTTAAAACTTTGAGACTGAGTCATTTTATACTCTTGTCTTGTTGTCTAAAAAATATATTGATGTCTTTGTTCCCCTGGACATCTGGGATCCACCACAGATCCATCCCTGGACCGGTTCCTTTCTCACATCCCTTCACTAAGAATTATAAAAGTAGCTACTAGTGAACTATATACTGAAGTCATCTTTGAATATTTTCTCCAATATTCTATTCTCCAATATTCAAAGATGACTTCAGTCCTTCAGTGTTAAAGGGTTTACATGATCAAATCAACTAAGTTACTTAAACCCCTGGCCAATACTTTTCAGAGGATTAATTTTCCATCTTTCCTATTACTTCAATAATCTCATAATTGAGGGATAGTCTCTTATAATGACACAATTTACCTAAAAACATCATAAATACTCATACAATTGTAGGGTATAAAAGAATCCAATTACACTTGCTCAGCCTGTGAAATCCTTGTTTCTAGAGAATCTATAAAATATACTGTAGCCTTCCAAACAAATAGCAGGAAAAGTCTAGCTTTGCGTTAACTTTTTTAAAAAGAGAATTAATTAGGCATTTTGATAACTGGTAGATGCCATTGAAAATAACTCTGCTACTTGAAAAATCCAATATTAAAAAAAAAAACCAACAAACTTCAATTGCTGGACAAAATAATGGAGCTGATCCATTGAATATGACAAGAAGGTTCAGTTCAAATTCAAATTTTGTCCCTGAAAATCAACTGGGAAATTAAAAGCATGAGGTTACTTGGACTCCAACTTCATCATTAAGTATGTATTCATTAAAACACACACACACACACATACACACCAAACACCTTCCAGTTTTAAGTTTGACCTTAAAAATTGGGCTAACAAGGAAAGCAATAATCTACTTAGCCTAAGGATTAGCCTCTAAGCATTTAATTTAGTAACTTTAATCTTTTTGGACCTATTTTTGATACATGGTTTTGTTTAAGTCCTCAGGTCAAATCAAGAAGGACATTCTGACTGTCTAGTGTATTCCTGTATGATCATACTGTAACACCATTCATACTGACATCTCCAACTTGAACCTCCATAACTTGGTGGCATGGTCATCATGTCAAATTTATGTCATGCTACATAAGAAATAATTTCCAAAGCACTAATAATAGTCACAGCTTACAGTGGGAGCCCCAAGGGAGGAACCATGCCATTTCTACTCTGTCAGGGATCCAAAATGATTAATAAATTTTAAAAATTGTTAGTGATAAAAACAATCCTCTTTTGACAGGCCTCTATCACTCTAGCTTGATCTACTTGACACTTCACAAATAATAGATCAAATAACAGAACTGATGTAAAAGACAATGTTTTAAATTCAAAATGACTTTTAAAACAATTATGACAACTTTCATTACTATTATAAAGAAAATGCACCTCAAAGGGATTTTTTTTAAATTATGCCAAACTACTTGTGTAGAGATGGTTGGGGGCCTGAAGGTCATACTGTAAATTTCTCAAAATTACCATGATAAAAATAACAATCCCTTAAGACCTCTTGACATATGTGCTGAAAAAATAATGCAAACTCATCAGTTGCTTCCATTGATTCTATTGCTCAGGTTATAATTATTCCTTGTGTCATGAAATTTTATCTCTGAGCTCTCCCTTTTCCGATCAGCAGATAGCCATAGATATCTAGGATAAAATTATAAATGTCATTTGACGTGGTAAGGAAATATTAGCTTCACCTTCTCAGCTGCCTCCCCATCCTAAAAATTGGAACTTTCCTAGGTACCTGGGGACTTTTCCCCTGGAGTATCTATTTTCTCTGCTAGCACCCACCACATATTGGAGAATTCCTTCCAAAGTTTTGATTATAGTCTTAGGCTTCCCATGCTTTTTTCCTCTCTTTGACATTCCTCTCTTTCCCTGTACTGGCCTCTGCCCCTGTATTTTAGCTCCCCTTTTTTATATTATCAACCCCATTGAAATGCAAGGTTTTTTTAGCCAGAGATAGTATTTTTTTGCTTATTTTTTCATACCTAGCACTTCATAGAGTGTCTAGCACATAATTTGCTTACTAAGTTCTTGTTGCCTTCCTTTTCTATTAATGTTCATATGTAAACAATTTCAATATGTGTATCTTTGATCTCATATAAGGAAAACATGTGAATTATATATGTGATGTATATGTAAGACATATATCCTTATATATGCCTGCATCTGTATAATATGTATATGTGGAAGAACAGAATATTCTTTTCCAATTTGGCTACATAAAATATAGGAATCTAGATTGACAATGAGGAAAATCTACATTTAGATACTAGCTCTTTTATCTGATCAAGACTCTGAATCTATATTGGGTCCAGTTCCCTTATTTGTAAAATAATAATAATATCTAATATTTACCTCTCATATTTATAAATGTCAGAAAATATATAAATGCAAAACTTTTAGAGTTAAGGTATGACTTCATTTTTGTCTTTAAATATCTATGCAGAGGACAGCACCTCGCACACAGTTGTCATTTAGTAGAAACTTGATGAGTGGAGAACAATGAGAGCCCTTCCTACCTAAACTTAGCTCTAAATAGTGACCATAATATCCTTTGGTCCTCATAGGACTTACCAGGCTCGCCAGATCAAATCTGTATGCATATTGTGTAGAGACAATAAAAAAAAAATAACAACCAACTAACTGCAAATAATCGTGTAATGTTTTAATAAAGTGTACTAAGGAGAAAAAAAAACCAAAAAACCAAAAAACTCTCACCTCCCACAACCTTCTGCTCTCCCACTAAAGCCTCAGACCAAAAACCCCTCCCAGAGTGGGATTGGTCCATTTATAGACCAATCCCACACCAGCCCATAGAGAGAAGGGAACCCTGGGAAGAGCAGGGAATGCTGGGGGATGTCCCCCAGCATACAACTTTTTCAAAACCCACATTATCAGTGGATGACCTATACTTTTGAAAGTTCAAAGTGCAATGGAGGAGATCCTACATGTGGGGAGCCAATGGACATGTTTCTGTGAAATAAAGAGCAGTCTAAATAATTTCAAGAGTTTGAAAAGCAGAAACCTAGTGAGTAGATGACTTTTATTTGGTTTGACTTTTGACTTTTTAAAAAAAAATTTTATCTTTTTGACCACAGAAACTAATTAAGGTTCCAAGAAAATAAAAGAACAATAAATAAAATAAATAATAGCTTAAATAAATAAAAGCTTAAACCCTATGTGCCAAGAATAGTGTTAATACCTGGAGATTTAAAGGGACTGAAGGGAAGAAAGTGGGAGAAGATAGTTACTGGTTTTAAATTATATTTTAATAGGGAAAAGCACACATAGCAGAGTTATTTTTGGTGGTGGTGGTGGTAACGACCTGAATCAACAGAAAAAACACCTGCGTCAGTAAAATCACAGCATTACTGCATTAGAGAGACACAGGTGTACAAACTCTTAATTTCTAAAAGCATGCCTATGGCATAATCACAGTGTATGTGTCTAGGCACATGAAATTTCTCTTGAATTGACTGCCTTTTGAATTGGGGTGTCCCATTTCTTCCCTGTGTTTGGATTGCGATTCAAAATTCTCCTGAAGTACATTAACATCTGGAACTCTTAGATAAAGATTCCGCTGACATCTAAGCTAATGAACTGAAACTTAACCTAGAAATTGTATTCCCTTTAAAAAAAGAGAGAGAAATGTTGCTAATATTTAGGTCACCCTGAAATAGCCTTTAGAAGTGCAAAGAGAGATGATACTGGCAACAACCTACAGTATAGGTTAATCATATCTCCAGAAAGTTCCAAAGACCTACTTCTCCACTAAGTTAATATCTGAAAATGCAGGCTTTCTTACCAAGGTTGTGTGTGTATATATAGTCTTAAGTCCACCTGCTCATTATCTGGGTTACCAAAGTAAGGAAGACCTATGGTCTATAGGTCATATACCAGAACAAGTTTAGTTGCCCAGAAGGTCTAGAAATTCCAGAAAAGTCAGTCAAAGAAGGAGTTTTAAAGGAAATTGTCAGTGCTTTCGGGTACCTTTGGGTAAGCCATTTGCTCAAGTATCAAGTGAAAAGAGAAAGTTGGAGTATATGACATCGAAATCCCCTTAAAACTGTATATCGTATGATGGTTCTCTGTGTTTGGATTGTGTATACATAGTAAAGAGGTCAAAAAAGTCTAATAATTGACCTTTCCTTGGGTTTTCCAAATCCTCTGAGCCAATCATGGCAGCAACAGGTCATTCTATACTATATTGAGATTTTTGATGAACCCATTAGACTTCCTAAAATCTCAACCCCTCTTGTAGACCAGCACATAAGAAGGTGTAAAGAGGTTCTTGTCTTGTGCTTTCCCCTTTTCACATTAACCAGAAAGACCCATTATGTTCTTCAGCCTTTAGTAGTTTCTTTCTTCTATGCTCTTTAAAAAAAATTATGTAAATCATGTAAAAAACTTGGATCAATTGTGCAAATTTAAAACTAAAAATATTTATACCGATATAACTAATACCAATCTAACTAGCCATAGACCATTCAGAATGTTTATCATTGACAGGGAATGCAATTTTCCCATAATTTAGTATAATCTCTTGGCATCATTTATGGTGTTTTAAGGTGTTAAGTTGATTATTCTTTAGTCACATTTGACTCTTTGTGATTCCATTTTGGGTTTTCTTGGAAAAGATATTGGGGTGGTTTGCATTTTTTTTCTCTAGTTAATTTTGAAGTTAAGGAAACTGAGGCAGATAGGGGTAAGCGACTTGCTCAGGGTCACACAGTATCTGAGATCAGATTTGAACTCAGGAAAATGAGTTTTCTTGACTCTAGCCTGAGTGCCCTATCCCCCGTTCTATCTAGCTTCTTCTACATGAGGCTGAAATCTTCATTCTTATTAAGTAATCCCTACTATCTAAAGGAGTATCTTCAACATAGTGGGCATTTATAATACATTTATTAATTAATTGATAAATTGACACAGATTGAGTGATGTATTCAGGTTCATGGAGTATTCAAAGTAGGGTTTGAATCTATTTTTTTCCTAACCCCAAAGGATATCAAGGTCTATATAATAGCTAGACCATGTCTAAGCACATAAGCTTAATTATATTTAATTATATTTAGTCTATTATTAGACTTCTATTATTTCCATACTCTGTAGATACAATCCACACACATAGAACTATCATAAGATATAGATTTTAAAGGGGTGCCTTGATATCATCTAGTCCAGTTCTCTCATTTGACAGTTGATCAAATCAATTTTCCAAGTAAAGTGATTTATGGCCACCCAGTTAATGAGCATCAGATTTAAAACTTGAACATTGGAACCTGGGTTCCCTTACCCCAAAAGAATACTTTTCATAGTATTCTGATGCCAGGTGTGACTTTTTATATACCAGAAGACCTTCGCTCTGTAAAGATTAAAATTTAGGGGAGACTGAGGCAGGTAGAAATTAGTTTCTCTCTGCAGGGAGTATTATATTTTTTAGAGGTTTATTAAGGATTAAGGATTAAAGAAAATACAGGATATGGAAAACGTGCCTAGGCCAGAGGCCTAGACAAGACCTCACCTACATTATGGAAAGAGCCACATCTGCTCCAAAATGGAAGTCCAAAAAGAGAGAGCTCAAAAGCCTTTGCAATCAGCTTAAATACCTTCTCGATCTCGCCCACCTCAGAATTCCATGAGATTACAAAGCATTTTGGGGAAGTGGAGCAAGGACTTGTGGGGATTGAAGTCCAGAGTTCAAATCTCAATTTTACAGCTCTAATATCATTTTACCTTCAATTTTATCTCATACTGTAGTTATAGTCTTGAAGAAAGTAAATTAGTAAAAATTAAAGTATAATAAAATATAATAGATAGAATGTAAGTTCCTTGAGGACAGAATTTTTTAAATTGTTGTCACTATATCCCCAGTAGTTAACACAGTGCCTGGTACATAGTAGTCAAATAATAAGTGATTATGAATGATTGATTGAGACAGCATGATATAGGAGAAAGCACTGAATTTTACATCTAGCAATCTAGGTTCTGATCCCTATTATGACTTTTACTACATGTATAAAATTGGACCAAGACCCTTGGTTGCCACGGACCTCATCTGTAACATGACAGGGTTAGATTAGATGTTCTTTCCAAAGTCACATTTAGATTTCTAATGTTCTATGTATCTGTGTTCAATATCAGAAGTCATAATGGTGTAATGAATACCTCACTGATCTAAAAGTCAAGAAGACTTGGATCTGAAGCCCACCTCTAAAGTATTCTTGCTGTGTGACCCTACAAGCAGTGCCTGGCATGTAACAGGCACTTAATAAATGTTTATGGCTTAAATTAGCAAGTTGCTTAAATATCACCAATTTACTCCAAACTTTAAGTGTATAAATTGAAGAACAGTTGTGGACCTGCACTGGTAGGAAACATTAGGAAAGTTCCTACTCCAGTGAAATCACATCATCACCAAAAATAGTCTACCTCTTCCAGGACACATTGTATTGTTCACTTTTCTTCAATTAGATTACAATTGAGTTCTAAAATATGGTTAACTCAAGTAATTCAAATTCAGTGGTTAGAATACTATGAAAATCAATGAGTACATGGCCATTAAGTCTTCTAGCTTTTAGGTAGCTCTTACTGAATTGAAAACAATTAAAAAAATAAAAGTTCTTACTGTTGTTTGTTTAATGCCCTACTAATCTACCATAAAGACCATCATGTTTTAAAAATTGTCTACATTTCTAGGAGTAATTCTTTTTACCACCCTGCCTCCATCATAGAAGACCAGAATTTACAAAATGTAGGTCATTCTTTGGATATTTCTTTTTCTTAAAAATAGTTCTCTACACAAGAGTAATTTAACCATTTGTGGGGAAAAGCATTTCCCTTTAAATACTTGTTATTTTTTTTTCACTGAAGCATAAGAAAAGAGCTGAGAAACATGAAAAAAATCCAATCCTTTTCTTGATCATCATCCTTCACCCATCACTTAATAACCATACCTGATCAACCAACTCCCTAAAACCTGAACCCACAGACTAAAGATTGATTACCCAACTAAGAGATGACTAAGGGAAAGTAGAAGATTCGTAGTGGGTAGGAAATAACAGTGCTAGCATAGCTTCCTTCCTTCCTTTCTTTCTTTCCTCCTTTCCTTCCTTCTTTCCTTTCTTTCTCTATGGATGGCAATATGCTACATCTTTTATTGTCAAGCAGGAATGCAAAATGGATGTAGGGTAGTCATTTTCCTTAACTGATTTGTCATGTTCAACCAATTGAGGGTAGGAAAATATAAAAAACAAACAGATATAAGGATGTAAGACAGAGGGGAATGAAGAGCCAGCATGATTGATATAGGCAATAAGGGTTTTAAGAGGTCTATGAAGGGAGAGATCAATGTGAGCCAGAATATCAGGTAAGGGACTTCTACAAAACTCAATGCTCCAGTTGAATGATGTAGGATACTTAGGTTTGGAATTGATGAAATGGGAGAAGGAATGACGTTCTCAGTGGGAAAAATTACAATTCCTCAGGAGAATTTTAATAGGTATTTGATCCTGATTTTATTGAGATCATGGGTTTACAACTTGAAAGAATCTTAAAGAGATAAAACTGTTCATCTAACATAGGAGGAAACTAACATACCAAGTTGTATGAGTTGCTCAAGTTTGCATAGGTGGTAAGCAATAGAGAAGGAATCAATGGCAGTGATTTTTCTATTGCACTCTGCTGAGCAAAAGAAGAGTAATCTTTTTTGGATTAAGTTTAGACAAGGCTTGGAATCAGGGGTCAAGTGTTCAAATTCTACCTTTGACTCTTAGGAACACTCTAAACTTAGCAAAACAATTTAATTTTGATATACATCATCAGAAACCCTGGGACTTATTTATAACTCATAGATCCAATAGTGGAGAGGAGAATTCTACTTCATGCATTTTAAATCACTTTTTTTATATTTTCACTACTGGATTCAAATAACTAGATTCAAATTCAAATATTCCCTACCCTTTCACTGTCCCTTAGCTATCTCTTAGTTCAGTAATTAATCTTTGTTGCATGGATTCAGGCTTCAGTAAGCTGGATGATCAAGCATAATTATTAAGTGAGAGTTTAGGAATGATTCAAATAACTGTGAAAATATGATTATGAGTTACAAATGATTATCTGTTAGCTCTGGACTATTAGAGCAGTTACATTTGGGGGGAAATCACATTGATATCTTTCTACAGGCAATTTACCCCAGAAGGCAAGGAGGTAACAAACGGACAGAGGTTTCACCCTACAAATAAGTACTTGCTGTAGAGGACATGTGAGATGCCAAGATACAAAAATGAAAGACATTGCTGTTCTTGCCTGTTAGGAACTTACAGTCTGATGAGGGTATGTGTCAGACTCCAAAATAAATATAACAGAAAGCCAAAGATGAGAGGGTAGATAGATCAGGAAAAGAGAAATCACTTTTAACTGAGGGTGAAAAATAATCAAGAGAAGCTTCATGGATTATTTTTAATTTTTCATAAATTGAAAGAACACTCTGAATTTCAAGTTGAATATTCTACTTGTGGATGAAGGGGAAGCAATTTTCCTACTCTAGGCCTTAGGCAATATTTATTCCAGAAGATCATTTTATACAAAATGAAACTCACTTCTTTTCCAAGTTTAAATTGTTTACTATCCATGTCCGTTCTAGGCACAGAAGATAGCTTTCATAAGTGGGAGATAGGAGTATAGATGAGGGGAAATAATCATCAAATAATTTCATACAGATAGCGATTAGCTAAGGATTACATTGAAGGCCAAGAGTAAGAGTTTCATTCATACTAATAGACAATGAAGAGATACAGGAAGGAGAGACAGGATGCTATAGTTCAGAGGGCACTGGACTTATTATCAAAACATTCTGGTTTCTACTCTAGTATAAGAAATTTACTGGCTATGTGACTGGACTTGTGACATTTTTTTAAATGGGTAGAAGGATGGTCTCACCTAACTCTAGGTTCCTCCTAACTCTAAATGTTATTCTATGAATTCCTCAATGAAGTCCTTAGAGCAATTAAATGTGTGCTAGGAATATTCCTTTTTTTTAGAAGAGAAAAGCTGGAAAGGGGCAATTTCAAGAGTATCAAAATCTTCCATGCAAGAAGGGATGAGGATCTGAAATAAGATGATACCTTTGGGAGTATGAAAGAAGTGAGGAATGTCATAGTTCAACCTAAAAACTACTTTTTCTGAAGGTGGCAACATAGTACCATGAAAGAGTTCTAAATGGGGAATCAGAGGACCTGGGTTCAAACCTCAACTCTGCCCTTAATTATATGAGTGACCTAGAGCAAATATTTTAACCTTAGGTTAAAGATTTATCTTTGAGCCTCAATTTCCTCATCTGAAAATTTAATGGTTTTAGAATAGATGAAATGTATGATTTGTTCTAATTCTAAGCCTGAGGTTATATGAGTACATTTATTCATTCCAAGCTAGAAAATCCCTTTCAGTGAATTAAGGGATATTTCAGTTGTCAAACATGCTCCATCAATGACATATGTTCATTACCACAGTGAACGACACAAAAAAGGTACCATATTCTATTAGGCATCCACGGGCACCCGTGATTCCCCTATAGCACTTTCTTTATTGCCTAACCTATTGGAAAACTTAGGTCATCCAATGTTTTCAACAGGCACTCCCAGGAAAGTTGATTCATTTCCGAAAGTGCTCTTAGAGGCTAGATTTAATGGTTCTTGGGATGAGTAATCCTTCAAATCTCTGTTGCAAATGCCAGTAGAATTGACAATTACATTTCAGTTGGGGGTGATAAATCCACTCTCTAGTAGGAACTGGGCTGAAACCATGGACTCCTTTCCCAAACACTAAAGAGTCTTTTGATAAGAATGAATTTCAGTCACTATTGACCTAGGACTAATGTAAAGCAGTGACCTAGAGAAAGCTTCCTGTAGCATTAGCAATTCATCCTCTTTGGTTCATGCCTCTGTGCTCACTCCTGAAGAGCTTGACATTTTAAACCAATTAGAGGTCAGCTTATTTCTGTAACAAACCTGCATACATACTTATATACTCTGTCCATATTCAACTGATTTTTAGTCTCCATTCTTTCACTCACAAAATGCAACATGAGTATCAAATGCAAATTGAGAATGTCTCCCTTTTGATTTTTTTCTTTTAATTTTATTTAAATGATTATTTAAGAACATTTTCCCATAGTTACATGATTCATGTTCTTTTTCTCCCCTCCTTCCCCACCCCTCCTGTAGCCAATGCACAATTCCACTGGGATTTACATGGATCATGGATCAAGACTTTTTTCCATATTATTGATATTTGCACGAGGGTGACTGTTTAGAGTCTATGTCCCCAATCATACCCCCATTGACTCATGTGATCCCTTTTGAGTTTTTTCAAGAAATGCTTATGCCTCAAACTGTAGGCAGCCACATACCTGGTATTACAGGGTGACCTGCCAAAGGTCTTTAATCAGCCTAATAATGTCTTCCCAGCCTGCCTGAAATTTCAATCCTGAGAGTTGCTCCTTTGGGTACCACTGGCTCTCATTGAATCAAATAGGAGTAATGAAGTAATCAACCAATAAAAATTTGCTAATTGATGGCAATGTCCTAGAAACTGAGTTCAAAATATTTTTTTATAGTCCATGGATTTAAGAATCTTACATTCTAATGGTAGAGATACCTTGCACAAAAATAGGTATGTACACTATCTATACAAAGAAGATGAAAAGTAACCTAGAGAAGAAGGGAGTAGAAGCCAAGGGACTAGGACGTGCTTTCTGCAGAAGATGGCATTTGAACCTTAAAGGAAACCTGGAATTCTGAGAGACTGAGGTTAAGAAATGGAACATTCTAAGCACAGATGTCAGCCAGTGATCCTGAGATGGAAAATAATATATTACTAATGAGGGACAACTACGTGACCAATGAAAACTGGACACTGGGATGTGTAAAATGTGTAAAATGTAAAAAAAAAAAAAGCCCAGACGAAAAAAGAAGAATATAAATAATTCCTCTCAAAGATATCTATTACTGTGTAATAGACACCAAGGACAAAAATAAAGATTGTGGTGTCTTTTGCTTTCAAATACCTTACATTCTATGGAGTAGAGATGATGATTAAATATAGGGCCCAGAAGGGACATAGAATCCCATCATCTTTCTTGCCTATTTGCATGCTTCTTGCCTAGAGAAGCTGAGAAGCTGTGGATTCTAGAAGATGCATTCCAATAGGATTGGAAGTGCCTTGGAAAGACTATGAAACAAGAGTAGACCTTCTATAATTGGTTCTGCTGCACTAACAATTATGTTGAAGAGGAAATGCTTGGACTGGCAATCTCAAGAGCATTCAATAAACTTAGGTGGCTCTGGCTACTTACTCCTCTGCACATGGTATCTAGAGATAAAGGACCATGGGCACTCTCCCACTCTGAGATCAAAGAGACCAGGACAGGACATCATTCTTTGGCCAATCTTTGGCTATTCTTTCTTTTCTTAGGTGAAGAAGATTGGAGCCTTTGATCTTTAGGTTGTTTTTTGTTTGTTTGTTTTGTTTTGTTTTGTTTTGCTTTTTTAAGTTGCCTACAGGACAAAGAAGTTAATGACTTGGACAGAGTCATACAGCAAGTATACTTCAGAGAAAAATGGTACCTAAGTCTTCTTGACCCTGAAGCTAACTCTCTGGACCCTAAGCCAGGTTATCTCTTATCATAGTTTAAAAGATCATAATCGTACTTGTATCTAGATATTCCTGAATCCAGGTTCTAGTGCCAGTACAGTATAGGAACCTCAAGGAACAAGAAGTACCCTTCAAAAATAAAATTTGGGTTGCTAATCAGGAGCAACTAAGAATATATCTCACCAAATAGATGATCAAATAGATCAAATCAAACATTGTGCCTTTGAAATTAATTTGGAAAGGAAATGGCATGTAGGAAATTAGCTAGATATAAGCTTAATCTCCCCAGAAACTATAGGGAAAATTAAATACCTGAGGTGCTGGGGGAAATGTGTCTACTTTGTTCTTGCTATCCCTTTGCAAGAAACATCCCTTTGTAAAAGCCCATAAAGGTTGGTTATTTGATTAAATGGAACTTGGGCACTAGTGGCTGGACCTGAATGAAGATGGGGGGAAGATAATTGAAAATACCTACAAACCCCTTAGGATACCCTAAATCTATGGGGGTTCAACAAAGCTTATGTGGCTTTGATGATAAATCAGTGAGACATAAGTTGCATATTATAAATGTACACAAAGTTAATTAAATATTTTTATATGTGTGTGGGAAAGGGGTTTAGACTATCAACTCAAGGGGGAACAGTGAGGAAATTTTTATTTTCATTTAAGAGGGACAATGTGGACTGAGCTTTAAATGAAACTATGGATTCTAAGAATAAGCTATGAAGGAGTACATTCTGAGCATGGGAGACAATAGAGTAACACATTAGGCTATTATCAGCCATAACCTAATTTAGCTCAGCAGATTAAGCCTCTCAGAGAGTGTGATAAAAGGTAAGCCAATTTCAATTGATAGGGGAAGAAAGGGTCTAGAACAAGAGCCACTTACTCTGCAAGACTGGCAAAGTCAGGCTGTGACATTAATATAAACATGAGGCAAATGGAGCCTGGCATTAACACCAAGGGAGGAGCTGGGGTAATGAACTAGAGATGGAAAAAAAACAAAGAATATATTGATTACTTGATCATTTGGGCAATGGCTAGTATCTACACATTAAATATTAAGACAACTGGGAAATAAGTGACATCTTCTACTCATTTGCCCTGCATTTTTAAGTAGAGATAAACTTAAGATGGAAATACTTTCCTAAAATAGTCATGGCTTAAATACCTGATGATATATCCTCCTAATCTGAAAGGAAAATAGATGGTATAGTGGAGAGAATTCTGTGCCCAATCAGGAAGATATAATATTTTTATTATTAGAGATATAATTTTAAATTTAATAGATACGAATTCAAATTTTGCTCAAAGACTTACTGGTTGAGTAATTCCAGGCATGTCTGTCTGCCTCAGTCTCCATAACTAAATAATGGGTATAATAATAACAATCTCTCAGAAGGGTGTTAATTGAGAATCAAATAAAATAGAATTTTTTGAACATTTTGTGTACATGAAAGTGTTATATATCCTATTATCAGCTTGACTTCTAGGAATGTTTAACCATCATCTAAAAATTCAATCACACCTATAATCCCAAAAAGAATGGTTAGCAATATAGAATTATGGCTAGGGAACTGAATTCAGACAAGAAGGTGAGGTTATAATCTTCTATCTTAAATATTTAGGGTCCTTTTGATGTTGAGTAATCTTTCTGTGCCTCTGTTTTTTCTTCTGCCAAATGAAGACATTGGATAAGATGACCTTAAAGATGCCTTTCAGCTCTGTATCTTTTATCTTAAGATTCTGTCTCCAAACAGGTTAACTTGGTTTGATTTCAGTTTTGCCACTGATCCCATCTGACCTTGTGCCTTCCTGTTCTAGTAAGTGGACTTTAGTTCTTATCCTCAGGGGTTAAGTTGTCATCTAATATTTTCTATAGTTCATTCATGTCTTATTTCCCATCGGAGAATATGCTCCAGGAGACTATTGATATCCTATAAGCCTGGACTGCTGCTGAACACTGAAGTCAGGAATCAAAGGATAATTACACAAAGGACAAGAAGGAAAGAGACCGAGTCCTTTCCTTGGCCAATTTCCCCCCCGAACCTGGGGTCCTGTTTTATCTTCTAATTCCAATTGATTCAGAGTCTATATTTAATCTCTATGGATAGATAATGACTATCTCTCATTAGCTCACTTATCAATTATCACACTCCATTCATGTGTGTTCCCCTTTGCAAGTCAAGAACTCTACCTTTGTTTCCCTTTTGGAAATTCCTTGTTAGTACTCCAATATTTTCACCTCACAGCCAGCCCTGTTCTTGTGGTACAACTTTGGTCTGGTCTTTCCTATGACTAATAGCCTCAGGCTCTCTTCAAGATGTCTATAAAATAATGATACCTGAGCCCTTGCCCCTGTATGTTGCTTATTAAAAAAAACAAAGCAAAACAAAAAAAATTGCAAAGTACCCACCCTCATGCCAATGTGGAATGATTTATTCCTTTGGAACAGTGGAAAGTAGAAATATTTGGCCTGAGGGTAACTGAGTTTGAATAAAAAATAAAAATTCTTGCTCATTAGCCATATGACCTTGGACAAGTCATTTAATATCAGTGAGCCTGAGAGGGTATTGATGTCTGGTCTCTCCTAGTTCTACATTTGTTATCTTATGATCCTTCCTCAGTGAATGTACTCCACCTTCCCCATTTTAATCAAAAGTCTGGGAGGAAATAGGTTGACAAAAGGAAAGCCAAATTAGAACTCAATAAGGAGATCCCATGACTGCAGGATAAAGACATACCTTTTGGTTCTCACCAATATTGCAAGAAATCAGGCCAATGGTTTCCAATGAAAACAAAAAGCTCTTTCAACACCATGGAAGAACACTTAGCATTTTACAAATAAGCTTCCCTTTTTCTTCCTACACACATTCTCCTTTGGTTTCCCTTAATAGGGGTACACTACACTCCAACTCAGCTTTTATAATTTTCAATTCTTTTTCAGATCCTACAGAAAAAAAATAAAATAAAATAAAAAGTCTCATCCTGGGTAACAGGATGTGGGAAAGTAGACATTGTTTGAGTTCTTTGGATGGCTGATGCCCTTAATGGATTCTTTTCTTAAAGGGACAAAGCAAGTTCTCAAAAGCCTGCCTGTTTTCCTCTCTAATTTTGGTGCCCTAGCTATACCCTTGCTAAAATCCTACTCTAAAAAGGATATTTTTTTTCAAACTCTCTCCAGCCTAGATTTCACCTTCACTGTCAATTTGGAGGTTATTTCTATAATGTTCTCCTTTTTAATCTAATGAGAGTTCTGCAGACAATGATTTTTTTTTAAAGGCACTTTGGTTGGACATTGAAGCTACTTCAACCTGCTCTCATTGTCTCCCATGTGCAGGAGGCACAACATCTGTCTTATGGAAAGTCTTCCACAAACACTTAAGGTCATTTGTAAAACTGACAGACACATTCAGCTAATGATTGCTAAAGCTCTTTAAAAAGGAAGGGGATGTTCTAAGTCAGTCTTTGTGTTCCCAGTGCTCAGTATAGTTTCTCATAAGGACTAAGTGCTTAATAAATGTTTGTTGACTGAAGAAAGTAGGCTGAAAAATGACAACCTCCCATTAAATGTGAATATGCTCAACAAATATTAATTACTGAGAACCAGGACCAAGACTTCAGCCAAAATGAATGAGAACAGACGAAAATGATTCACCGTACGTGGAATCAAGTGTGATTAGTCACTCAGCAGAACAAAACTGGAAACATTCTACTACCATTTCCAGATGAAGATAATTCATATTTATTTAAGAGAAAGAAAGAGAAGTAGGGCTCACAGTAAAAAAATCTTGCAAGGCGAAAGGCCAATGAGCATTAAATATTCTCTTGTGATTTTTGTCATATTCTGGCAGGAGATCCACTCCAAGCTGAGCTCACACAGACTATTTGCTAGTCTTCATGGGACTCAACATGCAGATTACAATATAGCCATCTTTAGTGGGCACAGACTTAAATGAAAACTGGCAGGTTTTTCTGTTTTTAATTAGAGGCCAATATGGTCAGGACAAGAGGTGTGCCAACCCCTCTAGTGAATGTCTTGGAAGTAATAACAAGTTATTGTTATTATTATTATTTTTATTGCATATGGCACATTTCCTCCCAAGGGTACCAAATTCATCACAAATGCAATTGTATTCATCTTCGCAGCATGCAGCACAGGTGTCTGGGATTATTATCCCAATTTTACAGATGGCAGAACAAAACTATAGAGAGGTTAAGTGAACTGTCCAAGGTCACATAGAAGAACTGAGACTGTGGTCCCAAGGAGTTCTCATTCATGTGGTTTACTCAAAGAGGGGGTTGTTAATACTTCCTCATTTGCCATGAATCTGCCTATTGCTTTCTAAGGGATGACAAGCAAATAGAAATTTTGAAGCTCAGAAAATATTTTTTGGGGTGAAAAATCTCTTTGAAATCAAATTCCCTCATGGCCCCTGACAACTTTGTTTTATGGAACCCCCAAATTTACCTTTGTCTCTTGGGAACTTGCTTCCAGGGAACTCCCAGACTGATGTTTATCTTGGACATTATTATAAAAATTGGGTTAAGTATTTGGTCATAGGCAATACAGTACCCCAGGTATGGTCTAACTAAGGTAGACTAGGAAAATAATCAACTCCGTAGTCCTAGATAAGTTTCTTTTAATGAAACTTCAGCTTGTGTTACATTTTTGGTGGCTTTGTTTATTGCATGATATCATTCATATTGAACTTATAGTCCACTATTATCTCTAGAACTTTCTCACATGTATGCCTTTCTAAGCCATTATTTATGGAACTGATTATTTGGATCCAAGTAAATGGCTTTGTATACCAATATAAAATGCTATTTCATTGCTTTAGTTAATCAAGATCATTTTTAATACTTACTAATTCATTAAGCATGTTAGTTTTTTTTTTCTCCCATGGTTCTATCACCTAAAAGACTGGTATGTTATTTGTGTTATCAATGTGAATTCTAGAAGCCCCAAGTTAGCCATTTCCCTTAGGAACTTGCTTTAAGGGAAGTCTCAAAGTGACTTTATCTTAGACTGAATAAGGGATCCCCAACGCCCATTAAGTGTCCTGAACAGCAGTAATAGAAATGCTCAAATGCTCATTCACCCTTTTAGTCTTAGAAGTTTCCCACATTGTATCAGAGATTCGTTTCCAAAAAGAACAAAACCTGTACAGGAACCATCCTTTTGGTATCCATTGTAATAAATCATTCTCTGATACCCCACTCTTTGACTACAGCCTCTTTCCCAGACCTGCTTACAACCTGTTAGAATATGTTTGATGTGCTTAATTCCCCAAAAGGTATATAAGATCCCCATTTTCTATTATTCTTTGGAGAATCATCTTGCACAGTGATTCTCTCAGAGATACTGTTCTCAGAGTCCCAAATACTGAGCACTATCTTTTTTCTCTTTAAAGCCTGGGTTTTACTGACTACTTTAGTAGTTCTGTGTTTTTCCAGGTTTAAAGTGTGTCATAATCTAAATCACTAATAAAAAAAAAACAGTTAAGGGTTTTAGGATAGATTACAAAGTCATTTCAGTATAAGTTGCTTTTCCAACTTGCAATATTTTTCTCTATCTCAAAACCTTGCCTTCCTCCCTAGCTATCTCAACAGTAATCTGACCTCCCTTTGAATAGCCTGGTCTTCTTATTCATCTTCCATGACCTCAATGATCCAAAAAGATAGTTACACCTTAGGCATTATTACCACAAATTCTTTCTCTCCAAGTGTTTAAACTTAGAACTTCTGCTTGATCCCAGTCTTCAGTCATTATAATTGTTTTACTTCTTTATTCCTCCTAAACTCATTCTTTCTCACCTTGACTTTTGATCCCTCAATTCCCACCTGTTTCCTCAATCTTCTTCCCACCTACAACTCATTCTGTCCTTATTTTTCTCTCAACAATAAAATATGAGGTTGTTTTTCAGTTCTAATTGAATCTTTGTGACCCCATTCAGGATTTTTTTTTGGCAAAGATATGGAGTGATTCTTCACTAGTTCATTTTACAAACAAGGAACTGAGACAGATAGGGTGAAGTCACCTTCCCCTGGTCAAACAACTAGTAAGTACCTAAAGCTTCCTCAGAGGGGAGAGAGAAGCTTTAAGGTAGGAAGATAGAGAAAGGATAGAAGTTTTAGATACCATGAGGGGGATGATGGAGTCGAAGTAGAGATATGAGATGGCAGGAATGAGCCTTTATTAATTATCAATGAGCCACAGCCAAGCTCTGATCAAAGGACCATTCCGAAGGCTTATACCAGTCCAGAGATCCAGAATCAATACCACACAGGTCGGAGAGATGATAGAGAAGGATTAGAGATGGAGCCTGGCCCAAGGCCAGGCCCTAGCGAGGACAGGCATCAGTGAGAGTTGGAAGGGAGGAAGAGCAGAAGAGAGCGAGGCGGAGCTGTCTGGGCCCTATTTATATGCAAATATACACAGTACATAGGGATGATTACCACTGGTTAATGACAAGGTATAGGTGTGGTTTCTCTTAACCAGGTGAGCACAAAGAAACCTGCGTTCCCGCCTAACCTGGGAGAAGCTGGGGTCAAGGGTCAGAGGCTTTCCCAGCCATGTGCAATACCGAGCATGCTCTCTTCTAAGACAATCTGTACATACCAACTGTTTCCCTTGCCCATAGCTAGGGGTGGACTGCTACAGTACCTGAGGCCAGATCTGAACTCAGGAACTTGAGTCTTCCTGAATCCAGATCTAGAATTCCATCCCCTGAGCAACCTAACATTCTCAATGAGGCACTTTCCTCCATCCTTGATTACACTTTGTCTGCTAACTGCAGGTCAATTACCACACTGCTAGAAGAATAATAAAATCATAATGATTGGCTTCAATCAAAAGTGGCTTTGCCACCATGACAGTACCCCCTCCATGCTAAATCTTTTACCCACCTCTGATTAAATCCATCACCTTCTCCATAACTATTATTCTATACTTCATTTTTTCACTTCCAAGCTCCCAAGCTTGCCTTTACTCCTTTGTCTCTTAGCATATGACCTTGATTTCTACTTTTCTGAGATGATTGAATCCATTTGATTTGAATTCACTCATAAATCTCAAAAACACTGTCTTTCCCTCTCCTCTCTTCCTTTTCTCCAATTTTAGAAAATAAGACAGATTTTAGTATTATTTTCATTTTCCCTAATTAAATGTAAAAACAATTTTAACATTCATTTTTACAAGTTTTGAGTTTTAAATTATCTCCTTTTTTCCAAACCTGTCCTTACCCTCCTTCACTTAGATGGTAATCTGATATAGATTTTACATGTGCATTTATGTAAAATATTTCTGGTGGATATACAAGTATAAACCTCAACATTTTCTTTTCTTTTGATTCTATTTTCCTCTTTTCTCTTTCAGAAATTTTCTACATTCATAATCTCACTGCTTTACTTAAGTTTCTTGGATGCCAAAGGCATTGAGCTGATGTAGCAGGTAGAACACCATACTTAAATCTTGTCAAATTCTGCCTTAGACCCTCTTACTGAGTAATCTTTTCCAAGTCACTTCCCCAAACTCAAATCTTAGTTTTCTCATCTGTAAAATAAGGATAAGAATCCTACATATTCCATAATATTATCATGAGGATAAAAGTAATAATAATAAAATGTGTCAAAATAATTTTCCAACACTTAAAATTCTATTAGCTATTATTAAAGAACCTGTCATTAAAAAATAAGACAAAATAAAATTTCTCTCAGGTAATTTCACAGAAAGAGAAATGTATTTTCTCTGATGTTCTGACTTCTTATTCCTCAATTTCCATTCCCTCTTCTGTCCCTTATGAAGTAGCTTCTGACTATACTACTCTACTGAAATTACTCTAAATAATCATCCTTTAATTGCTAAATCCTCTGGATTTTTCTCAGTCTTTAATTTCCTGGACTTTTTAATGCCATTGCTACTCATCTTATTCTTTTTCTGCTTTGTTTTGTTTTAAATTTACTGTTCCACTGCTTCTGGGCTAAGATGGCCTGAGAAGAAGCAAGGGTCTTTCTCTCCTCAAAACCTACTAATATAAAGTGCCTAAAAAGGTCAAAAAACAAAATCTGACAAGTGAAGAGGCTCTTCTGTAGGGAGCAACCTTGAAGGTAGGCAGGGTTTGGGCTTTTCCATGGTATAAGGGAGTAAAATTACTCCTACCAAAGCTTGAGCTGATCACCCCTCCCCCACTCCACCTATGGTGCCAGAGTCAGAGCAAGCATGGGGCAATCCTTAGGTTCTTGACAGGAGGGAGGGGGAGCTGGCTGAGGATACTACAGACTTATCCCAGAGAGTAGCAAGACTTGGAAACCCAGGAGGCTGAGGAATGCAGAGATTGAGCACAGAGATAGGGCAGAGGGGCTGTCCACAGTAGACATTGTGGAGACTGAAAAAATAGCCTCAGGGAAAAAAAAAAGCCTCTCTGTAGCTCCATTCACAGAAACCTGTCTACCCTCTTCACTTAGACTTCTGATGAGGAAGGGAAGAAAAAACTAAAACTAACACAGCAATGGCCACCAACACCCAAAGACGAAGAAGAAGAAGAAGAAGAAGAAGAAGAAGAAGAAGAAGAAGAAGAAGAAGAAGAAGAAGAAGAAGAAGAAGAAGAAGAAGAAGAAGAAGAAGAAGAAGAAGAAAACTTTGACCTTCAATATTTTCTATGGTGAAAAACTCCAGATTACAGAGGAGACAGAAGAGGGCAACAAACAATCAAACACATCGAAACCTTCCAAAAAATGAAAATTTATCACAGACTTTTGAGAACCTCAGATTTGAGATTCTTAACCAAGTGAGAAAGATAGAAAAAACTTGGCAAGAAAAGTGGGAAATAGTTTTAAAAATTAACAATTGAAAAGACAGAATCTTTCACTTGGAAAAAGAAGCCCAGAAATCAAATGAAATGATAAGCAAACTGAAGACCCGAAATGACCTGTTAGAAGTCATGTGAAGCAGAATAGACCAAACTGAAAAGGAAGATCAAAAGGTCATAGCTGAAAACCAGTCTTTAAAAACTACAATTGGGGAAGTAGAAGCTAACAATATCACAAGACAGCAAGAATTAATAAAGCAAAGTGAAAAGAATGGCAAATTAGAAGGAAACATGAAATATTTCATTGAGAAGATGACTAAGTTGGAAAACAGGTCTAGGAAAAAAAATTTCAGAATCATAGGCCTATCTGAAAGCCTGAAATAAACAGAAACCTTGACATCATATTATAAGAAATTAAATTTACTCTCCCATAACATAGTTTAGACTAACCTGTTAGTGTTTTAGTTTTTCAAAATTAATTTTTGTTCATTAATTAATTTAATTTACTGTTTTACTTATATTGGGGGGATTGAATTTATTTCCTTTAAGTATAGTTTTAAAAAATAGTTCTGTCCTTTATATGTCATTGCAATGAGGGAATTATGACCATTCATATATGTTTGTAAATGTTAATTTAAACTGTAATGCTGCAATTAAAAAACAATTTTTTTTCATGTCTCCTAGAGTACATTACATGTGTTCTCCTATAACTATCTATATTTCCAAGTCTTCTTATTGAGCCAAATGAATTTCTGTCTTTAAATTTAATAGATAATTATTATTCCAAAATGCGTGTCCTTTTTGATAGACAGTGGTTTTCTATTTAGGTTTGCTGGTTCCTTTCCTTCTCAAAAGTCATTAACATTTATTTTAAGTGAAAATCTTATCTATAAAGACTAGTATAATTAATTCTTTATCTTTAATTATAAGCATAATATGTAATTTAAATTCATAATACATATTGCTTCTTTTACATTTAAAATGTTTATACTTCTTAAAAGTTAACAGTGGGGATAATAAATTTGAAACACTATTATTTTTTAAAATATATATTTTTTAAATTTGGCATTTCTAACCCCTTAGAGAAATTTGTTTGTTTTTGTATTTAATAATGGGTTTCTCTTCTGATAAATTATTTGAGGTTACTTTGATTTTAAATATTTTCTATTGCCTTCAAAAGTTGTATACATGATTTAAACAAACCTAATTCTGTGTTATACTCCAAGTTAGATTGGCCCAATCACTGTTATCTTTGTATTACTTTATGGCCTTTCTCATGTTTTTGAAACTTCCAAAGATAGGCCTAATCAATGCTCTTAAATAATCAATAGATTTCTTTCTTCTCAATATTAAAAATTAGTTTACTGACTTTGTAATTCCCAAATCCAAAAAAAAAATCTTATTTTTAGGGAGATATTCTTGATGGTTTCTTGCAATTTTAAAAATTAAATTTAATGTAATTTTACCACTTTGGAAGGATTACCTATATCTGTACTCTTGAAAATCTTCATTAATCAATGCCTCAAATATTGTGTACATTCCACCCTTCTTCCACACACCAATATTTGATGCCCTCTGGAATCCTGATTAAGCTAAAATTCCAACTTCTTCCCCTATCTTCCAAGTCAGGTTCTCTAACCTGAATGTGTTAATTGCTTTTTAGGCTCTGTTATATTCTTCTCCTCTTCAATTTTGCATTCATTGAATATTCATCTTTCTTTGACTACATTTATTTAGTTATTTGCTGTTTTTCTTGATAATGAGTTATTTTTATGTTACTTTGATTTTTTATCAAGCATTCATTTATTATTTTTATGCTTTGGGGCTGGATTAGATCTGTTAATTTATTCCAAACATTTATTTGATTAGGGAAGCAAATGAATTCTCTTCAACAAAGTACTTAGAGCAGAGATTGAATGTCTACTTTTCTAGTAGGATCTAGAGGAATTTTAAATCAGGTATTGGCTAGGCTAGAAGGCATTTTAGTCTCCTTCCAACTCTGAAATCATCTATTTCAGGCAAATTAAGTTTTAGCTAAGGGCACAGGGGAAGAGGAAACCCCTATAAATCCCTGATATATACATATATATATATATATATATATATTAGTTAGAAATATAGAATTTAAAAAAAAAAACAACTGAGAGCTAATTCAATTTGACTTCCTCATTGTCCAGATAATGAAACTGAAGTATGTAAAGTGATGTTTGTCCCTAAAGATTAAATCTAATGATGCTGCATTACTAGAAAAATCTGAGATTTTGAACTTGGGGTTTCAATGAAATAGTCAAGGCTTTTTTCAAATAAAATATTTAAGACGTATCCTGGTTTTCAGAAAGAAAGAAGGAAAACAAAGAGATATTTAGTAAGTTTAGCATACACAACTGGCATTGTTTAGGCACTTTCCAAATATCTTTTTGATCCTTCCAACAACCCTAGGAGGTAAGTTTTATTATTAGCTCCATTTTACAATTGCAAAAACCAAGACAGAGAACCAGTAACTTGCCTTAGGAAATACAATCTGTGATGATCTGTGATAGGATTTGAACTCTGGTCTTTTTGACATTAGGTCTATTGTAAAAACGAGACTGCTTTAAGCAAAATAACTGCTTAAACTCATTGGAAGAGAATGGAACAATTTCTAAAATATTGCTTTCTAAAAGCATCAACTTGATGCAAATATGTCAGTTGAAAGAGGATTTAATATTTTCTCCAAATTATGTTATCTTATAATAGTATCCAAGGTACTTTCTCTTACTGCTAAATGATCTCCTCTTCTGTTCCTAAATTCTCCCCTCCCCAACTTCAGCTAAAAGAGTAGTAGAATGTCAGCAACACATTATGAATGCTTGAGAGTACAGTTATATGAGTATATTAAATTTGCAAATCAATGGAAATTATGGAGCCATCTAGTCCAACCCCCTCATTTTGCTGATTATTCAAAAAAATGCTTTGCCATTTTCAAAGCACATCCCCAGACATCCTGCCATAATAACCCTGTGAGCCAGAAGGCTAGTATTAGTGCTCCCATTTTACTTCTGTGGGAAGACACAGTCATGGATTTCAAGTTACGAATGACAATGAGCTGGTTACATTTTGGTGGGAGCCAAGTTGGCCAATGTTCTTTCTTCTCTCAGATCTCCTTTGGGCTTTCATGCCTCATCAACAATCTCTCACCTTGGACTTCTTCAGCACAGGGTACAATAAATTCCTCAAGTAATCACTAGACATTTATTAAGAGCCTGCTATGTGCCAGTCACTAAAATAAGCCCTGGCAATGCAAAAAGTGGCAAAAGACAATCCCTTACATCAAGGAACTTATGTTTTACTGAATGAGAAAATAGGAAAACAAATACAGTAAAAACCATAGAAGTTCTAAACAGGATAAATAGTCAATAATTAGCAGGGGGAAGGCACAGGTATTAAGAAGGGTTGGAGAAGGCTCCTTAAGAGCTGGATTTTAGTTCTGACTTAAAGAAATTCAAGGAAGTCAAGAGTCAGAAAAGACAAAGGAGAGTGTTCCTAGAATGGGAAATAGCCAAAGAGAATGTGAAGCAAAGAGATGAAAGATCTTATTTGTGAAATAGCCAGGAGGCCAGAGTCACTGGAAGGAATAGTAAGTGTGAGGGAATAGGTAATAAGAGGACAGGTTCCAAGATGGAAGGTAAAGGCCTAACAAAACAAACAAATAAATAAATGAATGAATGACTGAATAAATGAATGAATGAATAAATAAATAAATAAATGAATGAATAGATAGATAAATGAATGAATAAATGAATGAATAAATAAATAGGCAAAAAACAAATAAATAAATAAATAAATGGATAAATAAATAAATAAATAAATAAATGGATGAATGAACAAATAAATACATAAGTAAATAAATAAATAAGTGAATGCATAGTGTATGCAATAATGAATTAAAGTGAACCACTTACATGCCTACAGGAGCTATAATTCAAACAGAGTATTGACTCTAAGACAGAAGGTAAGGGTTTAAAAAAAAGGAAAAAGAAATAGGGAGACAAGAACACTGTTAGGTTGTTTTGTGGATAGAGCACCAGGCCTAGAAACATAAGGTACTGGTTTCAAATTTGACCTCAGACATTTCCTAACTGTGTGATCCTGGGTAAGTGACTGAATTCCTGTTTGCCTACCACTCTTCTGCTCTGGAGAAAGAAAGAAAGAAAGAAAGAAAAGGAAGGAAGGAAGGAAGGAAGGAAGGAAGGAAGGAAGGAAGGAAGGAAGGAAGGAAGGAAGGAAGGAAGGAAGGAAGAAAGGAAGAAAGGAAGAAAGGAAGAAAGGAAGAAAGGAAGAAAGGAAGAAAGGAAGAAAGAAAGAAAGAAAGAAAGAAAGAAAGAAAGAAAGAAAGAAAGAAAGAAAGAAAGAAAGAAAGAAAGAAAGAAAGAAAGAAAGAAAGAAAGAGTTTAAAAAAATTATCCTTGCCCCAAAAGCATTCAGCAAATCAGGGAAATAGATAATGTCCCCTGAACATCTTGTCTTGTTTCTAAGGTTTTACTAAATGAAGTCTAACCACAAGATAAATAATTTTTAACTTCTTTCTTAGATCAAAAACCCAAAATCTCTCATCATTCTCAAAGGAAATTAAGTAAAATCATAAGTACCAAGGATTGGAAATAGAACAGATGTCATTATTTAAGACAATGATAAATAAATGGTGGTATATGAAAATATTAGAATATCATACCACTATGGGCTACAACAAATACAAAGGCTTCAGAGAAGCACAGGATGATATCTGAACTTGCTGAATGAAGTGAACAGGCCCATGAATAGAATATATTCAATAAATGAAACAATATAAAGGGGATAAACAAAATGATGATTTTACTGAAAAAAACTGAACCCTTTGAAAAGTTCAGAAAAAATATGCATCCCTATCTTCTTTGGAGAAGTGAGTGTATGTTTTTGCATGTAACTGTCGGAAAAAGTTGATATAAAGACTGATTTCCCTAAACTGTTTTTCTCCTCTCTTTGTTGATGAAATCTTTATTTTAAAAAGTTTTATTAGATTGGAAAAAAAGGAAGAGATTTCTAGAAAAAGCAATGATAAAAGGGGTAATTCAACCAAAATAAGATAAAATTAAGTTAATGAATGAAAGAATTACCAAAAAAAAAAAAAAGCCCCCTAAACAAGCAAAAAGATCAGACTCAAGATTATGAAAACTTTAACTCTCTCTCAGTCAGATTTCTAATTCAATAAGAAAATGATGATCTCAATGCTAATGTTTAATGTCATACCTTCTGGTTTGGTGTCCTTGGGCAATCAGCATAACTGAGGAGTCATTTTAGGGTCAGTATTTTGCAGAGTAGTTATTAGGTCCTCCAAGTCAAGGCTCAACAAATCCAAGAATTCATGCTGAGTGCTTTAAAGTCCTCCATTTTAAAGAGAACAAAATTTTCAAACAAACAAAGAACAGATTTTGGTTCAAGACATGAATGAAAAAGTAAATTAGCAATCTCTAAGAAAATAGGATCTTAAAAAGAAAAACATATAGCAGAGGATTATTTGATGTATTTTTGAGCATCTACTTCCTTATATAAAGTTTTTTTTTTTCATTCTCCTACAAGTAGTATCAAGAAATCCTTGATATTAATATGGAAACTGGTCACAGAAGGTAACAAGCATTACAGCAGGGGACATCCTTAACACCAGTCTAACATCAGTCTTGCTGATAAGTGATGCTCTAAGCATGTGGTTGCTGTTCGATCCTTTAGTCCATCCAAATCTTAATGACTCTGTGTACCATAGCACATCAATATTGTCCAGGGGGTTTTGTTGGAAAACTTATTGGAATGGTTTTCCATTTCCTTCTCCAGTGGGTTAAGACAGACTTGTCTACGATCACTCATTGAGTAAGGGGCTAATGTCTAATTTGAACTCAAGCCTTCCTAATTCTGAGCCTGGAATTCTTTCCACTGAGTTACTTAACTGCATAGTTAAAAACTATGAAGAAATAGTATGGAATGGAAATGAGTACCAGCCTTAGCATGAAAGACTTCGGTTCCCTTTTCACTTTTGACACATATTTGATCTTCGACAAATCACTTGATCTCATCTGACTCTGGCAACATCCTAAGAGTATCTTATTAATAGCTGAGTCTTGGTGAAAGCATTTATTCCTTACCAGAAAGTCCTTAAACAGAAAAAAAAAGTTCTCTCAAATAGTCAAATACTGAAACCAATACAAATAAAAGCAATGCATTCATCTTTTCATGATTCTCCTGAGAGAGAATTGGTAAAGCGTCACTTATGCTAACTGAGTAGCTACTTGGTCCAGGACTCCTAGTCAAAGTCTCAAGATATTTCAGGTCCCTTTCTCTTATCAGTCTCTTATGAGTTACAGTGGTCCTTGTGGGTGTTGTGCATGGTGTTGAACCAAGGGATGATAGAAGTGGAAGAGAATGCATATCATAACTAATGAATCTATCTCATTTAACAATGGAGGAACTTGATGACACAGAGATTTTGCCTTGCTCAAATCCATGGTAGATCAAGGCTAGCCTCTGTGCAGATGGAAAATTTGCAACACCTGAGCTACATTCCTAGCATCCTTTTAAGTTAAGTCCTCATTTTACATAAGGATGCTTAGGAGATACATTTGACTGTGGAGCTCCCTTTTTGGAGCTTGTGCTTTTGGTAAAGTGCTGCAGGTGTGAGTCTGTCTCTCTTTGCTCTGCTCACTTGACTGTCTTTTCCCTCTCTTATTTTTATTATTAAAATCCTATACCTCAAAACTATATTTTCTTCATAGTCATTTCCCTTTCCACTGCACAACACTGCTTCCTTTATGAAATGTTCCATTTGCGTTGTGCATTGGTAGGACATTCAGGAGTAGAGCAGAAACTGGTTATCTCTCCCCACTCCTACCCCCCAATCCCATGTGTATATGGGTCTAGGAAAAGCCTAGATGGGACATGAAAATTGGTTACTATCCTTTAGAAAACTACAATTAATAATAAGAGAACTAGGGCAGGGTTAACTGTCTCTCTTTTCACAGATTAGATCCTACAGCCTTGGTTCCTTCTTTCTCTGGCTCAGAGTGGGGATGTAAGAATAGACTTAAAGTATTGCCTAGCACTTAATAATGTAGAAAAGCTGAGGATTTACTGATGAGTGTGTGCTTTAAAATTTACCAAAGCCAAGATTTCATTCCCAATGTACCACAAGGTAGACCTGCACAAGAGGGTCATTTCAGGGAACTTACAATTCCTGCATTTCCTCATTTACACATTCCCCAGATATAATCTACCCAACTGAAATTGCTCTATTCCTCCTTGACTCCTCACAATTGACATACTGATATCCTCAGTTAGCACTTGCTTGGGGTAGGCTGATAAGGAAAGATTTGGAGGTATAGGGGGTCTAATCCAGGGGAGAGAGTCAGCCCTTGACATAATATACTTAGTATACCAATTGAGCCAGAAAATAAATGATTGATGGGTCAGGGCTTATACAAGCTCCTGGAGTATAAAATATATGCCTTTAACTTATTTACATAGCATGCATACAGTTTTAACCCAAGAATACATCAAAAGATGAGTTACTGCATATTTGTGATATTTAAAAATATATATTTTAATATCTGGAAATATAAAAGATTATTTGTCTTATCCAGCCCTACTAAAACCAATTATTTGCTTAACTTTATTAAATTTGTTAACTACTGATACGGATGCAAGTAATAAGCATCATAATTTTAAAAAATTGTAACAATCCCCATCCCACCAATACACTTATGCTTTTACTGGCAGTAACAGTCAGATACTGGTTTGAAAATAAATGCATACACTTCAGTAAGTCTACTTGAAAGAGAAACATATGAATTATCTATTGGCTCCAAAAGAATCTTGCTGATCTGGCCCTTCTGTCTAGCCAACGCAGAAATACTGGCTACAATGAGGATTAATTACCCCACTCTCAGTATCTTTCACATGAATTTCAACATTAAATACATTATACCTGGGACTATTCTGTGTTTGCTCCTGATGCTTTGGGGCCAAGTCACTGAATAATAGGAGCCACAATGAAAACCACTTATCCTTTATTAACCATGAAAACAGATCGAGTCTTATTTCATGAAAATTTATGACTTTTATGGTTATTGCTTCTTTTAAATTCAGGTCACTGGAACTAAGATAATAAGCTCACTAGGGCTCTAAATCTATTTAAAAACGATTCCTATTTTGTCCCAGAAGAGGATCTATTTTTCTTGGTATTTATTAAGGAAAATGAAAACTCTTCTGTAAGATGTCTTGGGAGAAAACAAACATCCTGATTGAGTTTAACAAATAAAGTCATATCTAAATAATAATAATAATAATAATAATAATGGAACAATAATGACTTCTGAGGGCAGTTCCCAGAGCTGAGGGGAATGGTTTGGCTTAGGTTTACTAAGTAAAGAGATGGAACACTAAAGTCTAGTCTGGTTGATCTCCCAGTTCCCTGGGAGATTTTATACAATTCTGTTACGAGATGACTTTTGTTCCTAAGTCTATGGAATTCAATCACAGCATTCAAGAGATGGAAGGAATAATAGAAATTATGTTTAATCCTCACAGGAAAGGAATATGAAAGATAACTCATAGAACAAGTTATGAACTAGTTTCTGCTTAAAGACCTAACAGGGAAGACAGAACAAAGAAAATGACTTGGTTGTTGTGAAAGCTGAAAATGGTCTGAGAAATCTTCTAAACACATCTTTAAAGAACACTTCAAAATAAAAGGAGTTGAAAATCAACAGCAAGATGGAGAAAGGGGACTTTCCATTGGAAAACAACGTGGAAGATAGGCAGAGAGAATTGATGTTCATGGAATATAGGGAACCAGAAATAAAGCTACACAGAGGAGTACTGGCCTACCATTCACACCTACTGCCCGAGGTTCCAAGTCTGCATATAGACCAACTTCAGGATCTGAGGACCCTGTCTAAATCAAGAACAGAGCACCCCCTACTCTAATAACAGAGTACACCCAACACCCCCATGAAGTCCTAAGCTCTGGCACCAGACTATGGTGAGGCCCAGAAGTCTATAATACTTGACCCTTTTAAGTCTGCTCTGTAGAGATACTCTAGCTCCAAGGGAAAATAGCTTGGACTGTTGAGTCCTCTAAGACATCTCCAGAGGAGATAGAATCACCAGCTTCCAGAAAAGCCAGTCCACAGGCAAAAAAGGCTGAAAAATGAGCAAATAGCAAGAGAAACTCCAAACCATTGAAAACGTCAATAGAGACAAAGAGCAAGGCACAGAGTCATTAGGGGATGGAGAGCTCCAAGCCACCACATGCAAAACTTCAAAGAAAAATGGGAATTGGTTCCAGGTACTAGAAGAACTCAAAAAGGATATCAAAAATCAAATAAGACAGATAAAAGAAAAATAGGAAAAAGAAATGGAAGTAATCCAGGGGATGAAACAGAATCTATTTATCTCAGTTGAAATTGAGATAAAAAGAAGTAGGAGTAGCAATCATGATTTCAAAAAGAGCTAAAGCAAAAATAGATTTGATTAAAAGAGATAAGAAAGGAAGTTACATATTTCTAAAAGGTACTTTAAACAGTAAAGAAAATGACAATGAGGAGATAACATGTCAAAATTTTAGGGATATACCCAAAGCAATACTCAAAGAAAAAATTATATCCTTGAATGCTTATATCTATAAAATAAAGAAAAAGCAAATCAATAAATTGAACATATAACTAAAAAAACTAGGAAAAGAACAGATTAAAATCACTAGTTACATACTAATTGGAAATCCTAAAAATCAAATGATAAACTAATGAAGTTGAAAAGATCTATTGAATTAATAAATAAGGATATGAGTAGTTGTTTGAAAAAGCAAATTTAAAAAAGATAGAGGCTTGGTTAATTTGATTTAAAAAGGGAAGAAGAGAATCAAATTATCAGTATCAAAAATTAAAAGGATGATTCTACCTCCAATGAATAGGAAATTAAAGTCATCATTAGGAGCTATTTTGATCAATTATATGACAAAAAATTTGATAAGGTAGGTGAAATTTCCTAAATTTTTTAAAAAGAGTAACTAGAATACTTAAATAATCCTATTTCAGAAAAATAAATTGAGCAAGTCATCAATGGACTCTCTAAGAAAAAATACGCAGGCAAGATGGATTTACAAGTGAATTCTATCAAACATTTAAAGAACAATTAATACTATATAAACTATTTGGCAAAATAAGTAAACAAAGAATCTTACCAAATTCTTTTTTTAGACACAAATATAGTACTGATGCCTATTCCAGGAAGACCAAAAACAGAGAAAGAAAATTACAATCTGATTTCCTTAATGAACATTGATGCAATATCTTTAATAAAATATTAGGAAAAAAAGAGACTTCCAAAATATATTACAAGGATTATTTGCTAGAACCAGATAGAATTTATACCAAGAATGTAAGTCTGGTTTAATATTAGGAACAATATCAGTAATATTGCCCATATCAACAAACACATATCACATGATTATTTCAATAGATGCATAAAAAGTCTATGATAAGACACCACCCATTCCTATTTAGAAAAAACACTAGAGAGTTCAAATATTAATAATATGGAAATACATCTGGATCAATGACACATGTAAAACCCAGTAGAATTGCTCATTGGCTGTGGCAAGGGGATGGAAGGAGGGGAAGGAAAGAATAAGAATTGTGTAACCATTGAAAAATATTCTAAATTAATTAATTAAATAAATAAACTTAATTTAAAAAACAACAAAAAGAAACACAAGAAACATAGGAATAAAAGGGTATTTCCTTAAGATAGTAAGTAATATTTATTTAGAACCATCTGGAAGAAATCTTTTCAATGGGTATAAATTAGAAACATTTCCACTAAGAACAGGAGTGAAGCAAGAATGCCCCATTATGACCACTATTGTTTAATATTGTATTGGAAATGCTAGTGTTAGCAATTAGAAAGGAAAAGAAGTTGAAGGAATGAAAGTAGGCAATAAAGAAACTAAACTATCACTCTTTGTGAATGATACAATTGTATTCTTAGAGAATCCTAGAAAATCAACTAAAAATAGTTGAAATAACTAACAAAGTTGCAGGATACAAAATAAACTCACATAAATCATCAGCATTTTTATATATTTCCAAGAAAGCACAGCAGCAAAAGTTAGAAAGAGAAACTCCCATTTAAAATCACTCTAGATTATATAAAACATTTGGGAATCTATTTGCCAAGACAAACTAAGGAATTATATTAACACAATTACAAAACACTTTTTGCACAAATAAAACTAGATCTTCATAATTGTAAAAACATTAATTGCTCATGGGTAGGCTATGCTAACATAATAAAAATGGCCATCCTACATGAACTAATTTACTTATTCAGTACCATATCTATCAAACTCTCAAAGAACTAATAAGAGTAGAAAAAAATGTGATGAATGGTGGCCAACAGTACCAGATCTTAACCTATACTATAAAGCAGTAATCATCAAAATAATCTGGTGCTGACTAAGAAATAGAAGGATAGTTCAATAGAATAGAATAGAGGTCATGATCTCAGAAATCTTGTGCTTGATAAATCAAAGTATACCAGCATTAGGGGTAAGAACTCACTATTTGACAAAAATTTCTGGGAAAATTGGAAAACAGGGGAACATGGAATAGTTTACCTGTCAGATCTATGGAGAACAGAAGAATTTATGACTAAAGAAGTGATAAAAACATTACAAGAACTTAAATGAATTATTTTGATTTTTAAAAAATTAAATAGTTTTTCTACAAACAAAACCAATGTAACCAAGATTAGACAGTAAACCACAAATTACAAAAAAATATATAACAAAATATCTCTGATAAGGATCTCATTTCTCAAATATATAAAGAACTAAATCAAATTTATAAGAATTTAAGCCATTTCCCCATTGAAAAAATGGTCAAATAATATGAATAGTCAGTTTTCAGATGAAGAAATCAAAGTTATTAATAATCACATAAAATTATTTTAAATCATTCTTGATTAGTAAAACAAATTGGAGGTGCCCCCTTCATACTAGTCAGATTGTCCAATATGACAATAAAGAAAATTATAAATGTTGGAGGGGATGTGGCAAAGTCGGGACAATAAGGAATTGCTGGTGGAGTTGTGAATTGATTCAACCATTCTGGGGGCAATTTGGAATTATGCCCAAAGAGACATAAAACAATGCATACCCTTTTGATCCAGTAACATCACTACTAGGTCTGTGTTCCAAAGAGTTTTTTTTTTTAATGGAAAAAGACTTGCTTCTACAAATATATAGCAGCTATTTTGTGGTAGCAAAGATTAGGAAAGTAAAGGGACATCTCTTGATTAGGGAACAAATGAATGAACTGTATTATATTATGGTGATGGAGTGCTATTTTGCTATAAGGAATGATGAATAGGATGATTTTCTGAAAGACCTCCCTGAACTTATACAGAGTGAAATAAGCAGAACCAAGAGAACATTATACACAGTAACTGTAATATTGTGGAATGAACAAATGTGAAATACTCTGCTACTAATAGCCAGGCAATGATCCAGGACAATTCTGAAGACTTATGGAAAAGAAGACTATCGACCTGCAGAGAAAGAACTGTTGGAGTAGAAATACAGACGAAAACATATGATTTATCACATATTTATTTGGATATATGATTTGGGGTTTGGGTTTTACAAAATTATTCTCTTAAAATGAATAATATAGAAATATGTTTAGCATGATAATAACATGTATAATCCAGATTGAATTGCTTGCCAGTTCTGGGAGGGGGAGAGAAGAAAGGAAGAAGACAATTTGGATCATATAACTTTGGAGAAGTTAGGTAAAACTATTTATTTTTTTAAAGACCTAAAAGGAAGGCACTTCTCAAGGCAACTCTATCATGTTTTGGATAGTTCAAGTTCATTAAAAAGTTCTGAATTTTAGTTTTTTGTTGTTTAGTTTTTATTTTGTGTTGTTTCTACCCTGACATCTACCCTGACACAGTCTTATCTCTTCTTGGCATGGTGGGATATCTTTCAGATATGTAGGTCTAACTATAATTACCCATCACTCACATTTTATCTATTCCAGGTTAAATATTCCCCAGTATCTTTAACCGATCCTTTACTAGATTGTAGATATTAAGGACAGGGAATTTTTTTAGTTTTTCTTTGTACTCCTGGTTCCTAGCTCCATGCCCATCAAAGTGTAGACACTTAAATGTTTGTTGATGATCTGATATAATGGCATAAATTGAATCATCAAATATTCTTATTTCTCTAAGCAAACACTAATAACAATTTCTGACCAAAGTTGAGTCAGTAACATTGCTTTGTAAAGAATACCTGATTCATAAAAAGGGTTATTATATGCAACCCTTCATACTCAGAGGATGATGGGTGCCTTTGTGGATTCTTTTGGCTTAATCTTTCCCCCTCCTACTCCTTTGGGGACAAGTCTTATTTAAATCATAGAACTAAAAGAGGTTAATCTAATATTATCTATTCATTTTATCTATGAGGACACTACAATGTTTTTTTTTTTAATAGTCCAAACTTTTTCACATGCAACATCGCTGATGGATGTTTGGTAGTTGAGGTCTATAAGCAATTCATGCAAATAAAAGTAGAACACTTGTTAGGCATATCTGCACTTTATTAGAAAGAAAAGATGTTAAGAATTTTGTTGGAGGAGTAAAAGTTTAAAACATTATATATTATTTTTCCCCTTAAGTCTGAATTATTCTTTGATCCCTATCTCTTTTTCCTCTAATCTCAAAATTTTGATACAGCTAATTATATCATTGTTATTTTCCGTGTCATCAAATGGTGTTTTTGCTTCAAGAAAAGAATGTTAATAAATCTTTCCTGTCAGGTCATTTTTTAAAATGACTCTTCTATATTTAGTAATCAAATGTTAAGAAAAGTTTTGTGAATGCTTTTAGAATTTGTTAATGGTCAGAATGATTTTTTAAGAGAAAAGTCAATCACATCTAAAGTAGGACAATTTAAAGTTTTCTTGTCATTATTATGAAGAAGAGGATTATCACACCTCAAGATGATTCCCCCCAAAAAGGTATTAACAGATATAATATTGCATAAATAATTTCACTTTCATAGGTAAAAAAGAGTAGCATCAGTTCTAGTGAGAAGAACCTTAAAATAATACACGCAAGCAAGTATGTGATCATTCTATATGACTGAGATAAAATGTGCATCTCTAAGCAGGAAAAATATTCTATGTTGATTAAAGCATATTATAATGAAGAGCCAAGATGACCAGGAAACAAAGGTACTAACCTGAGCTCTTCCAAATTCCCCAATAAAAAATGTTAAAAAAAAAAACTGAAACATAATTATGGAATGCAGAACCAATAATTCATGAGGTGAAGCAATTTTCCTTCCCAAGAAAACTTAGAAAGTCAGTATAAAGGTCTACCTCACTGTGTTGAGAGGAAAGCACAGTCCAGCACAGGCCACATCAACCCAGGAATATCTGAGTCTTGGGTAAGCCAGAAGCAGGCATTTGGGTGAAAGAATTGGTTGCATAAGCTTTTGGGTCTCTCAGTGGATCAGACAACAGATTACAAGAAGATTATGGCAGACCCTTCCTGGCATTAGGAACAAGACTATAGAATTGCCCATATTTGGTTCAGGTTGCATCCCAAGGAGAGAAGGAACACTGGTACAAATAGGAACCTTATCACAAATTACTAGTGTTAAAGAGTGCTTGTGTTTGCTTAAAACCAGAAGACAGACCAGAAGAGTGGGGAAAATACCTTTGCTTACATCATAGCAACTTGGAAGAACTGGAAATTTGAAGACCCACAAAATTAGTTCTGAAAACAGTATTACAAAAACTTGAAGCTTGGAACAGTGACCCCCTCCATTCTATTAGCTCAGCCCAACTTTACTACTAAATTAATAGTGAAGAAAAAAGGCTGAAAATGAGCCAAAAATAAAATCTTGAGCATAGAAAATTACTTTTGGAGGGGAGGGAGGCTATATAGCTCAGTGGATTCAGAGCAAGGTCCAGAGATGAAAGGTCCTGGGTTCAAATATTGCCTCAGATACTTCCTAGCAGTTTGATTCTGAGTGAGTCTTTTAACCCCCATTGTCTATTCCTTACCACTCTTTAGCCTTGGAATCAATACACAAAATTGATTCTTAGATGGAAGATAAGGATATGTGTGTGCATGTGTGTGTGTACTTAATGAAAGTTATATGGTGACATGGTGTTTAAAAACACAAGCTCTGAAGAAGATAATGTTAAAACGGCTTACATATAAAACCTCAAAGAAAAATGTGAATTGCTATCAAGTAAAAAAAATCCAGAAAGAGTTTATTTTTTTCTTAAGTCAAATAATAGAGATAGAAGAAAAATTGGGAAATGAAATGAGAACTCTGGAAGAAAATAATAAAAAAAAAGCAGTCAACAACCTAGTGAAGGAGGCACAAATAATAGTAAAGAAAATTACACCTAAAAAAACCAGAATAGGCTACATGGTAAATAAAAGAAGTTTTGAAAAACCAATAAAGAGAAGAATCCCTTAAGAATTGGCCAAATGGAAGAAAAAGAATTGTAGAAAATTCAGTGAAAAAAATTCTTGAAAAGTAGAATCAACCAAGTAGAAAATGAAATACAAAAGTTTGCAGAAGAAAATAATTCCTTCAAAAATATGACTCCATGAACCACCAAAAAATCCAACAATTAAACACAGCAAAAAAATGAAAAATAATGTAACTAAAATCAGAAGGGAAACAACAAATTGGGGAAAATTCTTCATAGAAACCTCTGACAAAGGTTTAATTACTCAAATTTATAAAGAGCTAAATCAATTGTACAAAAAAATCAAGCCATTCTCCAATTGATAAATGGGCAAGGGACATGGATAGGCAGCTTTCAGATAAAGAAATCAAAACTATTAATAAGCACATGAAGAAGTGTTCTAAATCTCTTATAATCAGAGAGATGCAAATAAAAACAACTCTGAGGTATCACCTCACACCTAGCAGATTGGCTAACATGATAGCAAAGGAAAGTAATGAATGCTGGAGGGGTTGTGGCAAAGTAGGGACATTAATTCATTGCTGGTGGAGTTGTGAACTGATCCAACCATTCTGGAGGGCAATTTGGAACTATGCCCAAAGGGCGATAAAAGAAAGTCTACCCTTTGATCCAGCCATAGCACTGCTGGGTTTGTACCCCAAAGAGATAATGGGGAAAAAGACTTGCACAAGAATATTCATAGATGTGCTCTTTGTGGTGGCCAAAAATTGGATAAGGAGGGGATGCCCATCAATTGGGGAATGGCTGTACAAATTGTGGTATATGTTGGTGATGGAATATTATTATGCTAAAAGGAATAACAAAGTGGAGGAATTCCATGGAGACTGGAACAACCTCCAGGAAGTGATGCAGAGCCAAAGGAGCAGAACCAGGAGAACATTGTACTCAGAGACTGATACACTGTGGTACAATCAAATGTAATGGACTTCTCCATTAGTGGCGGTGTAATGTCCCTGAACAATCTGCAGGGATCTAGGAGAAAAACACTATCCATAAGCAGAGGACAAACTGTGGGAGTAGAAACACCAAGGAAAAGCAACTGCCTGACTACAGCGGTTGAGGGGACATGACAGAGGAGAGACTCTAAAAGAACACTCTAATGCAAATATTAACAACATGGCAATGGGTTTGAATCAAGAACACATGTGATACCCAGTGGAATCATGGTCAGCTATGGGGATTTGGAGGGGGGGGAGGAAAAGAAAATGATCTTTGTCTTTAATGAATAATGCTTAGAAATGATCAAATAAAGTATTATTTTTAAAAAATGAAAAATACAATAAATAGCATTTCATTAGATAAACAAATGACAAACATTTAAGGCAGGAAATTTATGAAGTATTAGATGAACTGAATTCCATGATAAAAAACAGAATCTACATATATATAAATATATATAGGTTAGAAAGAGTCATTACAATGGAGGAGAAAATTGATGGATGGTAGATAACACTTTAACTTTACTTTCATTGGAATTAGATCAAAAAAGTAATCCCTCATTTGAGTCTAGATATATATATTTCCTTACAGAGAAGTAGGAGGGAAGGAGGACAGGAAAAAATGAGGATAATAGAAGGGTGAGTGGAATGGAACAAACAGTGGTTAGAGGCAAAACACCTTTCAGTAGAGATAGGTTGAAAGAAAAGAGACAAAAAGATGAAGGGAGCAAGGGTGGGGAGTTGGATAGAGGAAAATAGTCATCACAACTGTGAATTTGAATGAAATGCAGTCACCTATAAAATAGATACAGATACAGTGGATTCCTGAATACCACAATATGTTGTTTATGAAAAAAATACTTAAATTATGAAATCATATAGAATAAGGTAAGGTTTTAGAGCAGAATTATGCAAAAAAGCAATCATGGCAAAGATAAATTAAAAATAGGCCTAATTAAAAGGAATAAGTAAAGAAACTATATTTTGCTAAAAGGTACTGTAAACAATTAAGTAATATTGTGTAACTAAACCCATATGCAGCAAATGGTATAGGATCCAAATTCTTAAAGGATAAGTTAAGTGAGTTATAGGAGAAAATAGACAATTAAACTAAACTATTGGGGAGCTTCAATATTCCCCTCCTAGAAATAGATACATATAACAACAAAATAAAAAAAAGAAATAAACTGAGGAGATAAATGGAATTTTAGAAAATGTATGTATGATAGATCTCTGAAGAAATTTGAATTTGATTAAAAAGAAACATGCCTTTTTCTCAGTGGTATATGACACCTACACAAACATTTATCATGAATTAGGGCACAAAAATCTCACAACTAAATGCAGAAAATGACGTGTATTAAATGTATCCTTTTTAGATCATAATTCATGAGCAAAACCAGAAGAAATATTGTACATAATAATAGGAATAATGTACAATGAGTAACTGTTAATGAAATAACTATTATCAGCAATGGAAGGATCCAGAACAACTCCAAGGGACTCATGAAGAAAAAAGCTCTCCCTGCCATAGAAAGAACTGATGGAGTTAGAATGCTGAATGAAGCATACCATTCTTCCCTTTATTTGTTCCACGAAAAATTCAAGTGTGAGCTATATGTCTTAATTTTTTCACAACATGACTACACATATATAACCTATAATTATATTACTTGCCACTTTGGGGATGGAGAGAGATTGTGAAATTCCATAAAACTATTATTTAAAATTGTATTGATGTGCAAATTTAAAAAATTTAAATGGAGCACAATGTAATAAAGATTACATTCAATAAACAGCCATGTAAACATAGATGCAAAGATAATTGGAAACTAAAGAATGTAATACTAAAAATTGAGTGAGTAAAAGAAATCATAGAAATAATCAATAATCCCATTAAATAAATGGATACTATAGACCAAATTTCCTCATCAATATAAATGTAAATTCTTAAAGAAAAAATTAGCTGCATTTTAGAATATCAGAAAATGAATATTAAGAAATTGTATTGACATGTAGTCTGGAAAAATAAAATTTATAAAAATATAAAGAAAGAAAATACTAGCAAAGGAATTAGAGTAATAGATTATAAAGATTATATACTATAACCAGCTGGATTTCCCCATACCTAAATTAACTTGTACCTCACTTTGATTTCAGAAAATCCTTCCCTTTCTTTTAGATGGAGTTCAAGTATGACTTTATCCCTGAAGGTTTTCTTGATTTCCCCAACTGCTCAGTTTCCTCTTTGCAAACTATCTTTGTATTTACTATGGTACATTAAATTGTGCTTATTCTCTTTATTTATTCTCCATTTGCTTATGTGTGCATTTGCTATTATTCACAATAGAACTGAACATAACTTTAGGGTCAATTAGATCAATATCCCTATCCCAACTAAAGTAATTAACAAATGCTCCAGTATTGCTACTTATATCAGGGAAGGAAACCTCTTCTGAAGCATTCATTTGAAATCATTATATTATGCAAAAAATAGCTTTTAATCATTTGGAAAGAAATAAATTGATTGTCTGAATTTAGATAATGTAAGAACTGTTGTGTTTTGTTTTAAGTCAAGAATTGATCGAATCCTATTGGCCTTTGATAAAAATAGTAAAATATCTTGGAATTAAGAATTCCAGGAGAAGATCAGCCTAGTGATTATACAGTACCAGTTAATTTCCTAAGAGGGATGATTGTTTGGGATGTACTCTTTCTTCTTCTCATTCTCTTGGCCAGAGGATTGCTTTATAAGCATTCAAAGAATGAAAATTACCCTACTCAAAATCAAAGGAATAAGAATCAAACCCATTAGTTTATGTCTTGGAATGAGTACCAATTTGTTCCAAACTCTTATGTCTGCCTCCATTTCTAAAAAAAGTAGAGTCAAGAATAATGTAGCTTAAAACATCTATTTATTGAAGAAACTGGAACATAGAGTCAGAAAACATGAGGCCAACTTCTATGTCTGTAATACAAAAGTTCTGTGACCTTAGAGGAGTCCTTCAACTTTTAGACACATGGAATAATAAAAATGGAATATCAAATAGACTTTCCTGGAGCACAGCCATTATGGGTATATGGGTCAAGATGTTGGAAAATGAATGTGGGAATGGAAGATAGATTAGTGAGAAATGTAGGAAAGGGCAGTCAAAGAGGAAGACTGATAATATAGCACACTATAGTTTTTGATACATTTTATAAAATCCTCTCAATTGATCAGCACAATAATCCTGTGAGGTAAGTCCTGTTGGCATAATTATGCCCACTTACAGTCATAATATTATCATCAACAAATAGAATGAGCTAATTATTTTCATTTTCAGTGAACTATTAATAAAAAGTTTTCAATAAGGACTTACATTCTTTGCCACCTAGTGCAATTCAATTCTCGGACCTCCCCAGTTTTCTCATTTTGAAAACATGGAGGTTGATTAAAAAATTAAGACCCCTCTCCATCTGACATACTCTCATAAATATGCAATTCATTTCACATGTGTGTAATTTTGTCCATTCTCAGAGATTGGAACTCAACCCCTACCCACTTCTGAGTCTGAAGAAACCAAAATTTCCTTCAAAACAGAGTAGATGCCCTATCTTACCTGAAGCCTTTCCTAAACCCCTTTCTTACTGCCATTGCTCCTCTTCAAATTAGTTTATGTTCCTTTGTACTTACATATCTGTGTACTTGCAATATTATCACTGTGTAATTCAGACTATGATGGGAAGGACAATTTTGTTATTATCTTTGTATCCTCAGTACCTAGTAAAGGGACCCTGGTACACAGGCAGGATTTAATAAATATTTGATGAATTGAGAAAACTGATACTCAGAATAAATGAATGATTTTCTCATGTTCACCTATACTAAAAGGGGAATCTCAACCTATACAGCTCCCTTTTCCAAGTCCAATTCTCTTTCCATAGCTTTTTATGAGAAATTATTGTTTTAAAATTAATCATTTATTTTAAATTACTAATTTATTTGTAATCTATGATACCTTGTGATATTTATGCTATGTTCATAATCACAGGTTTTATGCATTTTTATATTTTCCAGTTCTCTTAAATTATTTTATTAAAATTAAAAAAATAAAAATAATAGTTTACTTTTAAAAGGATATATATTTTATATTATACCATCCATCTGAAAAGCTATTAAAAAAACTTTAAGAGAAAAGATATTATAGCACTGACCTTAATCAATAGGTCAGTCTTTTAGAAGGAGAAATTAAGCCACAAATTCATCACTGCCATAGAGACAATAGGCAGGCATTTATATGATCACATAGAGAATGCTGACCAAATATTTTCCATTTTAACTGAATTTCAACCAGCAGCAAATTTGCTCAGAGATCAGCAAGAGGGTCAAGAGCTGGGAGTAAAGGCTAATTTCCAAATATCTGAAAGTCTAAAAAGTTCTATCAACAATGAGGGTCATCCTAGTCCTTGAGTGACAAAAGAAGAGTGGTGTTCGGTGAACAAAGGTATAAAGATTAAAATATTATATTTTATAAAGTTTTATTAATAATAACTAAAGCAAAAGAACTGCCTGAATTCAGCCCATGCACAGGTTCAAGAGACCATGGGAGGAGCATACATCCACTTAAATACCAATAATATGATCTCGTCAACGTGGAGATTCAGGAGAGATTATAGAAAATTTGGGGAAATACTAAGGACTTCTGAGGAATTAATTCAAAAGTTCAAAATTTCCATTTATACAAAGGGATGTGAGTTGTCATGTCAGGGAATCAGAGAATGTCAGCTAAAGCAGAGTTGAAAACTTCAATTAATTCAATCAATCAAGGTTTAAAATTCTGATACCTAAGAGATCAGTCCTCAGGAATGAGGAGCACAGATTGATGAAATAATGGGACAACGGAAAAAGTACTAGATAAAACGGGAAAGACATATGAAATGATGCAAAGTAAACAGAACCAAAAGAATGTTTTATACAGAAACAGCAATAATGTATAATGATCTGCTGTAAATAAATTAACTATTTTCCTCAATGCAGAGATTAAAGACAACTTCAAGGGACTCATCAGGAAAAAGGCCTCAGAGAAGAAACTAAGTACCTTCATTGTTACAATCAGGAGATGACAATTTTATCAACACAATAAAGAGCTAAATATATTCATTGTTACAATCAGGAGATAGCTAAATCCAATCTTCACAGTGTCCAAATCCACATTTGAACACAGGACCTCCTGTCTCTGGGCCTGGCTCTCAATCCAATGAACCATCTAGCTGCCCCTTAAAATTATCTTCATCTAAGCATTTAATTTGAATTCCATAAGTATTTGTTAAAAGGGAAAGAATGAAAACAGAAAAGAGAGGAAGGGAAGAGGGAAGAAAAAAAGAAAAGAAAGGAGAAAGTCAAAGAAACAAGAGTCAAGGGGGAAGCTGGGTAGCTCAGTGGATTGAAAGCCAAATCTAGAGATGGGAGGCTCTGGGTTCAAATTTGACCTCAGACACTTCCCAGCTATGTGACCCTGGGCAAGTCACTTGACCCCCATTGCCTAGCCCTTACCACTCTTCTGCCTTGGACCCAATATGCAGTATTGACCCCAAGATGGAAGGTGAGGGTTTTTTTTTTTTAAAGGACTAAATATGAAGTTAGGAGAGCTGTATTCATAACCAACTTAAGTGACCATAGTCAAATCAATCATCCACAAAGAGGTTGTTTCTTCATCTATAAAATGGACATAATTTCACTGTTAAATTTAAAGTGTTTCCATTAGGAAAGCACTATATAAATCTATAAACATTGTTTAAACACACGTATAAGTGTTTGCTCATGTGTACATATCTATATTAATATCTATATCTATGTTTTGTTGTTCAGTCGTTTCAGTTTTATCCAACTTATCATGACTCTATTTGGAGTTTTCTTAGCAAATGCATTCTTCCATTTCCTTCTCCAGATGAGGAAAGTGAGGTAAACGGGGCTAAGTGACTTGTCACACAGCTAGAAAATGCCAGAGGGTAAATTTGAGCTCAGAAAGATACACATATAAATAGAGATATATAGATATAGACATCTCTACATATGTATGTATATATTGTATGCACTATATAAATTTATATATGTATATACATTGGCTAGCAATAATAGCTACCATAGTATAGTTCTTACTATGTTTCATATACTATAATTATTATCTCATCTGATCATCAAAACAATCCTCAGAGGTAGGCATCATTAGTATCCTCAATCTAGAGTTCTGGAAACTAAGGAAGACAGAGGTTCAATGACTTGCCCAGCAAATCACATAGCTAGTAAGTGTCTGAGGACACATTTGAATTTATTTCTTTGACTCCAGTCTACTGTTATATCCACTGTTCAATGCCCCCCATTATGTTTATCCAAATAAATGTGTATTGACAATAATATTTATTTTCAAGCAATATGAGAACAGGACTCATATTTCAAATATTTTCGAGTGAGGGATCTATATCTCATCAAGAGGGCATCAGCAGGAAAAGTAAACCTGGTGATTGTACCACAAGACCTTGCTGTGTAGAAGTGCCTTGTGCTCTTTTCTAGTGTCAGAAATGTCCTAAGAGGAGTCATGGGTCTAAAGTCGGTAATCAAATAATATCACAGAGAGAATGAACTAGAAATGCGATCAAATGTTCTGAAAAAACATTATTAATTGACGGCATACCTTGGATGTTCAAGCCCAACATCACTCAGTGTAAACCAGTTGAAATTAGATTTATTATGGCTAAATAGAGAGTGCAATGTTGTGGATAGGAAGTTGGTCCTAGAAAGACTTGAAAATATCCCCTATCCCTCACATTAACTGGTTTTGTGACCCTAAGCAAGTCACTTAACCTGTCCACATTCTAAACAACTTTCTAATTCGGTAAGTTACCATGAGGATGCTCACCTACAAGTTACTTTCTGGGAGTCACCTGGAATAAGGAAATTATGGTTTGAGCTCCTGTACTTGTAGCCTGTCAATAGCACCATCAGTCTGTATACCCAAGAAACAATAATTGGTTTCTATTCTTCTAAGGAAATAAAAAAAAAGAGCTTCATGCAACAACATTCCTTAAAGCTATAACTTTGAGACAGACAGCTCAAGGGTAAAGCAAATGAAAATAGCCTCTGAGCTTTGAGAAAGGTACTTCTAATTGGCTTCCTTATAATTGCTTGCCACATGGAGGTTTGTGGTTCATAAATGGGGGGCGAAATGCAAAAAGTGATTTCTACTGATGTTATACTCTTTTTCAAAGGATGTCAGTGGCAACAGAGTGGATTATAGGTACAAATCCATTCCTGTTCCTGGGAGGAATACTCCTATAATTCTGGTTTAAGAATGCCTGGCATATGGAATCCACAGTTTTCCTTAATAGTAAGATATGGTGTTCTGATGAATACATTTTACTAATGAACACTTTTCAATTAATAAACATACACGAAAACAGCATAATTTGGTAAGGAAGTCAAATTAGGAAAGCTCATTAAAATCTGCAGATCTGCCACAGACATTGAGCATTGAATAATTCATCAGCTGTTTAACACATTTACTAAAAAAACATGCAAATTACTTTTATTGCTAGGCTAATTCTAATTTTTTGTTTGGTGAAAGGATTATATATACTTTTCCCCCCCTCCAAACCTGGGCGCCTCCAAAAGTTTAATTGCAAATTGATTAACATGGAGCTGTTGCTAATTAAATCAGCTGAAGGAGATTTAGGCTGACACTCTGCTAGGTGCTCAAATTAAGGGACTGTCCCATTGCATTAAACAGAGTGCATTTATCACAGATAAACTAACAGCCTATTTATTCGCTATGACAGGCAGCTAGGAAGGAAAATGAATCTTTCCAGGATTATATGCAGGAGATACACAGCTGTTTGAACTTCTAATCACCTCCTCAACATGTTTCTCAACAATTAGAGGGGATTTAAACAATGCTGTTCTTAACCTCAACCAGAACACAATAAAACCTGAAGCAAATGGTTTATGAGAAAGCACAGGCTCCTCCAGGAAGTGACAATCCATTTGCCAACTCTATGTTTAAACATAGCCAGGTTAGACTCAGATGCAAGTAGACCTCCAAGATTCCATGGTGTTCCAAACCTTAAAGCTTATGGAATATGAATAACATTCATACATACAGGGTTCTGTGGTGTTATAGCTTGGCTTATTTACTATTTGATGGCTGCTTATGTGGAGAGATAAGGGTCCTGGACAATATGGGTCAGAAGATCTGGGGTGGGTCTTTAACTCATCCACTCTATTCTCTGGTAAAGAAGGAGGGATGGAACAGCTGACATATACTATTGAAGAGCCAGCTCCCAAACCCTTTCTTTCCCCTCCCTGACCCCTAAACCCAGGAGTTCCTGTCACTCCCCCTCCTGATATATGCCAGGAGTCATAATGACCCCCAACCTCAGAAGTTCCTGTCCCTCCCCCTCTTGACGTATGCCATGAACTGATAATACCTCAGCTCCAGGAGTTCCTGTTCACTCCCTCACCCCAGGAATTCCTGTGTACTCCCTCTACCACAAAAGTGTATAAAAAACCTGCAAGCTCCAGTCTCAGGTCCAGCCATTTTTAGAGTGCTGAGGCCAAACTGCAGTTTGTTTAATAAACTCTCTCTTGTGTGTTACATTGTTGGTCTTTGTTTCATCCTTGGGCACTTCACCATAATCAAATAAACAGAAGGCAAAGGATTCCATTTTGAAAAGGTTCCATCAAAATAAAAATGGAGGTCACAGAACACCCAACAGTCATCAGTGACTGACAGAGAGCCCTAGCAGTATCATGGTGATGTCTCTAAGAGTACTCATCACTGAACACTGGATAGATCTCCTGTGGGGAATTTTCTTGATGGCATGAATAAAAGACACATAGAACATGCAGGAAAGACTGAATTGGTTCTATATTATTGGAAAGAAAAGAGAAACTAATGAGATCATAAATTTTTTGAATAATAGAATGAAGCTGGATAAATTCATTGACCAATCTACATTTTTTTAAGCCACTGGATCTGAAGTCAGAAACACTTAAATTCATATTTGATCTCATCCTCTAATTGAGCTTTGTTAACCCCCTCGAAGTCAATTAGCTTTTGTTTGTCTGAATTCCTTCATTTGTAAAATAAGGATAATAATAGCACCTTTCTCCCAAGTTTTTGTGAAAATAAAACGAGATATTTGCAAATGATTTGGTAAGTCTTAAAGCACTACATAGATGCTTATTATTATAATTATTGTCAACATGGAATCTAGAAACCCGAAACTTTTAGCCTAGTAAGATTGACCTTAGGTCCATTATTCAGTCTGAAACTGCTAGCCTCAGATTCCCTTCAAGGTGGATTCTCACAGGAACAGGGAACCAGTACAAGCTTTGGGGTCTCCAACTTACAAGCTACTCCTAAAACTTGGGCTTCATCAGATCTTACTAGGCTATAAGTTTGGAGTTTCTAAATTCCATGTTGACATTATTAATCTATATAAATATATAATATATAAATATAAATAGGAAGTGTAATACTTTTGCTGTTGTTAGGGCAGGACTTTGCCAAGTGATCATGCAAGCTACTATCATGATAGATAATAAAAAAGTTTTAATAGAACTCAAAACTAGGACCACACTGTCTAGAACTGGATGAGGACTAAGATATTATGTATCCCAACTGTCTCATTTTAAACTGTAGCCCAGGGAGAAATGAATTTATTGTCTAAGACTATGGAGGTAAATAAATAGAAAAGAAAGAATTTGAATTGACATGTGCCTGTTTTCACCTAAATAAGTCTGCAAAAGTGACTGCTTTATTTAAATAGATAATTCAAAGAAATATTTAACCTCTCTTCTCTCTCCCCTATCCCTTTCCACCAAATAGTAGTTAACTGAGGAGTTGAAAATAAGAATCCAAAGCTTTTTGTTTGCTTTGAGGGAGAGTTTAGTATTAAGTCATCCTCTCAAATGTTGGTCTCCTCATCTGCAGTCTTGATCAATTCTATGATTCTTTTTCTTCAGTCCTATCATTCTCTAATAATAATCTAGTGGCTTGTGTTTCTCCTCTTCTCTCACATATGGAAAGTCCTCATTACCTATTTTATTTCAGTGCTAAGGAATTAGTCAGCTCACTATCTTGCGACCCACTGTGCAGAATCAATATATATGTTACCCACCCATCTAACTATTTCCTTTAAAATGCAGCTTCAGGGAGAATCTTCCAATGAAACCTCCATGGAGCTTTACTCCCCGCTACAAAAGGCAACCAAGGTCAGGTACATGGAACTAGCTCTTGGGCAAAAGACATAAGCTGTAAGTAAAAGAAATTTGAATTTTTTCCCTTTTCCTTCTTTCTTCCTTCCTTCCTTCCTTCTTTTATTTTTCTTTTTTAAACAATATGCTTCTTGGCAAAGTTCTGTAAGGCTGGGGTTTCGTGACCTTCCAAAACCCAAGAGACTAAAACTTCATAACAAACTGATACCCAAGGAAAGTAGTTTTAAGTAAAGCAGAACATTCTAATGTTGCTTCCTATGACTGCTGAGGTACATTTCTTCGATGCTCAAAAATTGGGGGACATATTTGAAAATGAAGGTCCATCAAGGATCAATCCATCATGGCAGGAGTTTGTAGAAGTGGGTTGAAAGGAGAAATTAATAAAATATTTAAAAGCCCCTCAAACCTTCAAGATTCTTTGTATAACCATTTCAGCCACTGATTTCTACCCCCTCCAATTTCCTGCGCAATCATCTGACAGTTATACATCACATGAACGTTTTTCTGGAGGTGTAGCCTGATTGTTCTAGGTATGACCTAAATTCATATGTCCCTAGAGAATAAGAATGTTTCCTTTTATTTTTCTCAAATACTTTTCTAGTCTGATCTTTACTAGGGTATATGCTAGCATCTGTCTATCTTTCTATTCCTTCCTTCCTACTTCCCTCCCTTCATACTTCCCTTCCTTTCTTTTATCAAAGGATTTAAAAACCCTAACTTCAAGAAGGAAATAATGAGAAAAGGTACTACACAAGCTCTCAGATACTAGTTAATTTCTACCTGCATATCTTCAGTAGACCTGGACAGTTGTTTGGAATATTGATAAATTTATTTTTTATGATGAATAATGATATATATGTGTGAATCAGGACTTGAAGACAGTTAATTCTTGCCCCCAAATGGCAAACTCCCTAGGACTCATTTCTCTCTTTGTCTCTCTATCATTTTTCAAAAGATAAAACTAAAGTCCATTGAGAAGAATGGTATAGAATAATAAGACCTCAAAATCAGAATTTAAAGGTCTTTGGATTTTGGACTAACTGCCATCAAACTCATCCAAGACCCCTAAGCTGTATCACTTCACATATATGGGCTTTGGTTTCTATATCTGTTAAACTGATTAGACTTGAGCTGATTTCTAATGACTCTTCCAACCCTTCCCTTTTCTGATTCTGAAATTCTCAGTGATTTTTCAAGTCTATTCAGCTGGTTAGTGACACATACAGGATTTTGAATGCAGACCTGTTCACAAAACAAATTATGCATATGCCAATAAGCACTTGTATAATTTCAGACACTATGATAAATGTTAAAGATAGAAAGAGAAAAATCACTCCTTGTCCTCAAGGTGTTTACTTTCTTCTGTGAAGATTCTTGTTTGAGGGTCATCATAAACAGAGAAGAGAACACTACTTTGAGTTAGGAAGAAAAATCCAAACTTCCAGTTTACCTTTCAATACCCTTGGGCAAAGCATTTAAATATCTTGAGTTAGTTTTTTCTTTTGTATTTTTTATTTCTAGAAGGTATTTATATGAATGACCTATAATTTTTAGAACTAGAAGAGACAGATTTTGGAAAAGCAATTCTAAATGAATAAAGGATAATTTTCAAATACAGTGATCCATCACCTATCCTGGAAGTTATGTTCCAGAGACATTCACAAACCACCCCCCCCCATAGGTGAAAAATCTGCAATGAAGTGGTGTTATAATTATTTTATTATTCTTCGATGGTAAGCGTCTTCCTCTGACACTTGGGTCCACTGCCAGAACCCTTAGAAGGCACAGAATGTTTTGGGGGGTGGCATAGGGCTTGAAATAAATTCAAACTTTTACAAAAACTTCATAAAAACATAACACTGCAGAGCAGCACTATGAGCAGTGATAAGACTTTGATGTGAAGAGGACAAGTGAGATGCTGAATGTATGGGCACAGTGAAGAAGAGCAAATAGATTGATGCTAAAGTCACAGAGACACTCAGTGGCCTGGAATATAGAACCCAGTACTGTGGTTGGTCACCTTTCATTCCATCAGCCAATAGTGTACGAATACAATCTCATTGGCAAACTTGTGCAAACAGTAGTGGCATACTGCATTTCTATTGTATACAGTATGGTATTCATCTGCAAAATCACACAATATAGTAAAATCTTTGTGATACAGAATTAGATTTTTAAAAAAAGATACAGTGAGACTGCTATAAGTGAACCATGATATAGCAAGATATGACTGTAAATGCAAAGACAGTGCCCTTTGCTAGATCTTGTCAAAGATTCTTTCAGAGACTCTTTTCAGGCATTTGGATACCACAGACACATCACTTAAACATTATAGTCCCATGACAGAAATCACAGACCCATCAAGAAATACATAGAAATGTGAGGTAAAATAGATAACTTTTATTAAATTTAATCAAAAGGGTTTTGCACAAAGAAAACCAATGTAACAATGATGAAATAGGAAACAAAGAAACTGAGAAAAGATCTTAATAGCAAACATCACTGACAAAGGCCTAATTTGTCAAATAAATAGAAAATAAATTTCAAATTTATAAGAATACAAAGCATTACCAAATTAAAAATGGTCAAAGGAGTTAATTCTCAGATGAAGAAATTAAAACTCCTTTTTTAGAGAAATGCAAATTAAAACAATTCTGAGGTACCACTTCACACCTATTAGACTAATATGATAAAAAAAGGAAAATGATTATTGTTATAGGGGATGTGAAAAAAATTGAGACACTAATACATTGCTGGTAGAACTATAAATAGATACAATCATTCTTTAAAGCAATTTGAAAACTTGCCTAAAGGATCATATAACCTTTGATTCAGCAACAACACTACTCGGTTTATAGCTCAAAGAGATCAAAGTTAGGGGGAAAAGACTTCCTTTTGCCAAAATATTTATAACACCTCTTTTTGCAGTGGTAAAGAACTGGAAACTAGAGGGATGTCCATCAACTGGGGAGTGGCTGAAAAACTGTAGTCTATGAAAGTAATGAAAAACTGTTTTGCCATAAGAGATGACAAACCAAATAATCATTAAAACACCTGAAAAGGCTTATATGAAATGATAAAAAATTGTAATGAGCAGAACTATTGTACACGGTAACAGCAATAATGTACGATGTTCAACTGTGAATGACCTAACTATTATCGGCAAAGCAAGAATCTAGGACAACTCCAAGGGATTCACGATAAAAAAGGCTATCCCCTGCTATAGGAGGAACTGAAAGATTCTAAATGCAGATTGAAGTATGTGATTTTTTATTTTTATGAACTTTTCTCTAGTATAAGTGATATGTATCCTCTTTCTTAATATGATGAACATGGATATATGAAGTGTATAATAACACATGCACAACCTATATCATATTACATATCATGGGAAGGCTGATGGGATGAGAGAGAAGATGGATCACAAAATGTCAGAAAATTTTATCAACATGTACTCTCAAAAACAATTAAAATAATTATTTTAAAAAAACATCGAACTTAATTTGATTCACTCCCACCTCATCTTTGTTTCATTCAATCCTTTTCCTATTTGACAATTCAAAAACTCATAGTTTACAGTCTTTTCAGAAACTCTCAATGGTTGATGTCATCTCTCCAAACTATATTGTTTCACATTATATTTATGTTCTTTGTGCTATCTCTATTAAATATAAACTACTTGGGAGTAGTTTCCTCTTATTTGTATCCCTAGCTCATCGTGCAGTGCCTGCCACAGAATGTTATTGTAGCTCTGCAGCTTGTTTGATAAATTTTCTGATGTATATTTTAGATGCAATTGAAGACGAAGATCTCATACCCATATCTATCTACCTTGTCCAAAGTTTGGAATGTCACTTGACTACATATTATTGGACCAATGAAAATGTAGGAAAGAATGTATGCTTTAAAAAGAAAAAATATGTATTCAAGATTTGATTATGGTGTAATGATAGAAAACTTTAATATAAGAACAAAGTGAGCTATCCAACCTTATGAATGAATAATGCGACAGTGTTTTGCTTTTCAACAGAGTTATAAAGAACCCAGAAGTGCTGTCATTAACTCTGAAAGAAGCTGAATGGTTGCGAATAAACAATGACTTAAAATAATTAACATAACATGTTTACTAAAGCTTAAATGGTGATCTCTCAAGTGAAATCAATCAAATCAGACAAATAAGATTTCTTGTTTGCACTATCATTATTTTGTGTGCATTATTTATTCATTGTTTTTAGGGGGAAATTGATAAGGGCCATCAATTTCTGATGATTTGGTAAAGAATAAAATATTCTTAGAAACAAAAGGAATTCAATTATATTTCCTGTAAATCTATAAAGAGCCAAACAAAGTCAATTCAGTGACTTCTCTTTAGCATCTCATATAATCTGTCCATATAAACAAAAGCTACCTAATTTATAAAACTATATTTACCAAAATTTCTTTCCTCTTTCAACTGCATGAATTGTCTTCCTCTTGATGACCTCTGAAAGTTAATTCTTCATGATTCATTGGAAAAAGAAAATTATTCTCTGCTTTTTCAGGCAATAAATTGTTATGTGTCATTTTTGTATTTCAAGTTTTTTTGAATTGTCAATGACATTCTAAAAGCAATTTTTAAAATTGGGCATCAGGCTTGGTTTTTTTTTTTTTTTATTACACAGTTCCCAAATCAGTCTTTGGTCAGGGAACTATTTTGCTTCTGAAACTCTCATTTTGTGTATGAAAGTCTTGTGTTTCCCCCCCCCCCATTCCTCTCCCAGTATTGGCTACTCACTTTCTAGAGGGCAGAAAGAAGAAATATTCCCTTTATTCACCCTCATCACTCATGCAAACTTCTAAAAGACCAGAGGAAGTAGAAAACTCCCAATGTGCCAATACTAGAAAAGAATTGGGAAAGGGAGGAGAAGCAGGTTATTTCACACATTCGTTTTTTAAATATTGCAGGTAGGACAAAACCTTTAGGTTTTGAGAACAGAGGAGCAGAAGCTTCCAAAAGAAATCAAATGTTAGTTTGTGCACTCCATGGTAGAAGATAAAAGATATGGCTCAAAGGAAACCTGCCCTGAATTAGTGTTCAAAACCAAGCTGGGTCATTTACTACCTACTTCTTTGGGGTAGATTACTTAACCACTTTGAGTTCCATTTTCATCATCTGCAAAATGAGAGTATATAGACTAGATGACTTTTGAGTTTCTTTACCTCCCTAAATTAATGATTCAGTGACCCCAAGTCTAATATAGTTTCTACCTTCACATAGTTTAAAATCCAACTTAATAGATAAGACATGGCAAAAATAAACATTACAAAGTCCCCAAAAGTAGTATAGCTGAAATATTTTATAGGATTTCACAGTTAATACACTGCCCTAGAGAAATGGGAATGAGTTAAAGAAAAATCATAGCCTCAGAGTGAAAGGAACCTTAGAAATGAACTCATCCAACTCTTTTCTAAACAGAATGAGCAATAAAGAGGGACAGTATTTCCAGAATGGAAATAATACCAGAAAACAATAATATTTAAAATTTGTTGATGCTGCTAAAAATAGAAAAGCAGAAGAGTGGAATGAGCAAGAAAGCCTTTGAAATAACCAAATTCCTCATCTGATAAACAAAAACAAAAAACAAAAACAACATTAAAAACAACATAAATTCCTTATTTAAAAAGCTCCCTATTTCACAAAAATTATTTGGGAAAATAGAAAGTAGTTTGTCATAAATTAGGGTGAAATTACAATCTTATTCTAAAAATCTTAAAACTTCTTACATGAACTGAATTTTAAATTCATATGACTAAAAAGGGATTATTTTTGGTAATTTTCACAATAAAGCTAGAAGGTAAATTCTAAACAAGCAAAGGATAGAAGTTATCATTAACATAATATTTATTATTTCAATTACATGAGAGGATGATGCTTTTTCATGACAAAAACTAAGACAAATAGTTAAGAAAGGAAAATATTGACAACAAATATCTTTGATAAGTGTATGATAACCAAGAAAGAAAGGAAGTCAAAACAATAGTCATGCCACAATAAATAGATAAAATATAAGCTGTCAAAAGAATTGAATACTGTCAATAAGAATGTGAAAGTGTTATACAAAACACTAATATGAGAAATAGAAATCAAAAGTTTTAGGTTTTATCTTAATTCTAGCAAGGATAATCAAAGATTAGTTGATGTTAGACATCTTGTGAAAAGAGACATATTAATACATTCTTGCTATATCTAAATATTCTATAAAGCAACTTTGAATTATTCAAAGAATGCATATTCTATAAGCCAGAAAATATAAAAATAAACACTTATGACAAGTAGATCAAGAATAAAAGCAAAGACCTCTATTAATCAAAAGATTTTCATTTTTTTTTGTAATGGCAAAGAACTAGAAAAAAAAGTCATTCAGTACTGAATGGGGAAAGGTTGAACTAGTAGTGAAACAATAGTGTAAAGAAATATCACTTATATGGCAATAAATATGACAATCTAGGTGAAATGCGTTAATATTTTCAAAAAATATAAATTGCCTAGATTTTCAAAAAAGGAAATAGAATACTGAAATAATCCCATCTCAGAAAAAGAAATTGAACAAGCCATCAAAGAACTTTCTAAGAAACAATCCCCAGGGCCAAATGGATTCATATTGAATTCTATCAAACATTTAAAGGACAACTAATTCCAATAGTATAGAAATTATTTGATAAAATAAGCAAAGAAGGAGTTGAAATATATGACCAGAAGGAAGTCACATAAACTCACACTGGGGAATGAGAGAGAGGGGGTGGTGGTGGTGGTGGTGGTGGTGACAGAGCTAAAGAGATGGAGAGGGGAGAGATTGAAACTCCCCTTGCTTCCCCTTGGGGAAGAGAGCACAAATTGTCTTCCAGAGGTACAGAATATGTCTCCTCAGAGATCAGGTTTGGGATATGGAGGTTATGTACCGGAGAAGGTCTTAGGAAGATGACCCACTGCCTCCCTTCTTGATCTTGGCTGTTGCTGAGAGGCAGGGTAACTCTCCTGCCTCTGGAATCTCCCTATATCCCAACTCCACTCTTCCCTTTAGAGTACTGAATTACTCCTCAGTCCTGGTCTGGAGCTAGTTCGCTTCCTTGGGGGGAAAGGTATGATTCTCTTCAAATCTTCAATCACCTTCCTTGATTTTAGAAAGCAGACAGATCTGATCTAAATGGATAACACTTTATTCTTGGGGACTCACAAGGCAGGGAATATGAGGGTGTTAGGTGAGGAAAGTGAGAGATAGGAATCCCTATGACTTAACAACTGACCTCCCCCCCAAATCCTGAGGGGTCCAGACTGTCTACCTGATCCTCCTTTTGGTCAGTTGCTGGGTTTGTCCTTCCTCCTAAACTAATCTGGCTAAGAGTTGAAGTCCAGGACAATTTTGGGGATAGAGAAAAATCTTCTTAGTAGATGGCTTTCTATAAAGTCCCAGTCCACTTTTTTTTGGTCTACAGTTGGAACCAGAAAGATTTAAGGATTCAATGGAAGGCAGTCAATGTTCAGAGGGAGTCTCTGTCTCAGAGGTCCTTTTCTAAGATCATCCACTCCAGGAGAGCTCACAAGAAGAAGTGATCTGTCAGTTTCAACTTCCCCTAGCTCCTTTGTTTATTTCTGGAATTTTGACTCTTCTTATCCCTTCTCCTACTTGGGTTGTTCTTTTGCATTGCTGGATCTGATTTTCTCTTTCTCACAAATTCCCCCTTTTCATTTTGTGCAGATTTGTAACCCTGACAATTGCACTGACTTTGGTTTTTTTCTTTGTTTGTTTTTATAAATATTTTATTTTATTTTTTAATTTAATTTATTTAGTCAATTTAGAACATTATTCCTTGGTTACAAGAATCATATTCTTTCCCTCCCTCCTCTCCAGCCATCCTTTCCGAAGCCAACACCCTCATTGGGTATTACATGTATACTTGATCAAAACCTATGTCCATGTTCTTGGTGTTTGCATTAGGATGTTCATTTAGAGTCTACATCCCCAACCATATCCCCTTGAACCATATAATCAAGCACTTGCTTTTCTTCTGTGTTTCTATTCCCACAGTTTTTCCTCTGAATGTGGATAGTGTTCTTTCTTGTAGATTACTCCAAGTTGTTCTGGATCACTTCATTGCCACTAATGGAGAAGTCCATTATATTCAATTGTACCACAGTGTGTCAGACTCTGTGTACAATGTTCTCCTGGTTCTGCTCCTCACTCTGCATCAATTCCTGGAGGTCATTCCAGTTCCCATGGAATAACTCCAGTTCATTATTCCTTTGAGCACAATAGTATTCCATCACCAACATATGCCACAATTTGTTCAGCCATTCCCCAATCAAAGGGCATCCCCTCATTTTCCAATTTTTGCCACCACAAAGAGCACAGCTATGAATATTCTTATACATGTATTTTTCCTTATTATCTCTTTGGGGTACAAACCCAGCAGTGCTATGGCTGGATCAAAGGGCAGACAGTCTTTTAGTGCCCTTTGGGCATAGTTCCAAATTGCCCACCAGAATGATTGAATCAATTCACAACTCTACAAGCAATGCATTAATGTCCCAACTTTGCCACATCCCCTCTAGCACTCATTACTTTCCATAGCTGTCATGTTAGCCAATCTGCTAGGTGTGAGGTGATAGACACCTCAGAGTTGTTTTGATTTGCATCTCTCTGATTATCAGAGATTTAGAGCACTTTTTCATGTGCTTATTAATGGTTTTGATTTCTTTGACTGAAAATTGCCTATTCATGTCCCTTGCCCATTTATCAATTGGAGAATGGCTTGATTTTTTTGTACAGTTGATTTAGCTCTTTGTAAATTTGAGTAATTAGACCTTTGTCAGAGGTTTTTGTTATGAAGATTGTTTCCCAGTTTGTTACTTCCCTTTTAATTTTGGTTGCATTGGTTTTGTTTGTACAAAAACTTTTTAATTTGATGTAGTCAAAATTATTGATTTTACAATTTGTGATATTTTTCTAGCTCTTGCTTGGTTTTAAAGACTATCTTTTACCAAAGATCCGACATGTATACTATTCTGTATTCATCTAATTTGTTTATAGTTTCCTTCTTTATATTCAAGTAATTTACCCATTCTGAGTTTATCTTGGTGTAGGGTGTGAGGTGTTGATCCAAACCTAATCTCTCCCATACTGTCTTCCAATTTTCCTAGCAGTTTTTATCAAGTAGTGAATTTTGGTTCCAAAAACTGGGATCTTTGGGCTTATCATAGACTGTGTTGCTGATCTTTTGTTCTTCCAAATGAACTTTGTTATGGATTTTTCTAATTCCTTAAAGAAGTTTTTTGGTAGTTCAATGGGTATGGCACTAAATAAGTAAATTAATTTGGGTAGGATTGTCATTTTTTATTATGTAAGCTCGACCTACCCATGAGCAGTCAATGTTTTTCTAATTGTTTAGATCTAGTTTTAATTGTGTGGAGAGTGTTTTGTAGTTGTATTCACATAATTCCTGTGTTTGTCTTGGCAGATAGATTCCTAAGTATTTCATATTGTCTATGGTGATTTTAAAGGGAATTTCTCTTTCTAATTCTTGCTGCTTAGATGTGTTGCAGATATATAGATTATTTCCACTAGCTTTTTGATTGATTCTCTAGGATTCTTTAAGTAGTCCATCATATCGTCTGCAAAGAGTGATAGCTTGGTCTCCTCAGTGCCAGTTCTAATACCTTCAATTTCTTTTTCTTCTCTAATTGCTACTGCTAGTGTTTCTAGTACAATGTCAAATAGTAGAGGTGATAATGGGCATCCTTGTTTCACTCCTGATCATATTGGGAAGGCTTCTAGTTTATCCCCATTACAGATGATGTTTGCTAATGGTTTTAGGTATATACTGTTTATTATTTTAGGAAAGGCACTACTATGCCTATGCTTTCTAGTGTACCAACTTTGAATAAGTTACTTACCTTGGTTTCTTGGCACTAAATTTCTATATATCTATCCCTATATTCTACATCCCCCTCCCAAAATAAAAAAATCTCTTGACCCTTAACTATGTCTTACTCTTAACTTAACTTAGATCAATTTGGCTAACTAAGGCTATGCTAAGAAAGGGTTTTTGGGAAGAGATTGAGGGTAGGTGTATTTTGTTACAAAGGTTGATACAATTCAGTAACGTATTTGAACTAACAATGTCCTATAACAATATGCAATAATGTTAATTCAACTTTCCATTAACAATATCTTAATACTCTATAACTATAGTAACATTTTTCTAACTCCTTATATTATCTTATGCTTTCTTAACTTCTATAGCTATTATAATTCTTTAACCTTTAAGATATTTGCGTGCCCTATATTATGTTAGTTCTATTCTTTCCCTATTCCTGGCTCTCTAAGCTTTGAACTTCCCTTTTCAGCTCTGACTATTCTCTTTTCCTGATCTAAGCTATATTAAGATTGTCAGTTGATTCCTACCCTATGTTAGTGCTATGAAATTTACATTATGTACATGTATATTTACTGTACAATCATCACATTTGATACACACATGTATACCTACTACATATATACATGAGTTCTGCTTTGGAGTCAACCAGGCTGCAAAGTTTTTTCCAGTTCTATTCTGCCTGTTTGAGTATTGCAAGAAATTTATTGACAAGTATGTACATTTTTCATTAACAGAGACCTTGCTTATCTACAAGGCAGTTTTCAGATAAAGAAATTGAAACTATCAATAAGCACATGAAAAAGTGTTCTAAATCCCTTTTGATTAGAGAAATACAGATAAAAACAACTATCAGGTACCACTTAACAGACTGGTCAATATCTCAGCAAAGGAAAGTGATAAATGTTAGAGAAATGTGTACAAAATTGGGACACTAATACACTGCTAGTGGAGTTGTGAATTAATCCAACCATTTTGGAGGGCAATTTGGAATTATGTCCAAAGGACTTTAAAAGAATTCCTACCCTTTAATCCAGGCATACCACTGCTGGGTTTGTACCCCAAAGAGATAATAAGAAAAATACTTGTACAAAAATATTTATAACTGTGCTCTTTGTAGTAGCAAAAAACTGGAAAATTAGGGAATGCCCTTTGATTGGGGAATGCTGAATAAATTGTGGTATCTGTTGGTAATGAAATACTATTTTGCTAAAAGGAATAATGAAATGGAGGAATTCCATGTGAACTGGAACAACCTCCAGGAAGTGATACAGAGTGAAAGAAGCAAAACCAGGAAAACATTGTACACAGAGACTGATACATTATGGCACAATTGAATAAAACAGACTTTTCCACCAGTAGCAATACAATGATCCAGGATGACACTGAGCAACTTATGAGAAAGAACACTCTCCACAAGCAGAGAAAGAACTGTGGGAACAGAAATGCAGAAGAAAAACATGTGATCAACCATATGGTTTGTTGGGGATATAATTTGGGTTTTGGAGTTTAAAGATCACTTTATTGCAAATATGAATAATATGAAAATAAGTTTTGAATAATTATACATGTATAACCCAGTGGAATTGCTTGTCAGCTCTTTGAGGGGGTAGGGAATAAGGGAGGGAAAGAATATGAATGTAACCATGGAAAAATATTCTAAGTAAATAAATTAATTAAAAAAAGAAATAGTACTAAAGTCTAAACAAATTGGATCATGATAAATACAGTGAGAATTGAAATGGTCTATGCAGTGTAAGAACACACAAAGTGAGGGAAATAGAACCTGTAAAATACTATTCATGACAACAATGTAACTTTCAAGAAACTGAAACAAAAGAAACAGAATATGATGAAACTATAATGAACAAAACTCATCTTCTATTTCTACTGGGGGGAAAATTAAATTAAATGTCAAAAATGAGAATTCAATTCTTGCCATCTTATTTATGGTTTTGGAACTCTGTTTTAATGTCAGATTTGTTCAGTGTAGTGGTTTAGTCTTTCTGAATTCTTCTTGACCATCTCCAAGGTAGGTTTTCTTCACTCCAGGCTTATTTATTCCTCAACAAAAGTTAGCATATCTTTCCTTTTCTAGATCACTTTAAAATCTGTTAAAATATAAGATCCCTGAAGGAAGGGACTGTTTTATTTACTTGTATTTATATTTCCAGTTCTTAATACAATGCCTGGAGTGTAATAAGTACTTAATAAAATATCTTTCCATGAGTGATATAACTTAGAAGATATGAAAAATTAAATTGTTAAAACTTTTTTTAAGAAAGCATAGTGACTATGTCATACATACTATTATGCTTTCTGAAGGACTATCCATTTATCGTTCTATGTATAGGACAATCTTGCCTACCTGATACAAACATTCTGGTAATTCGAAATGTAATTTCAAAGAGAGAAAGGGAAGGAGATCTATATAGATCTCTCTCTCTCTCTCTCTCTCTTTATATATATATATATACATATATATGCATACATATACATTAATCCACACACATTTCTCTTTAGCTTTGCATTTATTATTATTATAATTATATCAGGGAGACAAGAACTTCCTCTTTGGAATGAATGGGTAAATATTGATATTTTTATTCCTTCCTTCTTTATTCAGATGAAATAAAGATTTTTTTCAGGTGTTCTAATGGATTCAATCTCAGTAGTTAAATTTCAGTCTTCTTGATAATATTTGGAAGATCCCAGAGTCAATTGAAGGGATTTAAAAAAATATATCTAATCTGATTGCCAGAACATTTATATACTGTATTGCATGGTGGATGACATTTGAAGATGGATAATCATGTTCATTATGCTCCATCATATGATGAGTCTGCTTAGCTTCTGAAAGGGACATTTTTTTTTACTTTATTACCAACTTTAAAAAATCAAGTACATAAGAATTCATTATAATCTATATTCTAACTTTGTTCAGCATTTATAGAAATGCTCTCTATCTTAAAGGATCTTAAATTCTAATGTAAAAGTTAATATACAATGTAGGTATACATGAAGTACTTCCACAGATAAAAGTAAAACTCATATAAAATTACTTAAAAATAAGAATGGAAATGACAATACTTGCAGTTTGGAGGTAACCAAGAAAAAAATTACTGTAAATGATGTTTGATCTGAGTCTTGAAGAAAACTATGGGTTCAGGGATGAAAAGGAAAGGAAAGGTTATATTTCAGTCAGTTCAAAGACATACAGATGGAACATGGAGTGTCATGTGTGAGAAACATCAAGATAAGTTAGGCACATAGGATTTCTATGCTGGAAGGACTCATGGGAAGAAGCTGATCCAACCCACTGTAATACAAGAATCGACTCTGTTAACATTCCGAGAAGTGGTCATCTGGATTCCCACTGAAAACTGTCTCTATGGGGAAAATCATTATTTCCTGAAGCAACACCCCTCCATTACTGGACAATTCTCTTTATTAAGAAATATTGTTTTTGTGGTACCATGCTCTGCCTTCCTATTATTTCTAGTTCTGCCCTTTAGACCTGAAAGTGGACAAAGTTAATACTGATTGTGATGCCTTATGATGGCTAGAGTTTTGTTTATTTAAATTCTTCAGGTCTGCACATGGCACTTGCTTGTATACATGCTTTAGCTGCTATGTAACTATGTGATCCAGCATCTCTCAGAGAAGTGTACAAATCTGCATTTCGATTCATTGTGACATCAGTGGAAATGCATCCAGAGACTTCAGACTTATAGCACCAACAGATTCCCAGGGAGAATTAGGAGCCTGACTAGAAGCTATTGTTAATGGAACTACAGCAAAGCCAATGTGAAATATCAATATTCTAGAAGGAATTTATATCATATTGCTGGTAAATGTCTAAAAGGAATTTGAACCCTGATCTTTTGAATCCATTTCCAATAAACTATCTACTCTACTTTGCTGCCTAATAGATGCATATTAAAAATATATATATGTTGAGATACAACAGGAAAAGCTCTGAATTTGTAGGCAGAAGACCTAAGTTCAATTTTAGTTGTCTAACTTACTATCTGCATAATTTTGGAGAAGTAACTTTACTTTCCCATATTTAAATTTTCTCCTCTATAAAATAAGGGGATAATCAGATGGCCTCATAAGTCCCTTCTTTTTTTTTTTTATAAGTCCCTTCTAACTATAGGTCTCTGGCCTTTGAAGTCTAAGCTACTTTATCTCTGTTGGTTTCAGTTTCCTGAAGTATAAAATAAAGGTGTTAGACTCAGTATCTAAGATCTCTTATATAAACCCGCCAAAATAGAAGTAATAAAACCATGAACCAATATCTAAAATCTGCCACAGAAATTAGTCTCCTCCGAAGGAAAACAAACATGAATTCTCTTTCTTTAAAAAAAAATGGCATAATTCCAAAACTTGGAAAATTATTTTTTTTTATTCCAAGTTAAAATCAAGTTAATCTTAAAAAAAAATAGACTCATCAGATCCTACTAAAAATCATAAAGGGGAAATTATGAAGTGTCAGGCAAATAGTGTAGTCTCATCTGAGATCAATGAAGGGGAAGAGATCTCAAGCTGCCACACAGTTTCTATGCTGCATGTTTTAATTTTATATTTGGCAACCCCATGGCATCATCTTCACACAGGGTAGGATTACATCTGTGATGATGAATTGTGAGGAGGGAAAAAAATGTCTCTCTCTGCTTTGCACATTGTCAGAGTCTTCAAGCAGAATATACTCTGCCTCTCTACATGCTGAGCTGAGCAGTCCTATTTAGCCAAAAAATCATGTCCTGCGCAATGACAGCCTAGGACTCCAAAAAGAACCTTCAGAGAAGAAACTTTTCTTCCCTGCCAAGAGATAAAAATCATTGGATTATTTCTGTTGCTTTACTCCTTGATGTTAATGTGGAATTGAGAGTGAAGAGGAAAGGAAGGAAAAGATGGTCAATATCAATGAAATTTTAGAAAAATAATGCTAGATGTTTCTGTGTTTCCAAAAGTGAGGAAGAGTGAGTGTGAGTAGAGAAGGAAAAATAATAGTTGAAAAATCAGAATCTCAGAGAAGGAAATTATCCAATGGATCTTTGACTTGGTTCTTCTCAGTCCTAAGAGCAGTGTGACTTCAGGAGCCAAGCACAGCGAATAAGAGGACTGGCTTCTTATTAAATTTCCCTGATGACATCAATGATACTCAGTTTTCTATTCTGTTTCACCAAAGAAAGAATACAGATTCAAGCCATAGGCACATATGTTCTCAAGCTCCCAACACATAGCTTTGACTATATCAATCCTTTTCTCCCTCATTTTCATCCTTACTCCCGGTTGCCATTTGGATAAAACCTGTTGCTAAGCTTGGCATTTTAAGACTTCAAAAATTAGGTTATGACCTGCCTGTTCTAAGTCAATTTATTCTTTGAAGCCACATACTCTCTATTTCTTTTCTTTTCACTTGATGCCTATTTCCATACTCATTTTTAGTACAGAGAGATCTTTTAAAGCCTAAACCCCTATATACATGTGATGTCATATATTTTGCTTTTGCATTTTGACTCCCAAAGTTCTTTCTCTCATACTTTTTCATAAGGCCCCCAGGAGTATCCTGGCTCCTTGCCTTACTAACAGTAGCAATTATATTGCTACATAGCTACATGCTACATACAATTACATTACATTGGATTTTTCCACAAGGTTTTACTTCCTGTGTACAATGTTCTTCTGGTTCTGCACATTTCACTCTTCATCAGTTAATATAGGTTCTCATAGCTAATATAGAAATCCTCTAGATCCTCAATCCTTACAGCCCAGTAGTATTCTATCACCATCAGATATCACAATTTGTTCAGCCATTCCCCAATAGAGGGAAACCCCCTTATTTTCCAACTTTTGCCACCACAAAGAACATTCCATGCACTCTATATTTCTGCCAAACTGGGAAAATACTCTGAATTCCAAATAACATTCCCAGACTATGCCCCCCTGCCAGACCTTTTCTTGCTGATGCTATTTGGAGTATTGGCTCCAAACTCAGTTCAGATGCCAACTCCTACATGAAGCCTTCCCTAATGCTTCTCCCTTCCTTGTATACTCCCTTCCATTACCCATAAACAAATACAAATCCTAACCCTTTAGCATTCTCACAAATATAATTTTTTATTTCTGTGTAAATATAAGTCTTAGAATTTAAGCTCTTTGAGGATAGTGAGTGGGTTTTTTGTTTGTTTTTCTTGTTTCAGGCAGCTGGTGGAATAGTGCCTTGAGTTCTGGACCTATAGCCTGGAAGAGATGAATTCAAATGCAGTTTAAACTATTTAACTAGCTGTGTGATTCTGGGTTAGCCACTCAATCTGTTTTCTGTAGTATCCTTATCTATAAATTAGGGATAATAATAAGAGGTGCTACCACCCAGGGTTGTTATGAGGATAGAAGTAGAAAATATTTACAAAAAGGTTTTAAAATATTAGTGCACTAAGTAAATGCTAGGTATTATTAGTAGCACCAGCAGGAAGAGGAGAAGCAGCAGGAATGATGGTGGTGGTGGTAGTGAAGGCAGCACTGGCTGGTAGCAGCATCAGCAACAGCAGTAGCTACTGGCCCTTTCTCTAAACTAAAGGAGGTTTTGACCATGAATTTGAACACAACAGTAGATTTGTACAACAAAAAGTGAAAAAGATAACAAATTAAGAGTTCTAGGAACTTAAGGCCACAAGACCAAACATGTAAGAAGTACCCAAGCATAGAATGTCAATAGCACACCCTTGCCAAGGCCAGTCTCTGAATTTCACCAAAGTGAATTAGACTATGGGAAAAGTTAATCGATGTCCTTAATAGTAATCAGGGGGAAAATATTATGCAAAACAAAACACAGCCACCACCATCACCACCACCATCATCAACACCACCACCATGACCAAAAGATGCTGATCTCCTTCAGTTCCAAATGAGAAAAAATGAAATTGAGGAAAATTTGACTGGATCAAGTCATTCTTAATTCAAGTCTCTATGGCATTTATCAAACCAAATTTAATTGTATTAGATTTGGCACATCAATCTGCCCTGTCAATTTTTTTTTTATCCAGGCTGTCACCCAATCTGTTAGCTTTATCTCCCAACTTTGTGTCATAGGCTTCATACCAGTCACTGGATCAAAATATTGGCCAGAACAATGGTAAGAAGAGTTGCCTTAGACACTCCTGTAATAAATCCATCAAAGTAACATTGTCACTCATGACTCTCTGGGGTCTTATGATTCAATCAGTTAATTCATATGGCATTGTTATCACCCAAACCACAACACTCTGTTGCACAAGAGTAGCATAAAAGACTTTATGAAAAACTTTACTAAAATCTAACTATAGCATATCTATATCCTTCCCTTAATCTATCAGTCTAGTTATAAGTTCAAAAAACAAATGAGTTTAGTTTTCTGTTTTTTCCAGATGTAGTCATTATTCTTTAGTTATCACTGCTTCACTTTCTAAATGTTTATAAACAATCCTTTTTTTAAGTATTGACAAAAAGGATGAAATTTTCCCCTCTTCTAATCTTATGGAATGAATCAAAAGATGAGGGAAAGGTATTATCTCAAAATTGCCAATATTGCATATTCCTGGGATATAGCTCCTTTAGACCACTGATTTAAAATTCCTTAGAATAGTTAAATGCTCTCATTTCATTTATCTTTAATCTTGAATCAGTTTTTAGCAAGTCAACAGCTAAATAGTGCAACATTCTTTTAAAATTAGTTATCATTCCATTCATACCAAGAACTTCTTTAGAAAGGGTCATGAATAGGAATATGCTGGAGGCATTTGAAATAGATGGTCAGAGGATTTTAAAAATATTTAGTGTAAGCATTTATACATCATAATTTGGCAAATGTTACAAATCAAGGATTTGTTTACTGTTTTCTTGATTGACTTGAATTAAGATAATGGAGAAAATGTTAATGATGTAGATTATACTTATAACTCTGCTGTGTATATGTTTTTTTGAGAATATGAGAGGTTTAATATTTACAATCAGACCAAAGGGATTTAAAAGACTGCATGGCCTTTGATCCAATCATAGTACTATTGGGTTTGTACATCAAAGAGATAATAAGAAAAAAAAAACATGTACAAAAATATTTATAGCTGCATTCTTTGTGGTGGCAAAAATTTAGAAAATGAGGGGATGCCCTTCAATTGGGGAATGGCTGAACAAATTGTGGTATCTGTTGGTGAGGGAATACTATTGTGCTGAAAGGAATAATGTACTGGAGGAATTCCATGTGAACTGGAAGAACATCCAGGAATTGATGCAGAGCAAAAAGAACAGAACCAGGAAAACATTGTACACGGTGACTGATATACTGTGGCACAATCAAATATAATGGACTTCTCTACTAGCAGCAATGGAATGACCCAGGATAATTCTTAGGGACTTATGAGAAAGAATGCTATCCACATTCAGAGGAAGAACTGTGGGAGTAGAAACACAGAAGAAAAACATTTGCTTGATCACATGGGTCAATGGGGATATGATTGGGAAAGTAGACTCTAAATGATCACCCTAGTGCAAATACTAATAATATGGAAATAGGTCTTGGTCAATAACACATGTAAGACCCAGTGCTGCTCATTGGCTTCAGGAAGGGAGAGGAAGAAAGGAAAGGAAAGAACATGAATCATGTAACCATGGAAAATATTCTAAATTAATTAATTATTTTATTTATTTGTAAGCATATAATGGTATCTATTGTTAGAAGAGATTTAATGGTCATATAATCTAATCAGCCATTTGATAAAGAAAAGAAAGAACAAAAAATTTAATTAATTTGTTCAACTTCACATAAGTAGCAGACCTAGTGGGCAAATTCAGTTCTGACTTCTAATCATTCTTTCCATTCTTCCATTTTTCCTTCCTTTGGCCTTTCCAAATTCTTCTCTTGACTTAATACAACTAAAATAAAACAGGAACACACAGAGGGAAACCATTTTTTCTTAGCATGATCTATAAGAATATTATCACAAGTACTAAAGCCCAATATATTAACAGTGATATGAAATGCCATTTTTATATGCTAGTTGCTTTCCCATGTTTTTATCTTTGAAATCTACATTAGATGATTTGCTTCAAAAGTTGTCATATAAGCCCATAGAGGGGCTCCATTTTGTCCTTCTATATTGTTTAATTAGAATTTGTCTCCCCAGAACTCTCTTTCCCAGCTTCCCATGTTCCTTCTCACATTATATGCTAACATAGGGAGGATATATTTTGAGTATAGCTCCACCCTTTCTCTCTTTTCCCTTGATCTCAGCTGGGAAAGCTAGCTTTACACCAGACAGGAGAATCAACACACATGGTTTTACTTTTTGTTTGATAAAACTTCTATTTCTTTTAGTTTATTTTCTTTCTGATTCAAATGATTATTAATAACTCTTATAAAAATTAATATTTGTAGTTATTGGATATTAATTTAATCTTATATTTTAGAGAGAGTTCTTTCTTCCTTTTTCAGATTTTTATTTAAACATTAATGGGAAGACACATAGAATATTATACTGTCAGAAGCTACTGATCCTTTCTCTGGATCCCTTTTCAAACCCAGTCTCTTGAAATTGTAGGGCTCACTTTAGATAAAGCTAATTCATTGTTTTGATTTTTCCCCATCTTTTCTTACATGATCAAAAATTTCCTTCTTACTAGTCTAAATCAGGTCCAGAAAAGCTATCCATGTTGTTGTTAATTCTACTAAGGTTAAAAACATTACATCATTAAGTAAAGTTAACTTTTCAGTTTTTCTATACAGAGAATGCCAATAAGTGATAAGGTAGTTAAAAAAAAAAAGTTATGTTCCTGGCCAAGTTTATGATTTATTCCCTAAGCCTATCCTGAATTGCCTCCTTGTGACCAGGTGGTCTGATGTCAATAACTATTATGTTGATCTTTTTCTATGGTTCCTTACTTTAGTGATTGCTTGATCCTATATCCCACCATTTTACTGAATATATGAAAGGAATATAGTCAGGACATATATGTGGCTCAGTAGATTGAGAGCCAGACCTAGATCTGGTAGGCTGTGGGTTCAAATCTGCCTTCAGATACTTCCCTGCTTTGTAACTCCTATTGTCTGGTCCTTACCATTCTTCTCCCTTCAAACTGAAACAGATTATAGATTCTAAGATAGGAGGTAAAGATTCTAAAAAAAAAAGAAAGAAATATAGCTTGCTCATAAATTCATCAACTCCTTAAGTGAAGCAACTTGGTGATTTAACACATTAAACCCAGGTTCAGAAAAGAGGAAAAAAACAAACAAACCTTCGTTAAGCTCTGTCCTGAGATACTTCTTAGCTGTGTGATACTAGCTGAGACACTTAACTTCTGTCTCCCAGTTTCTTCCTCTGGAACACAGGGTTACCAAAAGCAACTATCTTTCAGGGTTGTTGGAGAAATCAAATAAGAGATCCTTTATCAAGTACTTATTACAGTGCCTGGCACAGATTAGGTACTATGTAAATGTTATTTATTATTATTACTATTCTTTTTTCCAATAATAATAATAATAATAACACCTGCCTCAGGGATTGTTGATAAGATTAAATACAATTATGTTTGTAAAACACTTGGAAACATAAAAAGCACTATATAAATCCTATTATTTTTTTAAACCCTCACATTCTGTCTTGGAATAAATACTGTTAATTGGTTCCAAGGCAGAAGAGTGGTAAGGGCTAGGCAATGGGGGTCAAATGACTTGCCCAGGGTCACACAGCTGGGAAGTGTCTGAGGCCAGATTTGAACCTAGGACCTCCCATCTCTAGGTCTGGCTCTCTATCCACTGAGCTATCCAGCTGGCCCTGTGGAAGTTATTATTAACTTGATTATTCCATCCAAGGCATGTTCTCTACTGCTCATTCTTTGCTTGGATGTGGTCTTCCATGAATTAATTAATCTTCCTCTGGTTCTATTTATCCTTGTTATTCCCACTTTGAATCCTGATACATGGATGCTCAGCTACCGAGCCTTTTTGGCTTGCCTGCACACCTAAAGCTCTTATTAGTTATAAAAGGATCAGCATTTGCTATTCCTGAAGGAAAAACCAAAGAGAGTGTGGCTGGACTTTAAAGAATCACTGCTGAACACTCATGCCGTCCTTAGATAGGATGTAGTTATGATTATGTGCCAAGAGTTGAAAGGCATTTACATGTGCACACAGATCCATGCTGCATTATCAGAAACCATGTAATCTGAATCACATATTGCCTTATTTGCTGATGGGTAGTCTTTTTTGGTCAGGGAGGAGGTAGGAAAGATCAGAAAATGCTGCAGAAATATTGACCACCGGATGATTTATCTCTGCTTTCAGTTTGGATAAATTGGTGTATTCTTTTTCTTATTCACTATCTATAGACTTTGTGAAACTGGCAGGTGATGAGGAGAGATGCTATCCTCTGGATATATACTTATTCCCTGTTCAGGAATACTCATCAGGAGTATAAATGATGCTTAAAAATTATTAGGGGGTTGGGTAGGCAAAAAACTATAATTCTAGCCCTACTGCCTCTCTGAGGAGAGCAGTGTGACAAGCTGCAAGACCTATTTCTTGACTCACTTCTTAGGAGAAATCTAAGTTCCCCTTGGAGAACAATGAGTGGAGGAGACTTTACACCTCAGTCCACACTTCATCTAGAAAGACTCACATGGATACACATAATCATCTTAGGAAATTCACCAAACATAACCCTAAGAAATGCAAATTTTATATGGATTGTTCCCATGAGAACTGATCATCACAGGAATTGAAAATCTCTTTTTCTTCCTGAAAGATGACAAAGAAATCTTCTCTTTAATTTGCACTCTGAAAATAATAATGAAACGAATTCTGGAAGAAGACCCACCTTCCTGTCTCTTGCCTTTGGGAAGAAGATTTTCTTCAAGGCTCAGTTCAGGTACAACTTCATAAAGGAATTATTTCCTCCCATTGCAAAGCCAAGCTGTTGGTACCTTAAATTCTGTTAATTTTTATACACTTTATTAGTATCTTGCACTTGTGTTTATCAACACACATGTGCACATATCAAGTTCACTCTGGCTTTTTTGTACTGGAAATATATTCTGCTCAGAAGGCTTTTTCTCTGATTGGTTAGTTTCTTCTCAAACCTTCAATTAAAACAGATCTGCCTTTCTGTTTTTATTTCTCTTTAGATTCCACATTTGTGACTCAGAACTTCTCTCCACTTCATTCCTTTGATCTTGACACTCTTCTCTTCCTTCGATATTGTTTTAGGTATTTTCTTTACAATTTAGAGTAGAGAGTTCTTGGAAAGCACACAAGCCATTTCATATTTCCTGCCTTCTTGGGGAGGGGAGAGATTTGGGAGGTAGGAGAGAACATGAACTGGAAAATTTCAGAAAACAATATTAAAAATTGTATCTACATATTACTGGGAAGGGCAGAGCCAAGATGGCAGCTTGATAGTAGTGAAATCTGAAACTTCTCTGACAATCCTTCCAAAACAATCTTTAAAAGTGCCTCAAAATGAAAGGAGCCAAAAAACAATAAGTAGCTGGAGGGAGGGAGCTCTCCTGCTGAACACAACTTGAAAACTAGGGGGAGAGAGTGGATTTTCACAGGATAAGGAGTAACTGGAAGCAAAACTGTACACAGAGAAGTGGTGGCCAATCATCCACCCACACCAACTGGGCCAGCCTGGGCATAGGTCAACTTCAAAATCCTGGGACCCTGCCTACACCAACAACAGAGCATCCTAGACCAATGCCTTGAAGTCCCAGGCCCTGGCACCAGCCCACAATGAGGCTCAGAAGTACATAGTGCTTGACCCTTTCAAACTTGTGCTGTGGTGAAGCCTTTAGTTCCATGGCAAAATAACAGAAAAAAAAAACCTGAATTCAAATCCAGCCTTAACTGTTAATAACTGTCCTGAGCAAATCATTTAATTTTTCTTAGCCTTAGTTTTTCATTTTATATCTTTCCCCCAGGGTTTTTGGGAGAACCAAATGAAATTATATATCTAAGAAGCTTTAGAAAACCTAAAGCATTATATAAATGCAGACTGTTATTACCATTCGGTGATCAATAATCAACATTTATTATTATTATTTTTTGCTGTTATTCCTTAGTATTCTATTCTTCATGACCCTATTTGGAGTTTTTGTGGAGAGATATTGGAGTGGTTTGTCAGTTCCTTCCCCAGCTTATTTTACAGAGTAGAACACTGAGGCAAAAAAGGGTTAAGTAATTTGTTCAGTAAGTTCAAATCTGATGGCAGATTTGAACTAATGTCTTTCTGACTCCAAGCCTGGAACTCTATCTATGTTGCCAACTAGCTATCCCATAATGATCATGGATATTAGAAAACAGAGAACAACAGATATCTTAAGTCTAGTTTCAAGTAAACTGAAAAACTCCCAAGAATTGGAGTTTTTCAGGTGACCTACCTTGGAATGGACATCAATAGTATTTCAAAAGTTAACAGAAATTTTCTTTCTGCTGGGCACAAATGGCATTATTGATCTATTTGGGGCTAAAATGCATGCCCCTGGCTACTTTCCAGCCCCTGGAGCAGCTGCAGCCACTAGATAAATGGGACTGGTGGGCCATGTATAAGACTCTTCATTGTGTTCAAATCTCAGTCTCAAAGCATGTCATTTCAGTGTTCTTTATAACTGTTTATCCAGTATTAGGGGGGAAATGTTGATATCAAAGAGTGCCCAGGAATACCTCTTCAAAATTAAAAAAAAAAAAAAGCATTACAATTTCTCAGAAAGACCTGCTTCTTCTGGACACAAACACTATGGTCCTTTTTCCTCCTAGTAATCAATGGAAGTTTTATTTTTAAGATCTGAGACCTAATTTCGGTAGCAAGGAAATAAACTCGTCTTTGTTTATAGATGTACTATGTGCCAACAGGCAAAAAACTGGAGTGTTTAGGCAAGCCTATATTCCTACAGTGTTGGTTTCAGTTTTTTGAAGGAAGGTTCAGGAAAATTTTCAGAACTAGGCCATTTGCACAATAAAGCATGAACACAGCCCTGGGAGAATGTATAACTTGAATACAAAGCCCTCCTTTATTCAAATAGCTTTCTTTGAAAATGAAGATGCTATGTTCAAATTGCTTCCAGTTACAAACATCCACTTGCTAAAGCAGTTCCCACTAAACTAGAATTGAGGAGATTTTGGTTCTAGGCTCACTTTCTGTCATCAGCTTTCCTAAATACTACATTTTAGTTCACTCATCTGTAAAATGGGAATAATAATATTTAATCTTTGGGCATTGTTATGTATAAAGAAAGAGATTCAAAGTCTATGTAAATATTAATTGAAATAATTATTATAAAGGAACATAAATATGCAAATAAAATGTATTATGTCTCACAATAATCTTCAGGCTAACTGTAATTACCCTACCTTGCTCAGAAGATCATTATTAAGATTTCAAAACCTTTACTACCTACATATAATTTACCAGACATGGGCTAAGGTGTGTGTGGAGATAAATAAATAAATAAATAAATATATATATATATATATATATACACATATATATATATATGCTAAATTTTGGAACTCTCTTTAGTTTTTTGGTCCTTTTTTTCTCTCTCTCACACAGACACACACAAGCACTCACAAAATAACTACTAGAGTTTAAAAAGAAAAGGTCAATACAACTTTAGCCTCCTGTGATGATGAATAAAGAAGAGAAGAACAGGATTTTAAGGGTCATTTCATGACTAATAACTGCATTAAGTGGCACAAAACCTTTTGGGGAAAATGCTTCATTTCCTTAGAATCATTTTATTTATTATAGTTGATGAAGCCATATATAAAAATAACAGAAAACCAAGTCATTTGTTCTTTACTGCTTTGAAAAAAAAAAGATTCAAATAATTCTTACTTCCTTTAAAAACATATGTTTTACTTATTTTATACATATGTGCATATGTATAATAAATATTGTAAAAATGGAGATTTGAACCCCAGATTTCAATCCCCAGAAGTCCTTGGTAGTTCCCAGAATTCCCTATAATTTCACATGTGTCTCCACCTGGACGAGATCACAATTTATTATTTAAAGGGCTCTCTGCCTCTCAAGCTCTTTCTTCCTCAACTTGAAACATTGCAACATGTAGTAATTAGGCTGTGAATGGGCTAAATCAGCCCTAGGCACATGGCTTATTATTTTGTATCCTTGATTTCTTATAATTGTTAATAAACCTCATACAAATATAATACTTTTATTATAAGAGACTAATTTAAATTTTGCAGTTAATGGCAACCACGGAGGCTAATTTAAATGTTACAATATGTATATATGTATGTATAGGAATTATATTCATATGTCTGTTTGTAACACATCTACAATATCTCACATCTAACCACTTCCCTTAATTCCTAAGTGCACACCATCTGATATGGGGTACAGGCTTTCCCTCCATACCCCAAACTCTAGAAGTGTTGTAGGTCAAAGGAGACATGAGAAATTCCCTTCTAGGAGCATTCATCCTGCCCTTTGGATTCCCTCCTAGATCTCCAATTATCATAGATAGGCATCTCCTGGAGACCTTCAATTAACATAGATAATACACTTCCTGATTCCATTCTGATTAGAATCATTTGAATTGTATAGATCATCCCCTATTACCCCAACCTCAAAGAAATTACCCCATTTTGATTCAACCCCCCCTTTTCTTATCCTGTAACCCCTGCAGCTGTCAAAGGGGTATCAGATCTCTATAACTTATCTCCTTGGGGAAACTGTGTTCAACCTTGCACACTGTCTCCCAGCTGGTTGACATGACTTCCAAATTAATAAATTTTCCCCTTAAGTGTGGGGAGACAGCACCCCTAATTTGTGCTCTTAAGGAGAGTGGGTGGTGGTGCTCTCCTTTCAGATTGTTGCTTTTCCCTAGAAACCTGATGTGGAAATTGGTGATGGGACTATACAGTTTCCACACACTTGGGCTGGTAATTACTGACCACTCTAAAGTCCTTTTAGTCTTCGTGGACACTTTAAATGTGTGGATAGATTTCCCCTGAAGAACAGATAATAGTCCTGATTTTTAAGCAAAGATTAATAGGGTCCAAGCTCTCCTGATTAAACAGACTTGAATTAGAATAGCTCCCCAAGCTAATCTGGGGCTGAGTCTATTTGAATTCCAGTATAGAAAACCTTTTTCTAACTGCTGCACAGAAACACACAGCCTTATTCATTTCTCTAGACAGCTTGGTCCCATTGACCATGCCCTAAGAGAATATGCCAATCAGATCAGATCCTCCCTAAACCTTCAAAGGAAGATGGGCAGGAAATCACACAAGATTATCTAAGTGTTAGGGAACATAATTTGAGAAGTAAGCAGGGTTTGTTAATTAATGACCTGTATTTGCAGCCTTAATTTACCACAATGGAAGTTTGATTCTTGGGCTTAGAAATATAACCCAGATCTTTCTGGATTTCCTCTAGAACCTGAGGTAGAGAAATCTATCTGTAAAGTGTTATTACTGGACTAATCTATGCTTTGCAAAAGAATTTTTAACAGAAACATCACAAAACATCTCTGCAAGCACCTTAGGAATCAAATTTCCTGAGGACACCCATTCCTGTCAGAAGATGACTTTCTAAAGATGGAGTTTGTTTATTGTGGGGATAAGCTACCCAAATGCTAATGTTTAATATTAATTTCTATGGTACTAATTTTCTCTCTGTTTATATTGGTTGCTCTAGTTTTTGCCCCAGTTCTGGCTTCTACACTTCTCAGGGACAGCTCTATGCCCATCACCAGTTTTGAAGAAGCCATAAAAGACAGACCATTGCCCTTCTCTCCCTTAGAAATTAAAGAGTGGGGGGAGGGTTCCCCTAAATACCCCAAACTCCAGAAATGTTCTAGGTCAAAGGGGACATGAGGAATTCCCTTCTAGTAGCATCCACCCCCAGCCCCACCCCCACTTTGGACTTCCCCTAGATCTCCAGTTATCATAGAAGACCTTCAATTAACATAGATATGCACTTCTTGGTTACACTCTGATTAGCATCCTTTGAATTGTACAGATCTTCCCCTATACCTCAACTTCAAGGAAATTACTCTATTCCTGATTCATCACACACCCCTTTTCTGCATCCTGAAACCCCTGCAGCTGTCAAAGGGGTAGAATATCCCCAGATTCCATCCCCTCTGGGAGGCATACTGTCTATCAGCCATTCCACATAACTTCCATTCAACATAACTTCCATATTAATAAATAGCTTAAAATTTAAAAAAACAGCAAAGTTTTGGAGTCTTGCATTCTTGCAAAGGCTAACCTGTCCAGATACAGAGTTTTACCTAAAGCTCTCTAACAATTCATCCCTTCATTCCCTTTTTACCTAGATCATTTTAAAAGCTTACTAAATCCCTGCATCAATTCTGAACAGTTGCATAGAAGTGCCCAAATGATCTTTCTACACAGAAATCTGGCTATGCCATTCCTTCTTCTGAATCTTCAATTGATCCTCACTTCCACTGGAACACAATATAAATTCCTCAGCTTGTTATTTAAAGTCTTTTTCATTATGACCCCAGTCTACCAACAGACTTTTCCAGGTTTAATGTTTGCTTCAATAGCTGTTTCCACAGAGACTATAGATATAGACACTGCTTTATATAATGAAAAAAAAAATCATCTTATGGAGAGGAGTAGTCTCTCATCTTGGAACAAAGAGAAAGAGTCTATAAATTATTTCCTGAACAAACCAAGGATAAAAATTTACAAATCAAAAAGATAGCCTCTGAAAATAATACCTTAAAAAAGATTCTAGAGATTTAGCTTAAAATGTTAAGACAATGTAATCTTGAGACATATGATTGGTGAGATGCTTTCTTTAATTTGTTTATTTGGAATTGCAATTGATGATAAGAGGTGACTTTTGTTGTGCTAGAGCTCAGAGTAGCACACTACTGAAATATTCAATATATCTTTGTATTGTTCCTTTCATTATTAATAAATTATAGAGTGAAAATGATGCTTATTTATTCCTATGGCACTAAGGGATTTAAGACAGACTAAGGAATGAGAGATTATACATTGCTATTAAATGATGGAGAAATATCAGAAGAAAACCCTTTGTCAATTTAGACCTTAGTATGATCAATAAAATAAAATTAAAGTAGAATGTTGAGGAGGTGAGATTATGTTGTGACTGTATAGCATTCTATCCAGGCCAACTGATCCTACCAAAGATATCACGCCTCTTTTTTTTCTTTTTCATATTTTGTAAACCAGAGAAATTAACCTCTGTCTTTCCCCTTATCTTTCCATTCCATTTCCCAACTCTGTGAACTTCCAACTACCAATATACAGAATTTTGCTTTCCACAAAAGTCTATTAGAATTTCTCACTTTGTTCAAGGATCAGTAAAAAATGAAATCTCCTACATGAAGTCTATGCTATTTCCTCTACATTTTACTGTCCTTTGTTGTTCAGTCATTTCAGTCATGTTCAACTTTGTGATCCCAGGTGGGGTTTTCTTGGCAAAGATACTAGAGTGGTTTGCCATTTCCTTCTCCAGCTCATTTGACAGATGAGGAAAATGTCCTTGTCTTTATTAAATCATTAAGTGGATACTCAGGGGTGTACAGATTGCTAAATTTTCAGTATGAGCATTCTCACCTTAGAAATCACCAGTAGCAACAAATCAGGAGATGAGTTATTGTTTCCATGATTTTCTAGAATTTAAAAAAGCATTGATGGTATAGATTAAGCTTAAAAGAAGTGCATAGCCTTGGAGCATTTATGGTAGACCTCTATGTATATCATCATACCATATTAATATATGATTATGGGTAGGGGAGAGACAGACAGACAGAGAGACAGACACTGAGACAGAGATAGAGACAGAGAGAGGAATAGAGACAGAGTTAGAGACAGAGAAAGACAGAGAGGAATCAAAGCTTCTTGAGTACAGAAATAATTTTTTGGTCTGTCTTTGGAAAATCACTGCTAGAACAATGCCTTTCATATGATGGACACCCAATATATGCTTTTTGTACTGTATCTATACAACTATTCCCAATAAATGGTCTATAACATAATTGTACAACAATTCCTTTGAGTATATCTAATATAGCATCATACTGTATTTTTACTTCAGTATTGTTGTTTCGGGTTGTATATTTATGCCACACAGAGCATTTCATGATATAGTTATTCCATTCATCATGTTGGTGCTTTATTGTTTCCAAATCAATTATTTTGAAACAATCTATAGTGATAGGCATGGGTTTTCTTCAAATTATGAAATGATAAATTTAGATGAGTTTATTCCTGTTTTTCAGAGGTATTAGCAACTCTCTGCAACTAAGTATTTTCACTTTCTGAGAATATTTTTATTTCTTTGTGCTATTGAAATAGAACTGATCAGACCAATTTTATTGCAAATTTCCTATAACACATATCCTAAATCTACATGAAGTTTAAGTCATAGCTCTTGCCATTTATATTCAAGAAGAAAATAAAACCAAATTCTGAGTTTCAGTGGTCAATAAAAGTCATTAAAATCATTGTCAATTTGATATGTTCATTAATAAACATAACCATTACAAAACTGATCCATCTAAACTCTGTCACCAACTATAGAATGCCATCTCCTATTGTAAATGATGACCAGTGTTTTAAGCATTTTTCCAAATATATATCATTATATCAAAACTGATGTTTCATATTATAAAATTAAGACACACAGATGTTTTTCTACTATGCTTCTGTCTAGCTAGTCATTCTTTTTACCTTATTAGTAGGACATGGATATCCTTTGGTATAGTGACTATATAGATATATACTATATATATATATATATATATATATATATATATATAGTGACTATAGAGCTGGAATCAAATTCAGGAGGCCCTGGGTTCAAGTCATACCTCAATACTGACAATGTAACCCAGGACAAGTCTCAACTTCTCAAAGCTCAATTATATAGAACTTAAGATCATCTCCATATCATGATAGACCAGCAATAAAATATCAATGGAGAGAGGAAAAATACAGAGCAGAAATAAGACATTATTTAAAACTATGACTAAACCTTGATTTGGCAAACAAAAGGCCAATCCCGAAAAAGCAGGATAACTTCAATTCAAGTACTACTTTATTTATTTGTGACCACAGGAAGTCTACTTAATCTTTGTGCCCTAAACTTCTCTTATATCCCTAAAGCTGTAGTAAGATGCTAGTCCATAAATACCTATGTAGTTTCCACTTTTAAAGTTCACTAGAATAATAAAATCATAGGTTCCAGAGCATAAACAAAAATAAACAAGTACATATTTTTTTATATCCACTAGTCAATAGCACTTATTCAGCTGTTACTGGGTACCAGGGAACTATAAATTTAATTATATCAACAAAAAGTAAATCAAATATTTGAAATAGTTTTAAAATTGATTAAAAATATTTTAGAACCTTAATTGAACCATAAGGATAAATGTTTGTAAAAGAGGATGCCTTCTGAAAAGTAATTGTTTTACAGATCCTAATAATAAAAAGCACATTTTCAAATTGTTTCATTCTAGAAATACCGAACTGTGTAGGAAAAAGAAAAACTTTAGCATTTATGCATCATTAGAACCTATGAAAAAAATCACTTAAGAGAAAATCAAAAACCTGTCCTACCTATCTTATTGAAAATTGCAATAGAGTTTCAAAATTAGACGTTTCATTTTCTTCCCTTTCAATAGTTTAGGCTTGATGTGGGAGTTAAAGCTTAGCCATGAGCATATTCAATTCAGAGTTAGAAAGGGAAACAAACATCAAACTCCCAGGCTTGTGTGCACTCTTGTGTAAAGGTGCCACAAGGAAGAACAATCCCTTACCATCATCTTTGTCAGGGTTTTCTTTCCTCTAAATAGTGAAGATACTTCCAAGGTCTTTATACTTCTGAGAGAACACAAGGCTATGCACAAATAAAACTATTTTTCTCCTCTTTTATTTTTTTTTTAAGTTTGGAGAGAAGTTTCCTGTAGATGAGTATAATTTTCCCAGGTAAAGAAAATCCCAGCACGTCTTTATCCACACAATTTAAAGAAAAGATGATGAATGGTTTGACTACATAGTGAGATCTACTGCAGGATCCCAGATTTGGAGCTGTACAGGTCTTCAGAGGACATCTGCTATAGTCTTTGCATTAAACAGGAAAACTAAGACCCAAGATGATTAAACAATTCACAAATATCAGAAGTGGGGTTTGAACCTAGTTTCTCCAACTCCAGAACCAGGGCTCTTTCCATTCTAATACACTACCCATCATTTTAGTACATCTGACTCTTTGTGACCCCCGTTTTGGGTTTTCTTGGCAAAGATATTTGAGTGGTTTGCCATTTCCTTTTCTAGCGCATGTTACATAGGAGAAAACTGAGACAAATAGGATTAAGTGATTTGTCCAAAATCATATGGATAATAAGTGTTTGAGATCAGACTTAAATTCCTGACTCCAGATATGGTGCTCTACACACTGGACCCCCTAACTGCCCTACCACACTGCCTTCCTTTGTTTGAAGAAGGGATCTTCTTTCAATTGGCAGAATGCCATGGAACATAGAATGCTTGACTATGATCAAGAAGACATAATGATGAAACGGAGAAAGCCACTTAACCCTGATCACCTAGCCTTGTCATTCTTCTCTCTTAGGATTGATTCTAAGACAGAAGTAAGATTTTAAGAGAAAAAAGAAAAGGACTTGGTGATTCCAAACCCTGGTAATCAATGAAACTGGGTATTTAAACCATCTCAATATCAGTTTCTTCATCTGTAAAATGGGGTGATTAAAAGCCCCTACCTCAAAGGGGTTGTGTGAGGAACAAAAGACTGAAGAGTTAAACTGTTTTTCCAAACTTTTATATGCTACATACATGTATGTCAAATAACATTATCCTTCTACCTTTCCATTCCATTCTGCAAAATAATAGCACTAATAAGAGCTGACATTTACATGGTTCTTTAAGCTTTGCATAATATTTTGATTATATTATTTCATTTGATAAAAACATGTAACCACTGTGAAAGTAAAAATCTTACCATACTTTGCCATAATTGGAGTATTTTTTTTTAGTTTTGGTTAATATAATTTAGGACCAGTGATGGCAAACCATGACCGAAGGGTCAAAATGGGCAGTGAGCAAAGAATAGTATTTTATATTTTAAACATGTTTTCTTGTGTATAAAAATGTAAAATCATTCTTAGCTCCCAGCCTATACCAAAAAGCTATAATTTTCCAACTCCTGCTTTAGAAAGACATTGATATGCTGGAGAGAGATTAGTGGAAGGCAATGAAGATAGTAAAGGACCTTGATTCTATGTTATATAAGGATTGGTTGAAGGAACTAAATGTGTTTAGCCTTGAGAAGAGAAGACTCAGCAGGGCCATTATAATTTTCTTCAAGTATTTAAAGGGCTCTCGTGTGAAGTAGGCTTTAAACTCATTCTTTTTGAGCATCAGGGAACAGAACCAGGAAAAACTGAGAGAGATGTTGAGGGGACTAATTTGGATTTGATGTCAGAAAAAAAAATCTGAACAAATTGAAGCACTCTAAAGTGGATCGAGCCCTTTGGAGGTCTTCAGGCAAAGTCTGAAGGACGATTTGTTTGGTTATGCTATGCTAAATATTTATTTTATATAAAAACTGGAATAGATGTCCATTAATTTCCTTCCATCTCTCAATCTTCATGAGCCTCTGAACTAATCTTCAGGTGTAGACCAAAACAAAAAAGGAAGGAAAAATAAAGATTCATTTTTATAATAGTTGTCATTTGATCAATAAGAAAGGATTCCCACTGAAATATGGTATCTAGAGCTTGTAGTAGATGGACAACTATGGAAAATGAAAAAAAGACATGCTCTATAGGATGATCTCAACTGAATACCAAACATATGTGACCAAGGGCCATGTTTAATATACCATAATTTAATATTTTTACAACACATTGTTCTGAGGCATACTAAACCAGGTATTTTATATATTTTTTAATTAGAATGAATTACAAAATCATATTACTTAATCTCTTAACAGACAACTAAACCAATCTACACACAAAATAAATCCCAACTCTAGCATATTTGACAAGTGGTTGTCCAAATTCACAAAGACTTCCAAAAAATTTATTTGATATATCTTGCTAGGAATTTTTTCTGATATAAAGTATAATCATAATTCCTTCACAGTAAATCACCAATTTTAAAAATTTTGATGAACTCCCTCTATGTTGCTGTTTGCCTGACTTCAATGGGGGTGATGGTCTTTCCCAAATCCTGGTTGCTCCTGAATTCAGACACTAGGGCCTAAATGTTCTTTCCTGTGCTTCTGGCTTTAATATTGGAATGATGACTCAAAACTAGCAGTAGGATCTTTCAACAGTTCAAGATATCCTAAGATAGAAATTCTGGCTTTTTGGGTTTCCCAGAAAACCAAAATCATGCCTCTATGCACATAATCCATCCATTAACAAGTCTATTTCTAGGAAGATATTTCCTGAATATGTACTCAACATGAGCCTTTTGGGACCCTAAGTCTAGTGGGAGTCTAGGTCTCTTGGGATCTTCTGAATTTCTGACATAGATTTCCTGAATTAACTATATGAGGTGAAATACATATATATTTTATACATACACACAAACATATTTAAGTGGAACTATTAGCTCAGAAACTATAACAAGAATTTTTCAAATGTCAGTACACCTATGAATTATGTAGATGTTGAACTACCAAGAATATACAATACTAAAGAACTAAAAATTCAGTTTTGGACATAAAAATCATTAAAAATGACTCCTACATGAAGATAGAGTTCTTAACAATAACACTAAACATTTAAAATATATAATTATCCAGTAAATCAATACTTGTACTCAATCAAAAAGTGTTTAACTAGACAGGATACAGATGGGAGAAAAGAGAGGAATCCATAAGGAAAGGGGGAGAGGGGGGGAACTACTAAAGAGAGACAAAGAAACAGATATAGAAAGGCATAGAAAGAGAGTTGAGGAAGGGAGGGAAGGAGAGGAAGGGAGGGGAGAGGAGAGAATGAGAGAATGAGAGAAAGAGAGAGAGAGAGAGAGAGAGAGAGAGAGAGAGAGAGAGAGAGAGAGAGAGAGAGAGAGAGAGAGAGAGAGAGAGAGAGAGTTTGTTGTGCTCTTCTTTTCTAAGTCGGAGTTCTAAGCCTTCACCCTTTAAGAAACATTATTTAAGAACACAAAGTATGAGTAAGAGCTTTGTTTCTTCTTTAGCCCCTCAAGACTGTGAATCTAATCTCTTCAACTATATTTATTAAATGTCAAATTTACTACCACAACAATAAATGTCTTTGAAGCTGACAAATATGGGATTTAACTTATAGTCCCTAAAATTTCCTTACTATAGTAAGAGCAAGTATCAGCCTGGTCCGTGACATCAGCCAAAAGCATTTAAAAATGCATAAGTACCTTAGAACTTGAAATTTAGCAATAGAGTTCATATTTTCTCACATAATCTTTCTCTGTTTTAAGTGTCTGAGTTTCTGGAGAGTGGGCTGCTAATTCAGTTCCTGTATTTGACCTTCTCTACTCACTGCCTGAGATAGAATGACATATAGAATGCCAAAAGCATATTTCTGAAATTACATTCCTTTTCTATGAAAGGATTAAAAAAAATTCTAAAGGAATTATTTTTTTTTCTTCTTGACTAGAGTTCCCAGCACCACCATATTTAAATGGCTAATTGGTTTACTGAGCTTTTGTTATTTCCCTCCCCCTTCCCTGGTGCCACACAGGTGCTTATATTTAATGCTGCACTGATATTACCTTCCCTGCAAATTTGCATCTTTTCAGTTGGCCAAGCCAACTTGATTTTAATGTGTTTCAGCTGCCCTGGTGTCAGATGTCTGCACAGATTTGTAAGAGTGATACATCTAAGAAAACCATGTATGTTTATTTTTTTTCTGGCAACCTTCTAATTTTAAATAATCCATCTACATTTGCCAAATAGAACACTCTCCCTAGAAAGGGAAACCCACCAGGATGTCAGAGTGCAAACAAGCAGTATTTGCAATGTGTAGCCTGAATCCCACTGGAAGCTCATTACAGCCCACATCAGGGGAGTAAGAGGATGATTACAAATCTTCCACTTTGGTTTAAAAATCCCCGCTAAATCCTGAATGAGGATGCATTAGGATTCACTGTCAAGAAAGGGCATTTCTCTCAAGGATAATTCTTTTTCTCCTCCTAAGGTATTTGCCACAGCATCTCCCTTTGGCTTTTAGAGCTCCATTCAATTTTGGAACTCGTAATGACACAAGGACTTCACTACTTCCAAAGGTTGGATGCTGCCCTAGGCTCAGAAAGCTTCCCAGTGACCTGCTGGTATAGAGCCAATTGGCAAAATCATTCTTTACATCATTTGCCCTTGACTCAGCTCAGGAAAGAGAGTTCAGACACAACCATTCTCATTAGGTATAATAATGTTGCTGGCTGTGGACTAAATGGCGTCCAGGAAATATGGTGGTGGTGGAGGGGGGAGAGCATCTTTCTAAATCACACAGGACACAATTATGCTAACCAAATTCTATGGCTAAGACATAAAAGATGACTCTAATAGCTTCAGAAAACCTTGCTCATAGGGGATCAAGACAATAGTCTTAAACATCTTAGAGGTCTTAGAGGACCATGAGATAGCTCATGGAATGATAAGAAAGAAAGATCATCTTTAATGTTCTATCAGTAGATTTCTTCTATGGGAAAAACAACTGCACATTTGAATCATTCCATTAAGATTCAGTTCAAGAGCGAGTTAAGCACTAAGACTATATGAGGTAGGTGGGAACAGTTTCCACTCACCAGGAGTATCCATTCTATTTGGAGATAAAATATATGTATAGATAATAAATAGAAATTAAAGAAAGTAATTTACACAAGGAGAGATAATTGAAAATTTTAATGAGGAGGGAACAAGAAAAGGGTCATGCAGAAGCTGGAATCTGACTTAAACTTGAAGTGAGCTAGACATTCTCTATAGTTATAAACTGTGCAATTAGAATTTTGAACTCCAGGACTCTCTCTCCCAGCATCCCACTTTTGTTCTCATGTTAAGCCCTCATGTTTTGGAGATAGTTTTGTGGAACTCCACCCTTATTCTCTTTTCCCTTGAAAATGGCTGGAAAAGCTGGATTTACTCAGGCTTTTACATTTGTCCTTTCATTTCTTTTACATCAAGTGATTATTAATAAACCTTATAAAATATAATACTTCAAGTTATTGGATATTAATTTTAACCTTACAAAACCCATGGATTATAATGGACTATGCACATGGAGTCTACACTTCTCTCTCTCCCTCTCCTGATTCCAGTCAGACAATGGAATTTGTATTATATATAAGTTTAGTCTTTAATTATTCTAACTTTAGTATATACTACCACATTTCTGTCCTTTTAAAGGGCTCTTATTTTAAGGACATGACCTTCATTCAAATATAATATATTGTATACATCAATGTGACTAATTCTTTTTTAATATTAATTTTTTCAAAATACATGTTGATTTAATTTTTTAATTCATTTTCTGACATTTTGCAATCCATGTTCTCTCCCTCCCACTCCTCCTCCCTCCTCAAGAAGGGAGGAAATATGGAATTGATTGTATATGTATTGTCTATTTATCATGTTATGAAACAAGACATGTATTGCTTACACTAAGGAGAAATTCATGGAGGAAATAAAGTGAAAATGGTTCATTTCAATCTGCATTCAGACTCTGTCTATTCCTTCTATGGAATTGGATATCCTTTTGAATTTCCCTGTATGCTATTCTCAGTGCTTAGGACAGTACTTGGAACACAATGGGTACTTCAGGGGGGGATTGTATTTTCATAAAAACTCCAAGATTTAAAATTTTGTTGGAGAAGAAATCTTCAAGGAAAGAAGCTTGCTAACTCCTAAAATCCAGAGAATGAACTGTTTGCAGAAAGATGCCTATAAAACCTACACAACATTAAGAAGATCCAGAATGAAGTTTGGGGTGTAGTTGATTGAACTGAAGGTTGAATGAACATTTAGTTTGAATGTATAATTTTATGCCATAAGGGGACTGCCCCCTAATTGGTTTTTGTCAACGCGCCCAGCAAAACATTGGTTTTACTTCCTTTCTCTTCTATTTCCCTCTTATCTGTAAGTAACTATTATAGTTTTCCTCTTAGAAAGTGTTGCATGCACCTGTAGTTGGAAGATTTTAGAGGTACAAGATGATTATGTTAAGTGATCATAGTTAAGTTACTAAGTTAAGTAATCATCATGGGGGAAGTGTTGTGAACGTGAAATTAACTCCACCCTTCTTATTCTTTAGAATTTTGGCCACTGAGAAGGTATACACCACAACTTAAGGATTAAATGTAAGAGGGGAAGGTCTATGACCCACATGTGCTAGCAAGTGACAAATCAGAAAACAACTAAGTACCCCCCCTGGGCAGTCCAAAGCCAAGTTTAAGCCACTATTGGTACATGTAAGACACAGGAAATGACACAAAGAACTGCCTTTAAATTTTGTGGTCACTTCCTGTGAGGAGGTCTTGGCCTTGGAACTTGATCATGGAGGAGCTCAGGCTTGAGATCTCAGACTGCTTCCACTTGGACTACCATGTGGTGAGTGAAAAGACTGACTCCCTTTCCTTGACTTTTCTGGAGACATCAGCCTCTGGAGAGGCTCATCATCTTGGGACTACTTTTCCCCTGGTTTTCTGGAGTCACTAGCCTCTGGAGGGACCCCTCATCTTGGAGGAGGCCTCCTGGCTGAAAGCCATGTTAAATTTAATCCCACCACTGTCCCTGGCTCCCTCCCTCCCTCCCTCCGCCTCCCTCCCCCCCCCTCCCCCCCTCCCCCCCCCCCCCCTCTCTCTCTCTCTCTCTCTCTCTCTCTCTCTCTCTCTCTCTCTCTCTCTCTCTCTCTCTCTCTCTCTCTCTCTCTCTCTCTCTCTCTCTCTCTCTCTCTCTCTCTCTCTCTCTCTCTCTCTCGCATTTCCTTAGTTTCTTCCCTCTATTGTAAATTTTAAAAATTGTAAATTAAAAAAAATTGTAAATAAACTACCATAAAAGACATTCTGACTTGAGTAATTCATTGGGATTTAGTAATTAAATCCCTAGCAACCAACTCAAAATATATTCAGTCCAACCATAAATTTTGCCCCTTTCAGTCAGGGAAGGAATTGACAAATCACTCCAAAATCTCTACTGAGAAAATCCTCAATAGAGTAAGGAAGAGTCAGACTCAAGAGGAAAACAACTTCCTAATTTTAGGTATAGCATAATTGAATATGCCATGATGTCTCCTATTTTAGCTTACTGGTGAAGAGAGAAAAGTTGTCACTAAAAGAACAATCTGATGGCTCGATGTGACATCATTGAAATCAGTTCCACAGGACACAACTATATTGTGGGTAGATCCATTGAGGGTAACTTTTCTCATATATAACTAGTGTTTACCCATTGGACTTTTTCCAACAAGCTTTTGATGGCCCCTCTGAATCCCTCTATTCTGAGCAGCTGCAATTTTTTTTTCCTTTATGGTATACTGAATTTCCCATCAGGTACCCTCAGAACTGCCATTAGCCACCAAGGGAACATTCAATGGGTTTTAGCTCAGAATTGTGAGTATTTAGAAGCACAAGATTGCTCTCATTTAAAGTCTCCTACATAACATGTAAAGAGACAGTCAAGGTGACTGAGAGCAAATAAAACTGGCATTGGAGTCAGAAGATTCAAGTTGGAACACAACCTGTTTTTGAGATATCTGGTTTTCAGCCTGTAACTTACCCCAAACCTCAGTTTCTTTATCTGTAAAATAGAACCATGTCATTTTCTGTCTTGGAACTCTTCTGTGCATCTAACAGATCTCATAATTATTCTTTAAATATAAGCCACCATATAAACACAAGTTTTCATTTAGCCTAGTCACAAAAACCATACTTTCCAAAAGGGTCTCATAATAGAGATAAATCTTGTAAGGGGAATAATTTACTTTGATTTAACCCACACTTTGGCAATTTCAAAAGAATCCTAGAGGAACATACAGAAAGAAATGGAAAGAAGGAAGGGAAAAAGGAAGGAATGAAAAATAAAAGATATGCCACAGTTTTCTCAATCTTCTATACAAAGTCATAAGAGCTTGGGAAAGGTGGTACAATGTAGAAAGAGCATTAAATTCAATGTCAGAAGATTTGAGTTCACATCACAGCTCTTACCCATACTGATTTTAGGACCTACAGGAAGTCACTTTATGCCTCTGGGCTTCAGTTTGCTACTTTGTAAAATGAGGGGCTTAAACTAAATGACCTAAAAAGTGCCTTCTAATTCCCAATTTATCATCCCAAGTTTGTCTGTACATGACTCTACTCTTTTTTGATATCATCTAATGACCATGCTCTCAAATGTCATTGAATCTTATAGAAAAGCATATGCAAACCTGACAGATAAATAAAATATTCTAAATTTTTTATGTATATTTATGAAGCAGGTAGGTGGCTCATTGGATAGATAGAGCACTGGGACTGGAATAAGGAAAATCTGAATTCAAATCCAGCCTCAGATATTTATTAACTGTGTGACTGAACAAGTTACTTAACCTCCATTTGCCTTAATCCACTGGAGAAGGAAACAGCAAAGCACTCTTAAGATCTTTGCCATAGAGGGTCATGAAGAGTTGAAAATGATTGAATGAATGACAATAATGTATTTACACATACACACATTTCACACACATATACATATTTTAAATAAATGAGTGGATAAATTCCCAAACATATAGATACAAATATCTGTACATATATAATATGACTTTACTAATATATTTTTTAATTTATTATGGATTGATCAATACAGAAATATGTTCACACATACATATATATGTGTATATACATATATATATATATAAACTTATTTATCTCTTCATTCATTTGTTTCCTTGCTTCCTCAAACAAAATTCCCATGCAATAAAGTTTTTTCTCATATGGATTCAGGATTCTAGGCTGTCTATAAAAGTTATCAAGAGCTCACAAGGGTAGTTAAGCCTTATTTAATTTATTTATGTATTTCTGAGCAGATTTCCATTAATTTCAAATCTGTGCTTGTTTCATTCTCAACCTGAAAATTTAGGGAATACTTAATGGGCAAGTCAAAGGGACTGAAAGAAAGCAGGTTAAGGATGATAAAACTGAGAGGTAACTGTGCTTGGAATGCTCTCCTAAAGTGACCCTGTCTCCTATACAAGTAGAACATTCAGTATCAAATCAATTCAGAAAACTTGAAAGGTCTGGTAAGTGCAATGAAGACCTGGATCCTTTGATAATCTTGAGTAGAGAGAAGTTCTGAGCCCAAGGATATGGGAAGAGGAAGAGGAGGAGAAGATCTAAGTGATGAAGGCATGGGATGGAGAGTACAGGGACTTGCAGAAGACATGTAGTAGGGCTTTGGTTCAAATCCTGGCTCAAGCATTTGCTACCTGTATGCCCTTGAGCAAATCATTTTACCTATGTAGAACTAAATTTTTCATCAATGGCTACACTTTAATCTCTGAAAAAAATGTAAAGTGTTACAGTGTAAATAAATGACTTTATCTTGTCAAATTTCTAATTATATTAAAAGGGCAACATACCACTAACTAGATCACACTTGTCAAACATAGTAGTGAAGGGTACTTTGCTAATTCTTTTTTATTCAGCAGAAGCCAACATTCTCTCTGTAATTTCTGTGCCTTTGGATGGGCCATCTAATTGTCTTAACCACTTATCTGTTCAAAGCTTTATCCCAATGTGGACTAAATTACAATATCACATCAAACCACCCCTTCCCACCTCTAGGGTCTGTCATATCCAGGACAGAAAAGATATGCTAAGTGATAATGGATAGCATTCTAGACTTGGAATCATGAAAATTTGACTTTGCATCCTATCTTTGAAATTTACTTGCTGTGTGACCCTCAGTATCTTATTTGACCTTTATTTGCCTCAGTTCTTTCATCTGTAAAATGAGAATAATAACAATGTCTACCTCAGAGGGATGCTATAAGGATCAAATGAGAATAAATGTAAAGGATTTTGGTAAATATTAAAGCCCCATATAAATGATAGTTACTATTATTGTTATTAGCTTCTCCCCGTCTTTTATACCACCCAGCATGGTGGCAGTGATAAGCTAAGCGCAGGGATTGTAAATGGGCTAATCAGCCATGGGTACGTAGTCTTTTATTTTTGTATCCTCTTTATTCCTTGATTTCTAATGATCATGTAAATCTCCAAAAACATAACATTTTTATTATTGACATTAATTTTAATTTTTACACTTGCTTTGGCTATTAAAAATATACTAATGAACTGACTTCTCTGCTTCTGTTTTTTCATCACTCTAACCCTATCCTTCAAACATGGGTCAAATTAATGGTTTTAAAACTGGACTACTTACTGTCTTCCCTTTAAGTCAAATCTTCTTTTACATACACACACACACTTTATTTTTAATCATTACAGCATTTATTTAGGTGTAAACTTTTTTAATATTTGAACATTTCTCTCGAACATTCCCACAAGGAAGAGGTATATGCTCTAGTTTTCTCCTTCTTACATGAGGAAGTTGAGGTTCAGAAAAAATATAAATTATTTTCCTAGCATCACACAGTGATGTCTGAGTCACAGAAAAACCCAAGCCTACAACTGTACTCATGCCTTCTGGACTCAAAAGTCAGCCAACAACCCACTGCATCATATTCATCTTACATGTCAATATGAAATTTTTTCTGATCTACATATTTCTCTCACTGTAGTTTGTAAATATATTGTATCATATTAGCTCAATGTTTTGCATTTAGTAGGCATTTATTAAGCAATTATTTATTATTTATTTGAATTAATTTAATTCAATTATTTTGAATGACATTATTTAAATCCCACAGAATTAGTCTCCCAAGAGATTAACTAAGCATTGTGTATGGTGGGGTAAAGAGTGAAGTCTATACCTTTGTCTTTATGAATATTCATCATTAATTCAAAGTTTTAATTCAGTTCTTACCCCACCCCCATCCAATCTCTGAGGTACAGGAGATTGAACAGAAAAATACTTGTGGACAAACAGGAATGAGCTTATGTTTTATTTATTTATTTTTAAATCTTTACAATATCACACATTTATTTGACTTAATTTTATGTAGGGCATAGTTCTTCCCTTTCATAAAAACTGATTTATTGGAAGATAATATTTTCAGGTAAGGAGTTAATTTTTCCAATATCACTCATCAATTTTGATTTGGGTCCATTGTAATTATCATTCTCTTTGTCAGGTGGACAGTGATCAGAAGCATTGCCCTTTGAAATTCATGAAATAATGTGCTTGGTCCCCAACTGAAACTTCTTATACTGGTGTCATAGAGATCATAAAGTCTATTTCATATATGACGACAATTTTGGATACTTCCTTCATGTCATGAGAGCAGCTGCAGCCCATTAAGACATTTATTATTTTCTGTCAATGGGGGCTTGGAGATGTGGTTTAGGCTGAAAAAAAAGTCGTCTTCAATCTCATACTCTTCTTATCCTTCTCCAATCCCTACTTCAAGATAATAACTCTCATGAAGTTTTTTGTTAAGACAGATGAAAAAGGACTCTGATATTATTTTATTAAGATTCTAGATTTCATGCACCTTTGTAGATTCACAAATAGAACACTGATGGCTCCCTGTTGGGTCTAACATGAATATAATCTGCTCCTTGTGTTATTATCAATTTTTCTCTATTTGGTTCCAATGGAGCTTTCCAGTATTATTGCATATTAGACTTGTTATACACACACACACATATACATGAGGTCCAGTCAAACTGATCTTGCTGATTTCTGATCTGACATTTCATTTATTATCTCTACTTGTTAGTGCTGATTGTCGTCTATTACCAGAAATATTACCTACTAAACTGCATTTCCCAGAACCTATGTCGTCCTTCGAGGTTAAGCCCAAGTGAGTGTGTCAATACATTTTTCTTGATTCTTTTAATGCCTAAGATCTTTTCTCTGAAATAAATTTGCATCTATTTTTATATATCTGTATATGTACATGATATACATATATTCCCCAGCTACATGGCAAATTCTTTGCAATTGTTTTCTTTTTCATTTTGATAGCCCCAATAACTAAACACAGTATCTCATCTACATGATAGGCTATTAATACTTATGAATTGATCATAGAAAACATCCGGATATTCCCAAATGAAAGATATTTTGATATGATTTATTTTATTTTGAAACTGTTTAAATGCATTTTATTGGTAACTTTAATTTTTTAGGTCACCTACATTTCCCTGTGAATACTTATATCTCTTCTTTCTTCCAGGGGGCTAAGGCTTATAACTTGGGATATAGAGAGGAAAAGTCAGCAAAATTAACACACATTATTGATTGATTCAGTAGAACATTCTAATAGGTAACCACATCTACCCCTAAGAAATTGGGGAAGGTTTTTTTCTCATACATTATCTTTAGGACAAAGTTTGGTCAGTTTACTTTGAAGAGCACCGATATTATTTTGTTATTCTTTCTATTAATATTATTGCATGTGTTGTCTAAAACTTCTTCTTGATTCTGATTTATTCACTTTGCTTCTGTCCACATAGGTTTTTTTCACTGAAATGAAGTTTTGAAAGTCATCTGAAACCTTTTTCCAAATCCCCACCTTCTATCTCATTAAAATGTTCTATAACAGCTAAAAGTGATTTAAAAATTCATGATGTATTTCATACAAATGGTCTCCTTGAGTTTCATTTGATATGTGTAGTGGTGGTAGTAGTATGTGATTGAGTGGCTGTGTAAATGTGAATAAATTACATTTAGTGTTAAATGTCTTTATTGGAAAAATAGTAAACTTGGGGAATAGGGAACAGAAGGTCATATGTAGTTGTCAGGAGCTGGTTATCCCCTAAAACTTTAATAAAACAGAACAACAGTTTCCAGTACAAATGTATCATTAAAACCAATTGAATCCTAAGAACCAATAGCCTGTGCCTGTAGCAAAAATCAATAAAATTGACCCATTTGCCATGTATTTATGCGTTGAAAACTATTTCATTGATTGATTCTTGCTGCTTTGAACTTTAGACATGGAATAGTGTTCATCCACTTTATAAAAGAGAACTATTATCATGACCTTACATAAGTGATTTAAACCTGGTGTATTATATAGTTGCCCCCTTCACAAAGGTGGTCTTTTCCTGTTCCAAAGAGACAGCAAGAATACAAGACATTGTAAAAAACTAAGGGTGGGGGTGTGTGAGAAAACTGATTTCCTCCCATGAACTTAATAACATCTCCTGATGAAGAGATTGAAAACAAACGGAGGCTCATTTTCCTATAGCCATAGTCATGCCAATCTTATAAAGAAACAACTGAAAACTCTGGCGTCTGCTCCCAGTTTCCCTGATTGGGAAATTAGAATATTTCATCATCCAAAGAAAGCAGCTAGATGATGAAAGTATATAGATCACTGGGCTTGGAATCAAGAAGACTCAATTTCCTGAGTTCAAACCCAGCCTCAGACACTAGTTGGATGATGATGAACTCTGTTTGGCTCAATTTTTCATCTGTGAAAAGAGCTGGAGAAGAAAATGGCAAACCACCCAGTACCTTTGACAAGAATATCCCAACTAGGGAGGCAGCTTCTAGGTGTCTCAAGGGATTCAGGGTCAAGACTGAAGGCTTTAAATCTGGCTCAGTGACCCTGGGGAAGTCACTTAATTCCCTAGACTTTACCCCTCCTCTTTCTTGGAACCAATACACAGTAATAATACTAAGACAGAAATTAATGTTTCAAAAGAAAAAAAAAGTGTTACTAAGGAGTTTAAAATGACTGAAGAAGAAGAACAACAACAACAAAATGTCATTCCAACACAAACTTGTTATCTCCTCTGATTTTGATCTGTTTCTGATCTTACGAGAATAAAATTCATGTAGAAAAGGAGTATACTGTTATTAGGACACTGTCTTAGAATGAGATGTAAAGTGACAGAGAAATAGGACTAACTGCCTTTATGAATAAAATCCCCCCCTTTGTCTATACCCCAATCCCCAATCAGGTATATGACTTTAAAAATAATAACAGATAACATTTACATAGTGCTTTTAGGTTTACAAACAATTTAACAAATATTAGCTAATTTGAACTCCATATCAATCATATGAAGCATCTATGAATATTATTCTCATTTTACACATGAGCAAACTAGAGTGAAGGAGGTTAAATATGTTGTCCAAGGTGCCCAAACCAAAATATATTTGGAGTAGTATTTGAAATCAGGTTTTCCTGACTCTGAGGTCAAGTATTTTAGCTACTAAATGTCTTAGTTGCCTAAGACATATTACATGTACATATGTGTTGACTAAAAACGATTTCATCTTTTTTTTCTAAATTTTCCAAAAAAAAAGGAATGATATGGCTTAGTAAGTAATCAAATGTGGGATTTGGACCCAGGTCCTCTGACCTAGTTCCAGGTCTTTTCCCAATGTATTACTTATCACATCCTCTGAGTATTCTCTAAACACCAGCCTACTGAAAATGGGTCAGAAAGTTCATTGATATGTTTCTAGTAGCTAAATTAGCCTAATGTACTATAATATTTTATATGTACTAGCTTAAAGTAATAAAATAGATAGCATTAAAGTTAAATCATATAGAATTGTGTTTATATAGGAAAACATTTCATATATTATTCTGTTTTTGAATGACATCAAATTTCCTGAAACAATTGCATTAAAATGGGAATTAAGCATATCAAGTGGTTTTAAGGAATCAAAAATTTCAGAAACTTGAGTTTGAAAAGACACTCAAAATTCATCAATCCCAAGGCATACATCATTAGAAATTCCATCTCTAGTATCTTTGGAAAATGCCCATCTAGTAAAGACTTAAAAGAGCAAAGGGCAACACTACTTTGTGATGCACTCTATTTTGGTTTTGGACATTTGTTATGATTTTATTTGGGAATCTTTCTGTGTCTTTGCAACTTCAATTTAAGGTCCTATTTATATCTCCTAATCCCTTTTCCACAGGAGGACTCATCAAATAACTGAATATAGTCATCATACTATTTATTCTCCCTCCATCCCTGTACTCCTCACTAAGTCTCATTTTTTTCTCCTATTTAAACATCCCACCTTATTACTGTGGTCTTTTCATGGTATTGTTGCAGGAGAGCTTGATATTATCTGGTTCCAGAGGATACCCTCTTAAAGAATTACCAGACTTCAATGAATCTTCCAAATAGAGGAAGTAATTGAGTGGATGTCCAGGAGGCAGGTGCAGGTAAAGTCTGCCTCCCTTCAGGAGAAGCGATCCAGGATTTTTATACCTTAAAGGAACAGAGATTGTGTAACCCAGAAAGGAAGGTGGGGAAGGGGACAAACAAGGAGGATTAGGTGACCTTCCTGAGTGAGGTGCTTTGGTGTCTGGGGTAAAAACACAGCTACATATAGTTCATGGCATACTAAGCTCTGATCATAAAGGTGGGTGAGTTGCATATCACAGAGAATCTAGTAATGTTTGAGGAGCAAACAGAAGATATACCTCTATGCTAAAACCCTCATTATAAAACTAGGGGAAATGCATCTAAAACAGAAGGCAGAGAATCCTTTGCTTATTCAGTCATCATCTCTCTGGTGGCACCATGGTGAGCTTTCATCTGCTACCAGAATTCTTGGGGTGCAGGATAGGGGAATTCCCCAAGTATTATTTCTGACCTGGGATTCCTCTAGAGACTTTGGACCCCCAAAGGCCCCCTGCATCCCCATTCCGATATGCTATCCAACCACTTTACCATCTTGGTCTACTTCCTATGAATGTGTTCCAGTTTATCAATCTATTTAATAAAATGTAGTGACTGGAACTGGATACCATAATTGACCTAATTCCATTCATTTTGCAAACCTATTTTTTAAAAAATGTTTATCTTGACAAAATTAAGTATACGTAGCACTTTTGCTCTCAGTGAACCAGTATTTTAATAATAATTTTCTCTCACCTATTAGTGCCCATCTTATACTCATTAACAATGAATGTAACTTTAATTTACATGCATATATAGATCTCATTTAAACAAAATGCAGTCACATTAAAATAGCTATCTAGTGGAATGAATTATAAAATTAAAGGATAATAATCGAAATATAATCTAGGAAATGAACCCTGAAAGTCTGAATTAATGAATCATAATGAGGAGTGCTTACATTTATAAAAAATATCATTTGAAGAAATTACAATTTTTAACGACAATTTCTAAAATTAAATCAGGGAGCAGTGAGAATCCTATGTCTTAATGACATTTATTTGTCCACTATCTCATTATATATTTATTTGTTCATATGATTGTATCTAAATTGTTAACACTGTACTATCGACTTGTTTTTTGAACAACACATTCTGGCCAATTAAAGAAGCAGGGGAAATCATTATATAATTTGTGGTAGAAAGGCTTAGGAAAGCAACTTTTGGAAATTTGGTTTGTTCAGCTATTTTATACTCATGGAAAGTCAAAAGATCAGCCTGACCTCCCAAACCTCAAATCCTCTTGTGAAGATTGGATTTAGCTATCTCTTGATTGTAACAAGGAAGCTATTTAGCTCTTCCTTTATTGTGAAGATTGAATTATAATCCACAATCTAATTTTAGATTTTAATTACCCAAAAGGTGGTAACTCAGTATTAGAAGTAGATCTACCCATTTTAATCTACAAAAAGGTGTAAACTAATTACTAAAGGTATGATCTAACCAAAAAATGTACAATATAACCAAAGAAGATGTGAACTAAAGAGTGGACAATCCTGGAGAGAGTGTCTGCTGTGATTGGTAGATGTGAAATTTAGGAGAAGTGACACAAGAGAAAAAGATCTTTGAAAAGAGGACCACAGAGGTCAGAAGAGGATATTTGAGTCAATTGAGATTCGATATATTTGAGTCAACAGATCTAAGAACTCTGATTTGGAGTTGAACTAGAGGATCAGTCTCTCCAGATCAAGAGTGAAGAAGATTCATTTGGGGGAGAGACTGGAAGATAGACAATCGAACTTGGCTGTGGAACTCGACCCTGGAGGAGCTCCCGCAGGAGACCTTAGACTGCTTTCCTTTTAGACAGTCAACATGGTGAGTGTAAGACTGACTTAGTTCCCTGTATTTCTGGAGGTGTGAACTCCTTTTCCTGATTAGGGCCTTAAAATTTCTACCTGTGTCTGAGGAAGCAGAGCCCTCTCTCTCCCTTTATCTTATTCCTTAATATCTTTTCTCTATTGTAAAATAAACTACTATGAATTACATTTTACTGTAGTAATTCATTTTGAGATTTAGAAATGAAATCTCTGGTGACCACCTATTAATATATTCAAGTCCAACCACATAAAAAAATTAACACTCTAGAAAAAGTATAGATCATAGAATCTGGAATATAGAAAGAATTACATATACCATCTAGGCCAATTATTTATTTTATGATCTCAATTCTGTCATTTTGGGGGGTGAGGAATGAGCTCCAACAAAAAAATAGGAACAACATTTGTAAAAGGACAGAGGGAACTAACAAAATTCAACACACTGATGAGCAGAAAGGAAATGTCTTAAAGACAAAGACTATTCCACTTTTTCCAGCCCTACTGTCTTATAAATAGAACATGTTTAAATATTTGTTAGATTGGGTAATTGGATATCTGACATTAAACATTGAAGAAATATCTGAATTGGAGTGGAAGATTATTGCCACTATCTTATATAAACTAACTTTCTCAAATCTGATCTATGGATACTTGAATCTACCAATGCTCTATGTTCTGTGCTAATGAATGCTCCACAGTTTAATTCAATGTCTTAAGAACTAGGAATATAGAATCAAGAAAAAATGAAGATTGAGAAGCTTATATTTAAGTGTAGGGGGTAGGAAATTTGAAAATATATATGACGAATGTGGGAAGAAGGTAGAAAAAGATTCATTTGAGTGAAGAACTAAACCTGGTTAGATATGAATTTCACTAGTATAGCTGGAATATAGAAGTACTGAGGTCGAACTCACCAACCAAGAAAGAGGTCATAGGGGATGAAAAAAGAAAAAAAAATCTAAGCCATTTCTCCAACAAAATCTACAAATGCAATGTGGAAAAGACATAAGAAAAAGACAAAATCAAAGCCAAGAAAATAAGTTTTAATTTTAGGGGGTTTTTTTGTTTCTTTTAATAAAAATATGGGGTAGGGAAAAGGGACTTTGGAGTTAAAGCACCTGCATTCAAAACTTACCTGTCATAATTACCACTTGTATAATCTTAGGTAAGATATTTAATTACCCTAGTTCTAATTTTCCTCACCTGTAGAAAGGAGAGGATTGGACTAGATATCCTCTAAGACTTTTTTTTTAAACCCTTACCTTCCTTCTTGGAATCAATACTGTGTAATGGTTCCAAGGCAGAAGAGTGGTAAGGGCTAGGCAATGGGAGTTAAGTGACTTGCTCAGGGTCACACAGCTGAGAAGTGTCTGAGGCCAGATTTGAATTTAGGACCTCCCATCTCTAGGCCTGGCTCTCAATTCTCTGAGCCACCCAGCTGCCCCCCTCTAAGACTTTTTTCTAGCTCTAGAACTACGAATTTTTTAAATGAGCTAGCAATTTTTGGAAAAAGAAACAAAAATTAAAAGTGAATGTACACATTAATTTTTTTATTCTAAAAAGAGTCAAATTAACAAATTTCACTCAAACGCTTTGAGGAAGAAAAGGTATTAGTTACAGCAACTAAAAAAGAAGTTATAGTTTTGAGTGTAGCTCAAATTTTGTAGAACAAGACACAGATAATAAATGTAAATTCCTATTTGTTAGCAACAGAAAACTTACATGCTGAACATTTAGAAACAAAACATTTCAAGACTTTATATGCTTATAGGTATAATCTCTGTTTGAGAGTTAAAAGCATTTTGTGAGCAATATTTATTCAATAATTAAGTTGCTGATCAACCAAAGAACTTTATGTCAAGATACAATTGAACATAACTGCTTTTGTTGCTAACTATAACCATATGTGACTATTATACATACATACAATACACACACACACACACACACACACACACACACACACACACATATATATATATATATATATATATATATATAGAGAGAGAGAGAGAGAGAGAGAGAGAGAGAGAGAGATGTGCAAAACCTATCATAGTACCATCAATTGGTTTCTTAAAAGTAGGGTCTTCTAGTCCAGAAGCATCAAAAAAACCCACCACACACCAGAGTACTGCCCAAATGAGATTAAAATATAATTCAGGAATATTTAATAAAATTAATATAAATACAAGAGAACAAAAATAACATTATTATGTGATTTACTAAATCAATATGCAACTGGCATTGGCTCAAGATTCTATATGAGATTGACATTATTGAACTAGTTCAAGCCCTTCATTTTACAGATGAGGCAACTGAGGCTTAGAATAGAGATGTTAAGAACTTGTCCAAATTCACATTAGTAAATGACAAAGCCAGGACATGAAATATTCCAGTTATTCTGAAAGAAAAAGGGCTATATAAGGGAATTTGCATGTTGAGAGTTTTCACAAGTGATGAAAAATACAGATCCATATGCCATACACCACCTTCCTCCCCCCAAAATAAACAACAATTAACAAAATAAAAATTGAATAAGGGGCAACCTGATGAATCCTGAACTCAATCCTTAAGTAAAGTAAACCTTTTGATGAATTTCCCTTACACCTTACTTAAATGAACTTAGTATTCCATAAGGAGAACAGGATATATAATATCTAATAAAATGATTTTTTTAAGTTCATTAGGAGAGGTAGAAAAAGAAAAATACAAAGAAAAATATTATACATTTCCAGGAATATGAGAGATTCTAACAAAAGAAATTCAAATAAATCTATATATTCTTGGCATGAGATCAAAAAAGTGAAATCTATTATGCATGTAAGTGTTCTGAGGACCATTGAATTTCAGATAGTATTAATAGCTCCATTTTTAAAAAATCCTTAAAGGAAATGGGGAATAATATGAGGAAAGATTTAAAACTCATCAAGGGCTTAGTGCCTCAATTAACTCCCTGCATATGAAATGAATGCTTAGGACCAGCAAGATTCCAGTATTAGGGGGAAATTCCAAGATCTCACCCATCCATTGCTTAGAAGAGCAAGGGTAACCATCTATATCTATAGGGATGGATTTTTCTTTTCTTTCAATATTTGCCTTCATATTTCAAAATGAATGCCCTAAATATTAATTAATATAATAGCTTCCCTCAAAAAATTAAAGTAAAATTGATATGAAAACTTTCAAAAAGACAGTGAAGGGCTCAACACAGAACCATAATCACCTTAATGCAAGTAATAACACATTTCTTGACTTTGGTGCCCTTATCTGCAAAATGGATATAGTAGAACAAAAGATTTTCAAGGACCCTTATGGCTCTAATCATCCAAGATTGACTTTCACAAATGTCAAATGTTTAAGATAAACTAGTTGGGAAATACAAATTTCAAAGGGCTTTTTCCTAAGGATAAAAGAAACAATGGGAGAGGTCAAAGCCACTGCCTATGGAATCTAATAGGCTCAGAAAAAGGAAAACTTTGAAAAAGCCTCTCCAGTACTCTAGGAGGAATTGGTAGAATCTGATTGCAGACAGAAGCATATTATTTTTAATTTTATTTACTTTATGAGTTTTTTTCTGATATAAGCAATATCTGTCTTCTCTCATAATATAATGAACATGGAAATATGTATTTCATGATACCACATAGAAGGAAGAAACTATAGATCACAAAATGTCAGAAAATGATTATTAAATTTTAGCTACATGTAACTTTCAAAAAAGATAGACTGGACTCCAAACAGAAGTTTCTGAGCAGAGAATTTTCATGTAGGTAAAGCCACTATCCTTCAGTGAAGAGTAAAATGTGAAACTAATCAATCACAAGAACAGCTATCCTTTAGAGATCTCTAAATTTCAAGCAAAAATTATTTGATTTATGTTCTTCATAAATTTGATTGCCTTTGTCTGGTAATATAGAAGGTGGAATACAGTAGGAAAGGACTGAATTGGGTCATCCTGAAATAGCCAATCAACAGCTCTTTGTCTCACCTGCCTTATTTGTAAAATAAAAGGAACCCATTCATTAGATATTCTCAAAGGTCTTTTCCAAACTGAAATAGATTGTCCTATAACTAACCTCTCTGACCTTGCCCTTTCATTAAGGTCTTAAATGGCATGTGAGAGAATTCATAGGAAATGAAAATCATGACTAATAGAGATGGATTTTATTTTAATTTTGGATTCCATGGATTTTATGGACAGGTGGACTGATGGACTAAAAAACAAACAAAAAAAGAAATATATGTCCACTGTTTATGGCTTTGGGACTCTGATTTGGGTTTTGCATCTTTCTCCTCTGATCAATAGGAAACCAAAACTAAAAAGGTGATCTAATCCTTGAGTTTCTTTAGGGTATAAAATGTTCATAAATATCACCTAAGCTGCAGACTGTGCTTGGAAATATAGAATGAGTACATTTTTGTTGAAATATTTTCTTCTTGGAATTGAAAACAGAATTTTAAAATTTTATTCATTTAACATCATTGTTTAGAATGCCATTATTCTGATGATACACTGCCCTAGTTTTGGTATAGGCTGTTTGCTTTTTTATTTTTTTTAATGAGGTAGTATGTCAATTTTAATATGTAATTTTCCAAATATGTAAATTTTCATGAACTCCCGAGTTCACTTTTTTCTGGTACAAAATTTCATTTTTAAAGGTGAATATTGGTATTATTTAAAAAAAAAGAAGAGGAGGGAGGAATAAGCAATTATTTAGTTTGTAAGATATATGCAAAAGCTATACTTAGCACATTGCAAATATTATCTCCGTTGATCTTTGAAAATTATCTCTGAGGTACTATTAATTAATTCCATATTTCATTCTTATGGAAATTAAGACAGAGGTTAAGTGACTTATCTAGGGGCACAGAGTCATAGTCTGAAACTCTCTTTGAACTTGACTTCCTATATAGGGATCCATTGTTCTATTTACTGAACCATCTATTTGCTTCAGCCTTAGAGCCAAAAGGATGTGGATTCAAGAATTGTTTCTGATGTGCTGTTTTTTTTGGTTTTAGGAAAGTCATTTGACTTCTCAGATAATCTCAGAGATTATTAGTCTTGATTAATCTCAGACACTCCTAGCAACTCAGATAAAATGCAGACATCCATGTGTAAATAGTCTCTCTATTCTAATGAAATCACTCTGGTCCATATGCACCTGTCTTATCCACATAGAGATGGGATGACTACCACTATCAATAGATATTTTCTTATCAATTACTCTAATTCACAGAGACAATTATATGAAAAGGTGGATCCTTTATTGCATGTAGAATAGAGGTTCTTAATCTTTTTATTTTCTGACATGATCAATTTTGGAAGGTTGGCGAAGTCTATGGATGCTTAGAATACTTTGAAATACACAAAATAGATTATAGACTTGCAAAAGAATTTAATTATACTGAAAAGGTTTTATTTTTTTTTCTAAATTCACAAGCTTCATGTTAAGAACTCTTGAAAAAAGTAGAGAATTTTGGTAGTGAGGTGGATATAATGCCAGGCTTGGAATAAAAAAGATTCATATTCTTGAGTTCAAATCTGACTTGAGAGCTATGTGACCTGGGCAAGTCACTTAACCTGATTTTTTCTCAGTTTTCTCATCTGTAAAAAGAGCCAGAGAAAGAAATGGCAAATAGCTACAATATATTTGCTAAGAAAACTCCCAACATGGTCATGAAGAGTTGGATTTGACTGAAAAATGACCAAACAATAAAATAACTTTTTGTTAGTAAATTAAGGAGAGTTGTGTGATACATTGATAAGAATACTGGAAGCTGGTAATTTATTTGTCACCATTTAGATGCATTTTCTCAGAGTAGTCTTTTATTATTTCCAGAACTCAACTTATTTAATTGCAAAATGTGAGGCTTGGCATAAGCAGTCTAAACTCCTTTTTGCTATAATAGTTTACCAAGCTATGATCTCACCTCCTCAATAAGATTTCAAGAATGTCAGTCTGTTGTTCTTTCAATAGTTTTCTTATACTATAGATACCTTGAAAAAGTGAATCTTCTATTCAAACCAAAATCTCCTTGATTAATCTCTACAACTGGGCAGTTTTCTTCAATAGAAAAGACACTGACCTTACTTTGAACTAAAATACCACAACCATTTAATACTCTGCCCTGGACTCCTCAGACCTTTCTCCTTGCTTGGAAGATTTTAGGACTTGAATCATGAAGTTTATTAGAAAATGGAAATTTTGAACTGTGGACTCTGCCTTTACTTCTTTGTGATTTTTAGTAATTTTTCACACTTGCTAGAGAAGAATTTTAATTGATTTGGAACAATGTTGTTTAACATTAAATGTTTACAAAATATTCAATGGGGTGGACATGATTAAGGATAAAATAAGCATCATAATTCTAGAGCTAGAAAGGACCCTAAAGGTCATTTCATAAAACTCCCTCATTTTACAGAGAGAAACTAGAAGAATAAAGATGCTAAATAACTTGCTTAAAACCACAGAGGTAATGAATGGCAGAGACAGAAACTGAATGGAGTCCTGTTCATTCTACCACAATATGTTGGGAAAATTCAACCCCCTTGAACAAAATACAATACTCATTCCTTATAAAAACCATTAGAAAACAATGGAATAAAGGGAACCCTCCCAAAAGTGATAAATAGCATTTATCTAAAATCATCAGCAAGCATTGAAGATAATGAGGAAAAGCTAAGTCCCTTGCCCACAAGATCAAGTATAAAGCAAGGATGCCCATTATCAACACTATTACTTAATATTGTACTAGAAATGGTAGCTGAAACAATAAGGGCAGAAAATAAATTGAAGGAATTAGAATAGCCAATGAAGAATCAAAGTTATCACTCTTTGAAAACAATATGATGCTATAACCAGAAAACACTAGAGAATCAAGCCAAAAGCTAATAAAAATAATGAACAACTTCAGAAAAGTCAGAGGATACAAAATAAACCCATATACATCGTCAGCATTTCTATTTACCACCAATGAAATCCAATAGCAAGAGATAAAAAAGAAATTCCACTCAAAATCACATTAGACAATATAAAACATCTGAGGGTATATCAACCAAAACAAACCCAACAACTTTGTGAACACAATTACAAAACACTCTTCATATAAAGTCAGACCTTAACAATTGGAAAAACAGTATTTGCTCATGAATAGGCAGAATCAATATATAACAATCCTACCTCACATTTGAACAAAAACTGATGGGAAAAATGGAAAGCAATAGGGTAGAGATTAGGCATGGACCCACATCTCACACCAAACACCGAGATAAATTTAAAATAGATATTTGATCTAGAAATAAAGAGTGACACCATAAATAAATTAGAAGGATATGGAAAAACATACTCATCTAACTTATTGATAAGGGAAGAATTTATGACCAAACAAGACATAGAGAACATTCTGAAAATTGAAAAATAAATGAAACAAATTATTTTGATTATATTAAATCAAAAAAAGGTTTGCACAAATAAAACCAATGCAACCAAGACTGGAAGGGAAACAATGAATTTTTGGGAAAAGGTATAGCAAACATCTCTGACAAAAATCTAATTTGAAATATATAGACACCTGAGTCATATTTCCCAGAATATAAAACATTCCCCAACTGAGAGATGGTCAAAGGGTATCAACAGGCAGTTTTCATACTAAATTTTAAAACTATCATATGAAAAAAATGCTCCAAATCACTACTGATTAGACCAGATAAAAATGAAAACAAATCTGAGATACCACCTAACATCTACCAGATTGACTAACATGACGAAAAAGGAAAATGATTAAATATTGCAGGGAATATGGGAAAACTGGGACACTAATCCACTGTTGGTGGTATTGTGAATGGATTTAAGTATTTTGGAGAGCAATAGAGAGCCAGGCTCAAAGGCACACCAGGGTCTAAATCCCAAAGAGATCAGAAATAAAAGGACCTATTTGTAACCAAAATATTTTAATAGTTTTTTTTTTTATAGTGGCAAATAATTGGAAACTGAGGAGATGTCTGTCACCTGGGGAATGGATAATAAGTTGTGGTATATGGTTGGAATGGAATAATATTACTCCATAAGGAACAATGAACAAGATGTGTCCAGAAAAACCTAGAATGACTTTTGTGGACTGATGCAAAGTGAAGTGAGTGAAACCAGGAGAATATATAATAATAGAAATATTGTATGATGATCAACTGTGAAGGACTAAACCACTATCAGTAAAGCAAATTTCTAAGACAACCACAAGGGAATCTTGATGAAAATGCTATCTACAGTCAAAGAAAGAATGCAAATCAAAGAATGCCATCTTCAACTGATTAACCTTCATAGGACTTCTGTGGTATATGTTATATGTGTCTTCTATCATTAAATGAGCAATATGAAAATATATATATTACCTGAAATTTGGTGTATAACCTATATCAGAGTATTTACCACTTGGAAGGGTGGGTAAGGAGGAAGAAAATCTAAAATTTAAAATATCAACAAATAATTATCAAAAATTGGTTCTCTATGTCCCAGGAAAAAAAAAATTAAAGACTTAAAAAGAGATTTCAAAGCCCTCTCATGGCAGACACCAATAAGAAGCTGAGCTTAGGTCTCTAAGATTTCCCCTTTCTAGGGAAGCAGAAATGTCTTGAGTCCAAAGCCATTCTATCCTAGTTATTCATAGCCAAGCGAGGTAAATAGCACTTCCTCCCATTTCCATCGGTTTATTAGTCACAAAATTTCCATGATGCCATTTTCTATTCACCATTAGAACCCAGAATTTATTGAGCACAGAAGTCCAAATAGATTGCTTTCCTATATGGTATACAAGGATCAACAGCTGTAAGAGACTAGATAAAGATACAAAGAATTTCAATCTGGAAAAGATGTATGACCCTCCCATTTGCAATTTCGGGCTGCTGATCTATGTGGTCACAAAACTAAGTGCTGTGAAGCTTTACTTGTGAAAAAGGGAGGTTTAAACTATTCAGAGAGGCTCCTTTACTGAGTTTTGCATTTGAAAGATTTTTAAGATTCTTCTTGGAACCTTTTAAAGGATTTAGAGCTCTGCAAAGCATTTGCAAAGAAAATGAGATGACCCAGAAGCTAGCTGGAGAATGACCCAATTTGGAGAAAAAGAAGAATGTTCTGTTGGAGTCAATATGCCTCTGCATAACCTTTTTTATGATGGGCAGCAACAAAGGAGTCAGGAGTCAGATCACCTGGGTTCTAGACCTATTTATGTCACTACTGGTTAAGTGACTGAACCGTCCCCCCCCAAAAAAAATCTTTTTGCCTTGCTTATAAAAGTGGAGATTGTCATTTCCTTCTTAATGTCACAGAAATTGTTGGGTGGAAAGCAATACATGCATATATCTGCCTTGTAAACTAGTGGTATCCAAATCAAATAGAAACAGAGTCCAATAAGGCATACATAAGGATCCTTGAGGGCTGAAGAGATAATTTTAAAATGAAATATTATCTAAGTTTATTGTGTTTTAATTCATTTTGTTAAATATTTTCCAGCTGCATTTAAATCTGGCTTGGGTCACACTTGGGAGTGTTGTGGGTTGCATGTTTTACATCTCAGTTGTTATCTATACAAATGAATAAAGATAACTTGTCAAAATAGATTGGAAAAAAAACAAAGATTAGTGTAAATAACCAGGATCATGTAAGATGAAAATAGAGAAAACATCCAAGAAAAGTGGAAATGAATGGTAAAGAATAAAATGCTTCCCTCTTCTACCCTGATTAAAGGAAAGGGCAGCTTTCTGACATTAGTCAACCTCTCTGCTGACTCATGTGTCCAAAGAGTAACATTGAGATTTATTCCAGGTATGTACCATTAGCCAGAGAGATAGGAAAAAGCCCAACAAATCACAAGGCAATAAGCTCTTCAAGAATGTAACTTGGCCAAGTTACCAATAAAAACAGTGAAAGGCAGAACCAGTATTGGAAATCAGGCTCCCTTTCTTTCCTGTGCACTTTCCCCTATGATAAACTTTTCTTTCCCCTCAAAAGCTCAGTTCTAATATAAAATCAAGAACTACTCCAACTAAGATAATAGCTCATATTTATAGGAATGAGGTATTCAAAGAACTTTCTCTTTTTTTCGCATCACTAGATTTTCACAAACCAATAAAATTGACAATGATGAAGAGATGAGACATTTTAAGAAATTGAGGTTCTGACAGATCAAGTGAATTGCCCCTAGATTCACATCTAAAGAGTATCAAGTCTATAGATTTGTTTATGGCTATCAGGCACCTCAAAGTCATATCAAGTCAAAGAGAAAACTGAGGCTGAGGAAATTAAGGTATCATTCAAGTAATAAAAAGGGGAAAAAAGAGAATTTGAACCCAGGTCCTCTGATTGCCCAGCTAGTGCTCTTTCCACTATCTAAAGAAGTCCTGAATCTTATCTCATATGGTTTCAAGTCCAAGGCTCATTCTATTATACCTTATTGCCTCTCAGTTCAGTGACCATTAAGAACTGGACCACATTCATGTCCATATTTTCACTGGACTCAACAGTTCAGCTCCTTTGCTTTAGTTTAGAATTCTGAGTTTCTTCAGATTCAGCTCTTGTGCACACAAGGCATTCCTCATCTCAGTTGTTACTACCCTTCCCTCTCAAATGATCTTATATATATTTTCTACTCAGTCAGGTAACAAGTATTTATTACCTGCTTACACTGTACTGTGCCAAGAATTTTGCTAAATACTGAAATCACAAAGAAAGGGGGAAAATAGTGCATTACCCTCAAGAAGCACATATTCTAAAGGTAGAGACATTACATAAATAACAAGGTAAATTAAAATACGTTTAAAGTAGATGGACAGTAATCAGAAAACAGATATTAAACCATCAGAAGAGTGTAGATTCCTTGACAAAAGGAACCATCACATTTTTGTCTTTGTGTCTCAAGAATATTCACTATCTCGTATACAGACGTCAATATATACTGGCTGAATAAATGTAACATCTGAAAAAAAATATGACAATGAAAATGTAGTTAGAAGGAAAGATAATTTCCATTTTGCCCTTGCAGGGGGAAAAACAAACTAACAAACGTTGAAGCAGTTGCTTTCATTCTGCACCCAAAGATGAGAAGAAACTTCCTTTCAAGGGATAATCAGTATGCTTGATCAATAGATAAACAAATATGTGTTAGTTTTCTATTATTGGTCAGGTACAGGCAATATGACATCAAAAAGAAATGGCAATCTCCAGCCCTTGTGAAAGCTTACATTTTATTAAAATTTGCTTGAATATTTCGTAAGTTTAGGCAAACATGCTGTGAAGACAAATAGAATGATTATGACTTTTGTCTGAATGTCTATTGCAAAAAAAATCCAGCTCAACATAAATGCTACAATTTAAAAAACCTGGAAAATGCCCTACTTAAAAATACACATGTTCATACACTACCCCTACTCCCAGCCTCATGCACACTGGGATGCAATGAATTAAATATGATGATAGACACAGAAAAGGGTAATAAAACCTATGTTGGAAATCATAATGAAGTATTTAGAAATGAAAGGTCAAAGGAAGGTGCATTCTTAGATGCCCCCAGACTATGACTAGCAGAAGCATGGCGAACATTAGGCATTGCCTCTGAATGCAGAATTATTTGTATCTTAGCAGATAGCATGATACTAACAGCTAGTGGAAGTTATTTCAGTTTTAGTTCTCTGAGGAGTTAGATGATCCATTAATAGGAAGGTTATTATGAATGCCCAGCAAAATAGAAAAGAAAATGATGACAAGATGACATTGTGTGAAATTATGATAATTCTAATATATACTATATGAACAAAATAGAAACTCTGGAGGTAAAAAAAATGGACAAAAGTAAAGGCATTGACTTTGATTATCAACATTTTTAGAGAATTTTATTGATCTCTAAAGTATTTGACATAATGATACCAAATAGCCCAGAAATTTTATTCAAAGAATGCATGATCTTCTTGCTAAATGAGAATGCAAGGCAAACTGAGGCTATACTGAATCAAAGTAAAGTTACATACTCAAAATGTCCTAGAAGAGGATAATAAAAGATTAGAAGTATTATCAATTCATAAACCAGACAAATGTGCAGATATTTTGCCATGGGAAGCAATATTTATAAATTATCCTGGAAGAGAAATAAATAAATAGAAAACAGGAGATTTTTTTCCCACTATTCTTATCATCTATAATTAAGACTGACCAAATTTGGGCTCTACCATCTCAGTACACCTTGTGCTAAATACTTCGTTAAATGAAAAATAAAACTGGAGAAAATTAAATTAATAAGGCCAGCTACATAGTACTAAATACATAGAGAAGAAATTTCGATGTAATTGATGTAATTATATTCAGTATCTTTTAAAAAGGAGAATAATACAAAAGAAAACTAAAGAGCATAGATAACAACATACATAAAAAGGTGACTGAGAAGAAATCAACTATCAACCCATACTTCTACTTTCTCTTTTCTATAAAATATTTATGAAAATAGCTTACAAATGCATTGAGTCTATCTTGATGTAAACATCAGAAGACAAGAAAAAATCCTTTCATAAAATATTTTCTATAACCGATGTTATCTTTGTGAACACGTAATTGACTGAAGATTTTACAGAATCTGTGCTTCTGCTTTATTTTTATGTCACATAGGATTTTACTTCTTACGAAAAAATTACTCCTCGAAAGGTTGTTATCCATAAGTCTCCAATTAATGTGTTAATATCATAAAAACTTTCTTGCTTGATGGGTCTTCACAGATGCTTAGGAGATTGTTAAGTGAGCTACTGGGTACCAACATTGAGACAACCTTTTGACTCAGTGGATAAAGCATTAGGTCTGATGTCAGGAAGATCCCAATTCAAATCTGTCACTCAGTTTTGTCATCTGGAAAATAAGCTGGAGAAAGAAATAGCAAACCACACCACTATCTTGGACCAAAAAAAAAGACAAAAAAAAAAAACCTGAATGGTGTCATGAAGACTCAGATATGACTACAATGTCTTAACAACCAAAACCAAAATGGTACCTGTTTGCTAACAATGTTCACTACCTTCATGGAGAATATTGCTTGCAAAGAAGAAAAAAAATGTACTCCTTAAAGGTGATAAGGTTGGAGATGACGAACTGATTGCCTGAAGCTCCGCCATCTTATATAGACTCTTCAGTGAAACACACTCAAGGGATCAGCCTAATTAGTCACATAGGGAAAAAGAAAATATAGATGAAGAATGTTTTGGTTATCTTCAGTTAAAGGAGTTGGGCAATATCTTTGGAATTTTGCATAACATTAAATGATGCTCAGTGGCTTATTCCATGCATTTGTGTGTATTCACAAATTTATACCTACATATACACACAAACATGAATGTGTGTTTGTATGGGGGTACGGACTGGAGTCAGGAAAATATCTTCTTGATTTCAAATCTAGCCTTAGACATTTATGAACTATATGATCCTGGGCTTGTCACTGAACTCTTTTTGCCTCAGTTTCCTCAACTGTAAAATGACCTATAAAAGGAAATGACGAACAACTCCAGTATCTTTTCCAAAGAAGATTCAAATGGGGTTGTGAAGTCAGACACACCTAAAATGACTGACCAACTATATGGATATATGTTCGCTAGACATATCAGGCAATAAACAATATAGTATTATGTTTTCATAAGGAAAAAGGATGGGTGAATGTGGGAAGATCATATAATACTTTCAGTGATCCCCCAAATAACCTGTATCATGAAATTCTATCTTTTTTAAATACCAGAATTCTACCCATGATAGTAAATGACTAGAAATCATAGAATAGCATAAGAGTTACAATTGTTGGTTACCTCAAGGGAAAGATGCTTAAGGGCTGAACATGGGCTGCAAAACATGGATGAGAGCTGTCATTTGAATCATACTGGCAAAGCCACATCTTCAATGATTGGTAGCGAAAAACAAATAACAAAGGGAGATATGGGATGGCCCAGAAGTATTAGGGAAGTTTAAAAGTCAAGACAATGGATATAATTCTTACTGGCCACACTGCATCAAGAATTAAGACTAGCAGATGGATAACCAAAGCATTATACCAGTGGGCATGAAATATTAAAAGAATTGGGAAGCAGGGGGAAGCCTTCAGTCTATTGGGCAGATTCTCTATGGAAAGAATTGGGCTAGAATCAAACAAGTTGCAGAGGCTTGGCTGAGATATGAGCTGGGCTAGTGTAGGGAATACCTGCATTGTTGAGATCACAGATCTATTGAAATATCAAAGTAAAAATAAAAAAAGAATCCAAAGTTCAAACATGTAGTTCAGAATGCAAGGGTAATCCTTCCCTGCAAATGAATTTTTAAAAAAATCAGAGAACTGATTTCAGCCTAGCCATCCCTCCTTTCTCTCCCTCCCTTACATTTCCTCTTACTTTTATTATGTATAATAATGGTATGGTTTCATTACCTGATTATGCAGAGAAAATGCTTTACATTGTCAATAATTTCCTTCAGTTTCTAGCTAAGATTCCTTTGCTGATTTGGGATTTAATAAGCTTTTTTTGTGCATTATGATTTATGTGCTACGAGTTATAACTGATTAATTGGTGGTAATTGATTTATTAGCTTTGGGAGAAAGGCAGTAAGTGAAACACTCCCTAGCAGAGTGATTACTCTGGGAAGCCCAGAGTAACAGCTGAACATATCAGCAGTCTTGATTTTTCCCTTTAGAAAACTCTATTTCAAATAACTTTATAATGAAAATGTTCAACTGGACTATAGGAACTCAGTGAACACAGTGGTATAGCTTTTCATAAGAAGAGCAGACTTAGATAACCATGAAGAAAAAAGTAAAATAATTCAGGACCAGAGGCATGTTTAGGAAGAGTAGGTCTATCATTTGTTCCCAATTATGCTTTTTCTTATTGCCCTGATAATACTCGCTTTTTCTTTTTGACTTTTTATTTCCATTCACCATCTGTTCACCAATGGTTTGGACCACAAAGACAAAATGGCAGAGTGTCTAAAAAACCGAAGTTAAGGAAAATTTGTTTGGACCTACTAATTAATAATTACTATTTTACTAATTATGAACAATAATTATACTAATATTGCTAACATTTACATAGCACTTTGGGCAGCTAAGTGGCATAATGGATAGAGTGCTGGAAATGGAGTAAGGAAGAAGACCTGAGTTCAAATATAGCCTCAGAGACTTACTAGCTATGTGCCCCTAGGCGAGTCACTTTGAACCCTCATTGCCTCAGTTTCCTAATCTATAAAATGTGCTAGATAAGGCAATGGCAAACCACTATGTTATCTTAGGCAAGAAAAACTCAAGTGGAGACACAAAGAATTGGACAGGACTGAATAAGGACAGAGCTTTAAGGTTTTCAAAATACTTGATATATAAACTTATTTGAATCTCACAGCAACACTGGGAGAAAGATACGAGTATTATCTCATTTGGACTGATGAGGAAACTGAGGCAGAAAGCCATTAAGGAATGTGAACCAAATCATATAATTAAGAAATGTTTGAGGCAGAATTTGAACTCAAGCCTTTTGAATTTCAAGTCTTGTGCTCTGTACTATGCCACCTGATAGATATATCCTTGTCAATAATAAAATTTCAAAGGACACAAATTTGTTCTTTAGCTAACTCTTTGAAATGACTATGGAGGGGTGAGGTGAGAAGAATTTAATTAAATAAAACTCAATCCAATAAGCATTCATTAAGATTCTAATGTATGCCAGCTTCTAATATGGGCCAGATATAGATACAAAAGTAGGAAAAAGGTGCTGATGAGGGGAGACAACAGACAAAAGGATTCAGAAAAGCCAGGCTCTGATGGAGGCGTACCCATCACATGAGGTTGGGATGGAAAAAGAATCTTGTTCTGCAGAATTTTTAATAAACAAGTTCAGTGTCTTCCCTCTACACAGTAAGACCTTAGGAGGAGTTTAGTATTCTACCCTCAAGTCCTCTAATAAAAGTGGAGAGCAATTTGAGGGAAATGGTGTCAGTTAAGGCTTATAAATTAGCAGCAGCATGGTGATGAGATTAGAAGTGATGGGATTAGAAGCAAGTAATTTAGGAGAGTAGCAAGGTGCTTTGGAAGTCATAGAATCCAAATTCCTCCTTATTTGACAGAGATATAAAGATATTCAGTGATTTGCCCAAGGTTATAGAGTTGAGACTATCACCTAGGACCCATGAATCCAAGTTCATTCCTCCAATTGCAGGGCTTTACTGACTATTCTACACTTTTGGCTTCATCTATCTCCTGTTAGGGTACAGCCAAAACAATATGTCTCCAGAAGCTTGGGCCAAATATGAATCATGCAATTGGATCCAAGGAGTGTTTTTGAGTCAAGAGGAGAAAATCCTGTGGACTTAAACGTGACTTGCTTTATGGAATGGGTCTCTTCCCTTCATCTTTAGTACTTATAGGAGGAAATGGCAATATCTTTGGCAAGAAAATCACAAATGTGATTATGAAGAGTCAGATATGACTAAAATGAATGAACCACGTCACTAGAAAGTTACAAAACAAGCTATCGGTAGGAAATTTCCTTTTATGTTGAGGCATTAAAAAAGGAAAAAAAGAATATTGAGTATACCAGAGCTCAACAATTGCATGATTTATAAGGAATAGCAAGTTTCCAACATGGAAAAGGAATGAAAATGTTAGTTAGTTAGTTAGTTAGTGCTAATGGTCTTGCAGAAAGAGTATGCATTTTCAGAAGTCACATTTTTGGAACCATTTCCCTAATCTCGAACATCCAGGATGGTTTGCTCAAACTGAATTTTTTCAATTGTTTTATATCTCCCTGTAGTGTTTTCATCAACGAGAAAATTCACATTGAGATGCAGTGAAAAGAATACTGCTTTAGAATCAGGAAGCTTGAGTATTCTTTTTCACGTTTCTGCTTCTTATGGATGTGTCCTTGAGAAAGGTATATCCTCTGTCTGAGCTTTCAGTTTCCTCAACTATATAATGAAGGAGTTGGAATGGATGACTTCTAATGCTTCCAAGCTCTGAACCTGGAATCCTTGTAACTAATCCTTGCCTTCACACTTTAAGTTTAAGTCAGAGCACCCAACAATTTACACTATAGTCATTTTAGTCTCTTTTTTTACTTGTTAATCTTTTTATCCAGACAAAATTGTAAAGTCCTGAGGCTGTAGACCAGTTGTACAGAATTGTGGAGAAGGATGAGTCTCAGTGCAGTGACTAAAGTGCTTTGCTTGGTATAAAAATGACCAGAATTCAAAATCCACCTTAAAATCCACACAGACCTGCTATGTTACCCCCTTACCTTCTCTCAGCCTCAGGGTCCTTATCTGTAAAATGAGGATAATGTTAGCATCTGCTTTTCAGTGTCATTTTGAGGATTACACAAGAATGCGCAAGAAAAAATGCTTTGTAAGCCTTAAATCACTATATAAACAAGGAGTTATTACTTTTGTCATTAAGATCCCTTCCAGAGGGTGAGAGGAAGGGAAGTTCTTTATAAGCAAACAATATACACAAACATCAGGCTTGAACTACCTTTCACAGGACACATCACCATAATGCTTGTAATCACTTTTGTTTCTGGAAATAGATAAATAACTTCTGTACACTACTAGAATATATTCTCTTTGAGCTCTTGCAACAATGACCAATATGGAAGTGTGTTTTGCATGACAATAAAGTAAAATTAAAAAAGGAATATGTTCTCTTGACCAAAGAGTACCACCATAAAAGAGAGAGAGAAGAAAAGGACGGAAAGGGAGAGAGACAGAGACACAGAGAAACAGAGAGAGATTAAAACAGATTGGTGACACTCATACCGAGCATAAAAAAGCAAAACAAAACCCACAGATGCTCTTAGTTGGTAAATACACCTACACATTATCACTAACAAAATTAGAGAACAAAGCTTAGCATTCTGTTTGCTAGAAAATCACAAACACAGCATATATTTCTATAAATGGCATCAACATAAGTTCTATTGATTCACTGGGACATTGAATTGGTATGATTTGTAGCCAATTTTTTATATCACTGATTAATTCATGCAATGACTAAGTGACAGACAAGTGGAAGCTTCTTTTAAATATCTGAAAATGTAATAGAAAGCGCCTTTCCACTTAGGATAGGGAAGAAAGACTTTGACCTCTTTGCAAGGACACTTCAGTTACTCAGTTACTTGTTCAATCAGCCTTGGCTGCTGAGGATGAGTCTGCGTCAAAGACATGAATTCAAAATGTTGATATAATGAGATTTGAACATGGCAAGGTAGGAAAAAAATCAAATTCAAGGAGTTTGATCTTGCTTGTTAGCTTGGAGTGGAATTTGATTTTATCACCCTTGAGGGCAGGTTTTTCATCTTCTCCCTCTTGTAGATTATCTTGTCCCCATCCATTTGGTGCTGAGTAATTGTTACTTGATTGAATAAGAGTTTGGTGAATATATTAACCATTTTACTGCTGTTCAGTTCAGTTCAGAAATGGTACCTCCATCTCTTCTAAATGTGTGCAGTAACATGAAGGGGTTAGTATCTAGAGGATAAAAGTTTTATTCTTATCATTCTTTGGGAAAAGACATTGAAGATTTATATCGTGTCAAGGAAAGGGCTGGTTATTACTTGATCTTTAATTATCTCCCCTGTATGAAATAGATTCAAGTTCCTTAGTTGAGAGGGTTGGCAAGAAACTTTTACAAGAAGAAACTACAGAGATGCATCAAGTAGAGGACCTTTCCAAAGGGTAGGTCTGAGGGAAAAGTTCTTTCTGCCTGCACATTTCAATACATTTGAAATTCTCAAGAGAATGCAGCATCCTTCTAATTGGGCCACACCGGGATACATCAGTCACATTATATTATATGACATGACCTGTGTAAGGGGCCAGCAGACATGACTTGAATTTAAATGTGCAAGCTTCAAGAAGTGTGTTTTATGTAAAAATGAATAATATTAATGTATTCTCTTTTTCCTAATGAAATATAGCATTTAACATCTTTATCACTTGGCAGAAAAGCACAGAGCTGCCCAGCTCAATTCCTATGGCACTCTCAGTTTCCAGCATATATAATTTAAGGACTAGATTTTCATCCTATTTCAGCATGTATCTAGTTTAATTTTCTCAGAATGACAGGGGTGGTTGACAAATTCTTACATACCCAAAATCCAGTTTAACCCAATTCCTATTCATTAAACACCTACTATGTGAAAGACAGTGGGGACAGGGGAAGCAAGGAGAAAATGAAAGACAAACCAAGATCTTCAAAGAAATTCAATTTTACTGATCCTCCAAAAGAAAGTAACATCGATTAATTCTTTCACATATGCTTAAGAGCACACTACTCCTCTAAACTGGGAGAGATCATTGGACCACAGATTTATAGTTTGAAGCAATTTTAAAGGCTGTTTAGGTCAATGACCTTATTTAATATTGAAGCAAACTGGAATTCTAAAAGGGCAGGTGACTTAGCCAAGGTTACATAAAGAGCTAATAGCAGAGTCAAGCTTGGAATCACAGTCTTACCACTCTTGGAATTATACTTTTTCATGGTACCATTATGTCCTCCAGGGATGACATTTACGGTGCATCTGCCTATGGCAATGGAGTAATAAAGGGAGATACTATACCTGGCATTATATAAATACCTACATATTTACTAGGTTAGCCTGGACTTTGTACCCCATTGAATTTAAGGTATAAAATGAAAAGGATTTCTATAGATTCAGAGACATGAACCATTATCAAGAGAAAATATAGATCTGAAATGAAATCAGGATCCATTCTGGTTTTGCCTATGAAGTGACCCCCAATGTCATCCTATTAGAGCTGTGTTGTCTAATAATACACAAGTAATAGCAACAGTGGTCAAATATTTCCACTCAATTGTCACTAGATTTTTGATTTGGGAACACACAGGACAAATGTTCAACAGAGAGATTTAGAGAGATTGATTTTAGAACATTGGAATGTCATTTTAAAAAACACTTTTACCTTCTATCTTGTAATGAATAAATGCATTGGGTTCCAAGGAAGAAGAGAGATAATGGCTAGGCAATGGGGGTAAAGTGACTTGCTCAGGGTCACACAGGTAGGAAGTACCTGAAGTCAAATTTGAACTCAGAACCTCCCATCTCCAGGACTTGGTCTTAATTTCCTGAGTCACCTAACTACCTTCATTATTTATTCTTAAATGTGAATTCAAATTTTAAGAATCCTCCTTTTAGAAGAAAATGGAGTACAAAAGATCTCTTTTTAGATAGTCATGGAATCAGAGAGTTTTGAGGATTTCAAGGGACCTTAGTTGTCACCTTGTCCTAGACATATCCAAAAGAAATTTCCACTAAGACAAGTCTGTAGCCTTCAGATAGCTTTTGCTTTAAGATGTCCTTGGAGGGGGAATATAATCAGCCTTTGTGATTTTGGATAGTTCTATAGCTTAAGATTTTTTTCCCCTTCCCATTGACTAAATTTAATTCTTTGCAACTTCCATTGCTGTTTTTCTGGTACTGTACTTTAGAAGTAATAATAAATTTATTCCTTCTTCCATATGAAAATTCATCATATATTTGATGGATAGATGATGGGAGAACTACAGAGAGGTAAGCATTATTCAGTAGTAAAGATCTAAGAGTTCCAATAGACTGTAAGTGCAACATGAATTAATAATGCGATGTGATTATCTAAAAATTGTTGTAATCTTGGGTTACACTAAAGGACCATGATCTCTGTTAATAGAGATGACAGTTGCATTCTACTCTACCCCCATTGTACCTTATTTGGAATATCATGCTCAGTTCTAGATACCATAGTTGAAGAATTTAATTTGGACTGTGTCCAGGTCTATGCAACTAAGATACTGAAGAGACTTGAATGCTTAGTATGAAGATTTGCTAGAATAATTGAATATTTTTCACTTGGGCAAGAGAAAACTTAGGATAAGGTAGATGATGGCTTTTCACAAGTCTTTCAAAAGCCATCATGTGGAGGAGTGACTAGACCTGTTCCACTCATCTCCACAGGTCTGGAGGGGTGGCCCAGTGGCCCAGTGAGTAGAATATTGGACTTGGATTCAGGAAGACTCATCTTCAAGAGTCCAAATTAAAATTCAGCCTCTGACACTTACTAGCTGTGCGACCCTGGGTAAGTCACTTAACCCAGTTTGCCTCGGTTTCTCATCTTTAAAATGAGCTGGAGGAGGAAATGACAAACACCCACAGTATCTTTGCCAAGAACATTCCAAAAGGAGTCAAAAAGTGCCACACATTACTGAAACAACTGAAGAACTATATGATTATTTTAAAATGGATACAGAAAGCATTTCCCTGCATCCTAGCAGAAGCCATTCCAAAACATCTTGGTTATTATTACTCTCTCCATCATGAATGGCCTTATGTATATATTTTTCTTTTAAATGTCTCATCCCTACTCCACATTTATTAGATTATAGACTCTTTGATGGAAAAGAGGATTTCCTCATTGTCTCTGAACCCCTAAGGTCTAGTGTAGAATCTGTCACATAGTAGGTAATTGATAAGTAGTCTTTTCATGGATCCACACAGCTTTATGTAATTGATTCCTTTGCCTAATGGTACCTTACAGATGTTCTGGTTTAATTTATGCCTTTACCACCTTTTACCTAAAATCCAAAAGAGGCTCCTAATTTCTTCTTGACTTTACTGTGTACTTTCCAATTTGTCCTCCAAATATTCAAGTGGCTCTGGGATCTCTCAGATTCGGAATTCCCTCCAAAGAAGATCACAGCCCATTCATTCCTTCCCTTCTAAAAACTTCTAAAACCAGCTTCTAAAGTCATATGTACAATTGTAACAGTTAAATTAGTTGATCTACTACAAGTATTATATTTTTAGAGGTTTATTAAAGATTATTAGAAATCAAGGATAAAGAAATACAAAATAAGAAAGCACATGCCTAGGGCACATAGTCCATTCACAGTCACTTACATCTTGCCTGCCAGGTAGAGAGACCTGTGTGCTTAGAAGCAGAAGAAGAGAGGCTCTTGGGAGGCAGAGAGCCCTTTAAATAAAAATTGTGTTCTCGCACTCAGGTGAGATTATAGGGAATTTTGGGAAGTACCAAGGACTTCTGGGGATTAAAGTCTGGGGTTCAAATCTCCATTTTTACACAATGAAGTTCTTCATGAGTTCAAGATCTTTCACTGGCTCTGTATTTCTTAGAGTACAAAATCATTTTTCTGGCAGGCTCAGAAAGCCATTTAAAACCAGCTTGGTTTTGGGGAAGGACCACTGATTCTAGAGTCAGAAGCTTGGTTTCAAATCTTGCTTTTCATGCTTACCATCTCTGTGATCCAGGACATCAATTAATCAATAAATAATTATCTATTAATAAATTGTGTAGACATGGGAAATATTCTTAAAATAAATCAATAAATAAAAATAAAAATAATCATTTATTAAAGTGTTAATTAAATTGCCAGGCATTTTGCTTAGCACTAGGATTATATAAAAGGTGAGAAAAAAACCCCAATCCCTCCCAAGGACCATGGTATATCTCTGAAATGAAAGGACTGGATTGGTTGGCATCTGAGGTCCTTTAAAGGCCTAGATCAGTGATCTTCTGATCCTTCTTAGCCAGATTTATGATACATTTTTTCCTCTCATTCTCAATATTCCAGAAAAATCATATGTGTGTAATTAGAATCTTCTCCCCAGAATTACAAATCCCAGCATCCCACTATTGTTCTCACTTTACATTTTTATGTTTTAGAGATAAAATTTGTGTGTGACCTGGCCTCTCTCTCTTTTCCTGTGAACATAGCTGGGAAAACTTCTCTTTACTCAGGCTTTTACTTTTTGTCTTTTATTTCTTTTACTTCAAATGATTATTAATAAATCTTAAAAATATAATACTTGGAGTTATAGGATATTAATTTTAATCTTACATATGTATGGTGCCTCCCCAATTAAATATCAAATGTTCCATCTCCTACTTCCATATGAACTTTTGGAAACCATCCTCACATCTAGGAGGAACTTCTAACTCATTTCCCACTCTGAATCCCTATTATGCATTCAGACTCAGGTCAGACACCATTTCTTTCCAGATGTCTTCTCTAGTATCTTCATTCTAAGGGGTTGCTGCCATTTTTGGCTTTCCAGAATAATAGAACTGAAAAGCACAGAAGGGTCTCAGAGGCCAATGCATCAACTTTTCTGCAAAATCTCCCATAAGTGATGATCCTGACTGGATGCCTCTAAAAGAAGGAGAAATTTGCTACTTCATGAGGGAAAAAAAAGCAACCACCATTTTTATAAGGTGTTTTTCCTATGATCAAGCAGAAATATAACTTTTAGCAACTTCTCTTCAGTCTTCCTAATTCTGTCCTCTGGGCTCAAGCCAAATGCATCATTCTTTTAAAAGAGTCCTATGACTTGAAGGCAGTTATCATTTTCTCTATAATTCTGGTACTCTCCCATTTTCATTCACTAAATCTTCATCTTGCCTGTTTTTCTTTAAAATATTATATACAGAACCAAATAAGTGACTCCAAATGTGGCCTGATCAGGGCAAAATAAACTAAATTTACTATTTTACTATTTTTCTTGTTATTGATAGTATCTCCTACTATTCATCCATTCAGGAAGACATTATATTTTATAACTATCATGTCATATTAACAGAAAGATACATATATACATATATATTTATGATAAATATCACATGTTGAAATTGCAATATCATTAATGATAGACTTTTTATTCTCTTTGTATTCCTTTTTTAATTAGTTTTCATTTTTTCCAATTTATATATTGATATAATGTTCACAAATTCTGTTCTGATATTTCACAATCAATGCTCTCTCTCTCCCTCCCACCCATCCCAAGATGGCAGGAAATATAATATAGATTGCACAATGTTATATAAAATACAAATTTCCATGTCATAATATGGCACATACCACTTCTACTAGAAAAAAAAATTAATGGGGAAATAAAGTGAACAATGGCATGCCTTAATCTGCATTTAGAATCTGTCAGTTCCTTCTATAGCCATGAGTGAATAGCCTTTTTCATCATGAGTCACTTGGAGTTGTCCTGGCTCCTTGAATAATAGTTCAGTCATTCACAGTTGATCATTATACCTTATTACTGTGCACAACATTTCCCTGGTTCTTATCGGTTCACTTTGCATCACTTTCTAGAAGTTTTTTTTTTTTTTTATGATCATCCTGTTTGTCATTTTTCATGGCACAATATTATTCCATTACAATCTTGCCCCACAATTTGTTTAGCCATTCCTCAAATTATGGCCATTTCTTCAGTTTCTAGCTGTTTGCCACCACAAAAAAAAATGCTGCTATAAATATTTTGGTACGTGTAGGTCATTCTTTGGAATACAAATATAGTAATAATATTGCTGGGTCAAAGAGTATGCAGAGTTTTTTGGTCCTTTGTGAATGATTCCAATTTGCTTTCCAGAATGATTTTAGCAATTCACATTTCCCCCAAAAGTGTATTAGTGGTCCAATTTTTCCCCATTTCCTCCAAAATATTGATTTTCCTTTAGTCATATCAATGTCTTTGTTTTTCTAATGCAGAGCATACAATAAGCATTTAATAAAAACTTCTTGAAGTTCTAATAAAGAAAATGAATTTAATAATTAAGCTTCTGAAAGCAAGGATGATTTTGGTTGTTTCTCTTTAAATTCCTTAATGCACAGAGCATTGTGTATTGGGGGCACAGCGAGGAAAGCAGTAGAAATGGAATCAGGAAAACTTGAATTCAAAATTTGTCTCAGATGCCTGGTTACTGGATGAACCCTAGTGAATCACTACAGTGTTGTCTGCCTCAGTTTCTTTGACTTTAAAGTGTAGATAATAAAAGCATCTACTTTTCAGGGTGGTTTTGAGGACTGGTAAATTAATATATGTCAAGTTCTTAACCTAGTGCCTGGCATTTATTAAGAACTTAATAAATGTTATCTTCTTGTTGGATACAGTGTTTCTAACTCAATCAAAACTCCATTTATGTGTGAAGTCCTAACATGGGAAAATCACGTATTCAAAGTCTCAATACAGGCTTGGTATGAATAGGATTTTATTAGGGAAATGCTGAGAAATTCTAATGTACTCTTTTCAATTATTTTAAAGTCTTTTGATCATAGAAATAATATATGCATATGAAAATGAAAAATAATTACAAAGTGGTATAAAAAAACCAGAGTGAGAATTTGCAAAACTATTTATTAGTGCAAAAGGACCTGGAATCATTGGTTGTCCTTCATTCTATGTAGGGGGTCAAGGTACAGTGTGTCCAACCGTGGCTGATCAGAAAACTACAAGCTTGGAAGATTCTACCACTGGTTGTGCACAGATACCCTCTATGAACATCTGGGATGGAAAATATCATTAAATTTGTGCACTGAAGGCTTTTTTGAGTAAATGCAATTCTGCTTTCAGAGCCCAGAACCTTCTTTGATGTGGGCATGCCATACTGGAGATCAGGAAGCACTAAAGGACTTATTGGAAAGAATAAACCTTAAGAGAAAAGTAGAATATGGAGTTTAAAATGGAAGAATTGAGAAAACATTTTATATAGGGATAATTGCTTCAGGTAGTAAAGAGAAGTGAGAAAAGTGGTCAGGAAATAAATCAGGATACTATTTAGAAGGAAGATGAATATTTTGACCTCACAAAAAATTTAACTCACAGCTAAGATAATGAATTAGTATGCATTCCCCTAGAACTAAATTCCCTCCACATAGTATTTCTATTGCATACAATATACCTATTTCCTTATTTAATCATAGCATAGCTATAACAGAGTTCTAAAAGTTTATACTAGTAGAGTGCAGGTCCTGTCATCTTCTACTGAGGAAGAAAGGCTTTGATTATAAGTTCAGTGACAGAAAGTCTCTGTTTTGTGTGAATATGCTTAAGTGGAGTCACTGGGATGACATTGGTTTGGGGTGGTGGTGGCGGGGAGAGAAGGAAACTAAGCAAATGAATTCAAGGGCAATGATAAAATCCCTTAAGTTCCTTTCAGCATTGAAATGGGTAGACACAGTAGGCAGAGATTCTTAAAACCATCAAGCTCCTAGATTTTCAACAAATACTGATATAATCTCTAGTTTTCAATAAGACCTTTATTCAGCAACCTCATTGATTTGCAGGGTGTATCATGAATCTTGATATAATTTTAACCTGTCAGAGCTTAGACTCCAAACTATTAGGGCAGTTTTAAGATGACACTAAGGCTTTTAGGACATCCTGTATGTAATACTAGAGCTGAGTCATATGAAATATCAAAATTCTCATTATAAATGAGACCAGATGACAATGCAGTTGCCCAAAAATTATGTCTATTCAGAGGCAGGTAAAGATTGGATTTTGTCATGTCCCTCAAAACCAGAAACATAATTTCCAAGAGATGTTGAGCCAACGTGATTTGCATTTGCCCAAGCATCATGCCTCTATCTGATGCAGAAGATGGAATTGAAATCAAAATTCTGTAGAGAATTAGATTATTTCTTTCTGACTAAGCTGGTGTATAGCTTAAAACTTCTAGAAAATGCCATGTTGAAGAAAGACCAAAAAAAGTGTTAGAAAATATTTTTTTTAAGATCAAGAAATGGAAAAAGCTAGTCTTTTACATACAAGTAGTATCTGAGAAGTCTATATTATAAATACCTTGTTTTTTGTCTTCCATTTCATTTGGCAAATTCTACTATTTAAAGGAGTTGTTTTCTTCAGTGTGTGTGTGTGTGCATGCGCTCGTGTGAGTGTGTGTGAGTTTTGCTTCCTTTCCATTTGATCCATTCTATTCCTTAGGAAGTTATTTTCTTCAGTGCATTTTGTGCCTCCCTTTCCTTTTGACCTATTCTAATTTTTAGGGAGTTGATTTCTTTAGCAAATTTTCCCCTACTTGTTAATTCTTTCTGACTTTTCTCTTTTAATTTGTTGTTTTTTAAAATTTTTCATGTTCTTCCAGAGTTTCTTTTGGGATATGAAATCCTTTTACACCTTTCTTGGAGGTATTAAACATTTCCTTTTTGGCACTGTTTTTCTCTTCTGAGTTTGTATTTTGGTCTTCCCTGTCACTAAACTTTCTAAAGTCAGGTATTTTTTGTTTGGTTGGTTTTGTCATTTGCTCATTTTCCTAATTGTTTTTCTTTCACCTGTTACTTTATCTATCTGTTGAGGTTATTTGCTATTCTTGGTATAGAGGGAGCACTGCTCCAATCTCACAGAGTGCTCTTCTTTGGCACATGTGGTAGGATTAGCTGCTCAAGGTGTGTCTGCCAAGGAGGAGGACTTGCTGGCTTGCTCTGGGGAAATTTGAAGCTACATAGTCCAGTTATATGGAGCACTCCATGCTACCAGTTCCATGTTTCATTAGGTGGTCTTGTCCCCTTTCTGTAGCTTCCCTGCCCCTTCCAAATGGCCTCAGATGGGCAGATTCTCTGCTCTGGGGTCTGCTACCTCAGGCACTCTGCTACCATGTAGGAGTGTATGGTTTCCTATAGTTTAGTGTGTCCCCTTTGGGTTCCCTTGAAACCTCGGGGCTCTGTAGCCACATAAGAGTTTGTAGGTTTTCTGCCTTCTATACCTGGGTAGAGTGACTTGAGCTGGGCCAGTTGCCATTCTGCATCTTTTTGCCTCTCATAAAGTCAACAGGTCCAAGTTCTGCTGATTCTCAAAGATGTTATGCTGCCTAGGCCACTTAGCCCAGTGAAATGTGTTCTTGCAGCTTTCCTTTGTTTTGAAGCAATTCATTTTCTTTTTTTGCATATATGTATAGAGGTATTGGGGGGACAGACTGCCCTTTACTCTGCCATATTAGTTCCTAGCATTCAAATCTAATAACTTCTTTTTTAAAATATTTACCTTCCATCTTAGTGTAAAAATTTAAAATTTAATCTCCAATAATAAAAAATATTATATTTTATGAGGTTTATTAAGGATCATTAGAAATCAAGGAATAAAGAGGATACAAAATAAAAATCATGTGTCCATGGCTAGTTAGTTATTTTCAGCCATCCCACTCACCACCATCACTGCTGATTGTTGCCCAAAAAAAAGAGGATGTGGGAGGAGTTACCGCCAGTTAAATACCAATAATGTGATCCCACCAACATGGAGACATAGGAGAGATTGTAGGGAATTTTGGGAAATACTAAGGACTTCTGGGGAATGAAATCAAAGGTTCAAAATCTCCATTTATACATTAGTATTAATTCTATGCCAGAAGGGTGGCAAGGGCTAAGCTTGCTCAGAGTCACATAACTCAGAAATGCCTGAGGCCAGATTTGATCCCAGGGCCTCAGGACTCTAGGACTGGATCTGTATGCATTGTGCTATCTAGCTTCTTCTAACCATCCTCTTAAAAACAGAATCAAAAGCTGAAACATATGGAAACTAGTAATATAGGGATAAGAACTAGATCTGTGATTTTATTGGTATAGAGGACTTGTAGGTGAGGTAACTCTATTTGCCAAGTACAGCTTGGACTTTCTCTTCAATTCAGAGACTTAGTTTACTGGGCAAATGATAAGTGAAACATAGCCAAATAGACAGTATGGGTCAGAAGTGGGGCCTGGATCCAGGACATCCTGACTTGAAGGTAAGCTCTCTTCACACTGTGTAAAAGGGGAGAAATGAAGTGGATTCTCTCTGATCTTCTCTCTTACTAATGGAGAGGGGTGAACAAGGTCTAACGCACTGGATGGATGTGTTTCTCCAGTGAGAGATTTAGTATTTAGTATTGATTCCAAGACAGAAAGTAAGAGTTGGGGAGTGGGGGAGAGGGAGGAGAGAGAGAGAGAGAGAGAGAGAGAGAGAGAGAGAGAGAGAGAGAGAGAGAGAGAGACAGAGAGACAGAGAGACAGAGAGACAGAGAGACAGAGACAGAGACAGAGACAGAGACAGACAGAGACAGAGAGAGAGACAGAGACAGAGAGAGACAGAGACAGAGACAGAGACAGAGAGAGAGAGAGAGGGAGAGAGAGAGAGAGACAGAGAGACAGAGAGACAGAGAGAGACAGAGAGAGAGAGAGAGAGAGAGAGAGAGAGAGAGAGAGAGAGAGAGAGAGAGAGAGAGAGAATGAGAGAGAGAAAGAGCCAGAGACAAAGCTGGATCTCTGCCTATCAGAGATGAAACAGCATTCACCTTTGGTCTTGCTCACAATTCACCCAACCTCTATCTTCTCATGAAAACCGCAATCAATCTCAAAAGTGACATAAACCGAAATTTATTTGAAGAGATAGGAAATAAAGGGGTTGGAGGGTTAAGGCAGAAGGATGGAGGGATAGGAAAGCCTGAGTGAAATATATTCTACACTAGTTGGTATTCAAAGGTCCTTGGCCAGAAGCTTTGTGCCTCAAGCCTTTTCCTAACACCCAGTTTCTTATATCACTACACTACAATAATTTAAACTTAAATCTCTATAATTCTATCCAAGGAAAGGCAAAAAGGGGGAGACCCAAAAGGAGAGGGCAGATTGGCTCTGGCCAGAGTCTAACTGCACTCTTTCTCTGTCTTGAATAGCTGGAGTCAAGTCAAGGGGGATTGTGAAGGATTTCTGGCTAAAAACAGGTCTTCAGCAAGTAGAAAATCAGGGTCTTTCTCCCTTCTGTGGTTTCAGATATTCTCTGACCCTCAGGAAAAAGCTCCTTTAAGTTTTCTACCAAAGCTGGAAGTAATTCAGTTGGTCCAAATCCTCTTAGCTCTCAGTTCTCTTTCTCATAATCCTCTTGCTCCTTCTCCACTGCTCCTACCAGGCTCCATGTTCACCAAACAGTAGGATTCTATTATTTTAGAACCTCTTCTCATACATTACAACTGCTCCTTACTAAGTATTACACACTCATAAAACAATTCACAATACTGTGTGTTAACTACTAGGTAGTTTGCAAAACAGAGAAAATATACCTTCCCTTAAGATGCTATAACTTGACAAGGAATTACATTACAGAAAATGACATTTATTTTAAAACTTAACTATAAAAATTAGTTCATTGACTACATAGTACAAAGGCCTAAATTTGCTGCCATCTTAGAAGTCTAAAAGAGGGAGGGAAAGATAATATGTGTATGATTACCATAATGCCAATTTAATCAGTGAAATAACCTATGGAAGTAGAAAAAGAGAAAGGGACAAATTATTAACACTAATGACTCAATTTTCAGAAGGCAAATAAAGTCACTGAAGTTATATTTGAATGGAAAAGGTAAATGGTCATGCAGTAAGAAAAAGAAACCTTAGCCTCAATGCTACCTGGGTGTCAAAAGAAAAGGAAAATTTCTGATCTGTGATATAAAATTTATAGAAAGACTTGGGAAATGATGATAATAGAGTCTGTCAGTCAAAGCATTTACTATGTACCTTCTAGTTCTAGTTACTGTGGTAAGAACTGATGAAGCAAATAAAGGCAAAAGACTTTCCCTGGACTTGACAACCTCATAATCGATTGGAAGAAACAACATGTAAACAATTGTTAAAAACAAACAAAAGAAAACAAAAGCTGTACATATGAGATAAAATGGAAATAATCAATAGATGGAAGGCATTAGAATGAAGAAGCAAGAAAGGCTTCTAATCGAAGATATACTTTATCTGGTGTTTGAAGGAAGCCAGGGGGTAGAGCTGAAAAGAAATTGCTTTTCAGAAAAAGAGAGTCAGAGAAAATATCTGAAGTTGTAGAATACCTTGTTTAAGGAGCAGTGAGGGGGTCAGTCTAACTGGATTGAAGAGTATATGGGGATATAAAAGGTGTAATAAGTTTGGAAAAGTTGGGAATGGCAGGCTATGAAAAGCTTTGAATTACAAACAGGAGTTTTTATATTTGATGTTGGACATTAAAGGGTATCACTGAAGTTTATTAAGTGTTGGCAGTGGGGGTAATATGGTCAGATATGCCTTTAAGGGAAATTACTTTGTGGGCTGAATTCAGGATATAACTAACAGAGTAGAGAGATTGTACTTATACTAGAGCAGACAGACTCACCAGCAGCCTATTATAGTTGTATAGGTGCTGTGTAATCAGAATTTTGTACCCTTAAACTACATTTCCCAGAATCTCTTTTTTTTCATCCCCATGTTGCATCCTCACATTTTGAAGATAATTTTCTGTAACTCCACTCTCTTTCATGAACACAGGCTGAGTAAAACTGCTCTTTACTAAGACTATTACTTTCCCCTGCTTCATGTTATTATTAATGAATGTTATTAATATTTGGAGTATTAGATATTAATTTTAATCTTACAATTGTGAAGAAATAATGTGTGTCTGTAAGAAGGTGGGGGCATTATCAAAGAAGAGAATTTGTGTTAGATTAACTACTCTCAGCAATGCAAGGATCCAGGAAAATCCTAGCAGATTCAGGACAAAAGTAGTTATACACAACCATAGAAGGAACTGATGAAGTCTGGATACAGATTAAAGTATACCATTCTTCACTTTATTTCCTCCACATGTTTTTTTTTCCTAATGTAACTGATATGTGTCTTCTTTCACCAGATGAATATGTTCCATTAGTCAGTCCTATACCATCTAACATGGAACCCTTGGCTAAAAAAAAAAAAAAGGAGCGATTTTGAATTCTGTGGAGAAGTTCACTTACCTTGGGACTATTCTTCCCATGGATGTCTACATAGATGGAAAGATTGATAATATGCATACTATAAAGATTAAAATTAATATATGACTAAATATTATATTTTATAATGTTTTATTAATCATAACTGAAGCAAGAGAACTGCCTGAACTCAGCCCAGTAATGGGTCAAAAAGAGAGAGAGGGAGGAGTTACAGTCACTTAAATTCAATTAAGGGGGAAAAAATGAGAGAACAGAGTAAAAAGGGATTTTTGGGAAATACTAGAGAATTCTGGGAAATGAAGTCCAAAGGTATACAGTCTCCATTTATACAATATCTCCAGCTAACTCATTGTTTGGAAGACTCTGAAGGAAAGTGTTGGAGAGAACTCTTAGGCTGCTAACCAGACTGAAGGTCTATATAGGTATTGTACTGACCTCATTGCTATATGTCTGTGAAACTTGGACAGTCTACCAGGACCATGCTAGGAAACACAAGTAATTCTACTTGAATTGTCTTAAGAGAATATTGAAAATAATTTGGCAGGATGAAGTCCTGTACTCTAAGATCCTTTATTGAGCTAAATACTGTGAAGATTAAATTTAACTCTCCCCTGATTGTGAAAATGAAATTAATTAACTCTCCCCTGATTGTAAAAATTAAATTAAGTCCCCTGCCCATTTTTAGAATTTAATCACCAAAGGTGTAAACACCTCATTCACACTTGAGTGGGGGAGGTCTGTGACCCATGTGTGCAATCGTGGATGATGAATCAGAATTAAACTGACTACCCCTGGGCAGTCCTAAAGCAAAGCTTCAATTGTGATTGGTAGATGTAAAATTAAGGGAAGGCACAGGAAGTGATGCAAAAGAAAGTGTCTTTAAAAGGGAGTTACAACTTCCTGAGTGCAGTTTTTACTTGGAGTTGAACTTCCTGTGAAAGACAGTTCTTCATTCTTTGGTGTTGAGACTGGAGAAGAATCTGATGACTGGACCTGAGCACCTGTTCCTGGTGAGGCTGTTCTTAAATCTCTTCCTTTGGACTGACACATGGTGAGTGAAAAGTCTGACTCCTTTCCTGGATTATTCTGAAAAAAAACTAGCCTCAGGAGAGACCTAACGCTTGAGAGAGATTTCTCCAGGTCCTCAGCTTTGCTGAGGCCAACTAAGGACTAACTCTCCCTGCCCAGATTAAGTCAGGGGTTGGGAGTAAATTACTTATGCTTAGGCTAGATATCTTACCCTATCCTCTCTCTGATTTTCTTACTTGACCCTTTCTATATTTTGTAAATAAATCTCTTTGGAATTTTATAAAATTCCTGGCAATCCTATTTTAAATATAATCCAGCCCAACCTTTTTAATAAATAACCCTTTTTTCCCTTACAATACCACTCAGATTCTACTACAGATAACAAAACTCAAAGAAGATAGCCACATAGTTCCAATGCTAGTTGTATGTTTCCCCTAAAAGACTATTTTATGGAGAACTCATTCAATGCAAGGTCAAATGAAGTAATACAAGGGCACTTTCAAGATCTCAGTGAAGAGAGGTGAGACATGGGAGACACTGGCACAAGACTGTCAATGGCATGACTCAAAGAAGGCTCTGTGTTCTGCAAAGAAGGCAAAGCAGAATTGCAGTAGCTCAAAAAAAATGACATACTCAGATTTCCAGAAATCTCCATCTCAAATGTTCCTATGGGCTATTTGTGCCTGATCTGTGATGGAGGCTTCTGAACTTGGATTGGTCTGATTAGCTACCATCAGAAGCATTATATATTGACTATAACATAGTGATATCATTTTGATCCTCTTTAAGCACAAAGAACAAGAACTATACTCTGCAATGGGAAACACAAAGCATTCTGAGGCTCAATCTCTACCTTAAAAAAAAGGGCTCAGATGCTGAAAAGATTATAGCCAGGCAAGCCTCGCAAAACCATGCAAAGTAATTTAAGATACTCCACAGCAATAGCAATTTCTTTTGTATTATGCAGAATTTGGTTCATGTTTTTAATTATCTTGCTTCGAACAAAATACTCAAAAGCTCAGCAACCTGGTACTTGCATTCCACAATAAAAGTGTTTTTATTTCCTTGATTTCTTGACAATAGACTCCCAGAAATTTAGAGTTTTCTTTATCATAATACACCTCTTTAGGGATATTTCAAGGCACATATCCTGCAAATATTTACCATCTATGAAGATATTAAATGAGGTCATATACTCATAGCATTTTGTCAGCCTTAAAGAATGATTTAAATATGACTTTATCAAGATATAAGACAAGCTAAAAATTGTGTAAAGTGCAAATAGCACTGAATTTTCAATTGAAGGATTTGGCTCAGATATTTATCATTTGTATTGACTCAGGCCATTCACTCACCTAAGAAACTCAGTTTCCACTTCTACAGAATGCAAGTTATTTTTTAATAAGAGATCGCAGAGGTCCTGTCCAAGTTTAAATTTCATGATTTTAAATAGTTAAATTTTAAAATCTGCTACATTTTAATTTTTATTTAAAAATATAAGTATGATTTTTTAAGAGAAAGCTTTCCCAAAAAGATTTCATGGAAAAATTCCCTTAACTTTCATTGTTTTTGCTTGCTGGTTTTTTTTATTTGAGCCCATTTTTCCATTGGCATGCATGACATCTTAGTGGCCAGAAGAAAAGCCTGAAAGTGCACAACAAAACACTTAAAATTTTTGCTTTTTGATTATCCCATTTGAAGCTTGGAGTTATAAGTCTCAGAGCCTCTGCTTGAACTGGTGTCCTATGCATGAGTCCTATCCAAGAGGGAAATCAGAACAGAACTAAAAAGTGGCCATCTGTTTTGAAATGTAAAGCAGTATGGCATTTCTTTGTGATCTGCTCCATTGGAACCAGATTATTAAACTTTATTTCCTACTATATTTCTTTTTAATTAAATAAAATTTGGGTTACTTATCTACAAAAAAAGAAACTAAGTCAAAGCTCTGTAGAACACAGGACTACTTGCTTGTAAATCCAGGAAATTCAGTGTAGACTCTAGCCTGATAAAATGTATAACTTATTCTTTAACCTTCCTAACCTTTTTTAAGTCTATAATCCCCTATGGAAGAAAATAGCACTTGAGATTTTTTAGCTGGTTTTCTTATTTTTATTTTTTATTTTTCCTGTGTAGTCAGATTTCATTATATTTTTGTAGAACAATTGGTTTTCTTAAAAGGTTACAGAAAATGGCAATGTACGTGTACACAAATCTTTAAGCATTCAGAAAAGCCCTCTAGGAATTAAACATGTTTCCTCCCATTTCCTTCCTCTCACGCCTCATCATTATGTAGGGGTTATCTGAGTTTTTAAAGGCTACATCAACAGAGATCAACCTCTGCTGGTCCCAAAAAGCTGCAGTAGCAAATCTAATTGAAAGAGGAGATTATATATTTCTAGTCAGAAAGGAGATAGTCTTTAATTCATGGCTACCAAGTGATTCCTGAAGATGATGATGGCAGCAGTTCACAGTGATTATGATGGAGATAATAGACATAAAAAGCATCTGGGTGGCACAATGGATTAGAGGGATATCTATTAAGTCAGAAAAGCCCAAGATCAAATACTGCCTTAAATTTACTAGGTTTATAATCCTAGGCTAGACACTAATTTCTCTTGGTGAATTCACATACTTCTAAAGATTATTAGGAAGATCCAATGAAATACTGTATATAAGTGACTTTAAAAATAATATAGAGTCATATTTATTAATAAAACATTTAACTATTAACTGGAAATACTACTAATCATAGTACACAGATCTGGAAAGGAATCATGGTAGAGAAACTAGAAACTTCATTCAGGAATATCTGATTCTAAGTCCTAGATCTGACAAATATTGGTTACATCCAATTAACTCTCTAAATTGCAAAGAAGGTAGAGTGTAATAGGAGATGGAGATAGGAAGTAAAGTAGAGTTATAGCTTTTGAGTCAGATATGAGTTCAAATCCAAGCTCAAAAACTTACTAGTTGTACAACCCCAGAAAAAATCATTTCATCTCTTCTTGGCTCAGTTTCTCCATCTCTAAATGATGATAGTGATAATGATAGTAATAATACTTCCTAGTATTGTGCAGATGATATAATACTGGTAAAGTTTTTTTTTAACCTTAAAGTGTTGAATAAATGCTTGTATTATTAATAAATATTATCTTTTAAATTACTATTGATCTCACAGCCTCCCTATGACTTAGATGAGAAAACAGAAATTCTTGTCACTAGAATACTTATGTAATTGAAAAGATATTTGTGATTTTTTTCTCAAATTCATTAGAATCTGCTGATAAAGGCAAGACAAATTAGATTTAGGGCCAGAAGAACAAAGTTTGATATTATCCCTTCTACTTATTGACTGTGTGGCCTTGGTGGGCCAAAGCTTCTTCATCTATAAAATGAGAGCACTAGGTGAAATTAACTCTAAGATGCCTTTCCACTCCCCATCTGTGGCTATCAACAAATAAATTTTAAATCATGGTAAAGTGATCATCTCAAAGTAGAAAATATGCCAAAAAATCATGGATCTTTTGACATATTGAAATGTATCTTCAAATAATCTTAAGAGAATTCTACATTTTCTCTCCTAGAATCAAACATATTGGTTGGGCACATAGTGAACATACATCTTCCATTTCACTGTGGTCCTTCTGAAGAAAGATGCTGGCACTGATTAGCCAGATATAACCATGTCTGCCAATTGAGTTGACTTTTAAGGAAAGTGGATAACCAACTATCTGTTAGCAGAGATTCTTAACTTAGGGTCCAGAATTCTCCAACATATTTATGGATTGATGTCAGGAGACTCATGGACTGAGTTTTTTAATATTTTGATAATTGCTTTTAAATAGAACAGGTTTTATAATCTTATGTATTTCATTTTATTCATTTAATATGATTCTGAGAAGAGGTTCATAAGTTTCACAAGACTGCCAAAGAGTACATGACACTTTTGCACTAGACATAAGGTTGTTTTGTTGTTGTTTCTTCATTTCAGGGTAAACTAAGGAGAGGGACTAAATATCTTTGGAACAGAAAATTCTCAGATGAGAAAATTCCTTCACCAATACAAGTTGGCAGCTTCTTTGCAAGCTACTATCTTACAAGATGATCTATAGCCTGGGGAATTTGAGCAACTTTCTTAATCATCCAGCCAGTATGTGTAAGAGCTAGGATAAATCTAGACATTCCAGGTTTTAAGGAAAATTATATTCACTCTGACATATTTCTTCTCTCTACCTGATTTTTAAGAGGCAAAAACAAATTAAGACCTGGTGCTTTCAAAAGACAAAAATCAGACTAGACATAGTAAGTTGATCTTTCTTCTTAGGTTGCTGATGGCAACCTAGACAGAAGACTTAACTTCTAAAATCATTAGGAAGATATTATGTGTGTTGATAAATTAATTACTGACCTTCATGATAATTTTATCCAGGAATCTAGCAAAGTCTTCAAGATAAAGGAACAAAAGAAACAAAATTAGGTTTGGAAGCTAAGCCTGGGTAGTTAACCAAGCAAGGAAAACCATTTTTAAAAATGTGTTTTGGGGATTGGGGTTACTGGCATCCAAGGAAAGAATAAAGGGAGACATGGAGAAAAACACCCTATTTTGCCCAGAGCTAAATCTGCTTTTGTTTGTTTGAATTTAGAATCAAAAGTCTTCACCAGTATTCCTATATTCACTCTTTTAAATAATTATTCAGCAATATAATAGACTTCTCTACTAGCAGTAATGCAATGATTCAAGACAATTCTGAGGGTCTTATGAGAAAGAATGCTATCCATATCCAGGGAGTAGAAACACAGAAGAAAAACAACTGCTTGATCACATGGGTCAATGGGGATATGACTGGGGATGTAGACTCTAAATGATCCCCTAGTACAAATATCAATAATATGGAAATAGATCCTAATCAATGACACATGTAAAACTCAGTGGAAATGCTCATTGGCTACAGGAGTGGGGTGGGAGGAGGGGCGGGAATGAATGAGGGAAAAAAGTGTAAATTTAATTAATTAAACTTAAAAATAAGTTATTCAGTAGTTTGATAAGTCATTATATCTCTCAATTTTTCTCCCTTTTTCTTCCTTCTCTTAAAAATTAACTTTGAGAAGATAAAAACTATGATACTGTGTTTCTCCAAAGATATTTTCTATAATATTCTTTAATTTCCTTAACCCATAGAATCAGAGAATATCAGGCTGCAGAGATTTGACTATTAGTAACTTCTCATTTCATAACTGAAGAAGCTGAAGCCAAGAACAGTGAAATGACTTTTGGGTTTACAACTCTAGTGCTGTTGACAATACAGCCACTATCTATATCTATATTTACATATTTCTGTCCAAATGAGGTAAATTCATCTTAGTAAAGTATTTGTTATGCACCTATTATGTGCCAGATTAAAATGGATGAAATAATCCTTCACATTCTAATAGGGAAAGCAAGAAGTAAAAGTAAAAATATATGCTCACATTTTAGCATAAATATAAAGTCCACAAATACGTATATGCACAAAGCTAATAAACCCAAGGTAGTTTGAGAGAGAGAGATACAGACAGAGAGAGACAGAGAGAGAGACAAAGAGACAGAGACAGAGAGAGAGGAACACTAAAGTTAAAGAATCAAAAAAGGCTTCAAGCATAAAATGGTACCTGATATGCACCTTTTAAAAAGAGAAAGACTCTGAGATAGACAGTAGAGGGGTTGCATTCAATCTAGAAATATGGGATGACTAGTGAAGAGTCATAAGGATAGAAAATGTGCTATCATACATAAAGAAAAGGGAAGAAATCAATTAAACTGGATTAGACTATGATGGAAGAAGTAATTTCCATTGGGATTGAAAGATAAATTAAGGCCAGCTTGCACATGGAGTTAAAAGCCAAACATGTTTTTGTCATAGAAACAATAGGAAGACACTAGAGTTAGCTGAGTAGAAAAGTCACATGTTTCCATTTGTATTTAATGAAAATAACTTTGGCAGCAGTGTGTAGGATGGACTGGAGTGAAGGAATCCCTGAGGCAGGGAGGCTACATAATTAAGATTCTGTTGGAATCATCTGTATGTTAGAACTGGGAATTAAGATGGCATCTCTATGAGTGAAGGGAAGAGGGGAGAGATGATGGATGTGATAAAAATGGTGAGATCTAAGAACTGAGTGGATATCAGAAGAAGTAGAGTGAAAAATCAGGGATTAGGTGAGATTATAAAGCAAAAATTTGGAAGGATTATGGTACATTCAAAAGAAATAGGAACATTTCTAAGAGGAGGACTTGGGGGAAAGACACACTTGCTGAGTCTAATATGTTCCCATGCCATCTAGTTTGAAATGCCCATTAGGCAATTGTTGATTCAGGACTTGAGCTTTGAGGATAGATTGTGGAGATGGATGTGGAGAACAGATTTAGAAGATAGATTCTCCCATTTATTCACTTACTTATCTTGTCCTATCCTTTCTGCCAAGCCCCCACAGTCATGCTCCAGGGAATCAATCCTAGTAGTGATATGACCTGACAAGTGCTTCTACAGGAATTTCAGACCCTATATTCTTAACAAGTACTAAAGACCTGGGAAATAAAGTTCTGAACACCAAAGTCCTTGACACTATAAAAATAAGTATTTTTCCCCATTGGAAGTAGCATTTAAGGATTTTCTGTTATATATATATATGTGTGTGTGTGTGTGTGTGTGTGTGTGTGTGTATAAATACATATATACACACTTATATCTATGCAAAATCCTTACAAACATTATACAAAATTCTGTGTATGTATGTATTATTATGATAGAATATAAGGCAGTTGTGTAGTTGGTCTTCAATTAAGGATGAGTTAGGTTCAACTGCTGCCTCTAACATATATCATCAATGTGGGACTGAGCCTCTCACTTAACTGCTGGGATGTCCTAGGGAACTTTCTTATGACTATAATTATAGATGAGTTTCTGTTCTCTATTGGTGGAGATAGTTTAAATACTGATAATTACTTGCTTTGAGGAAATTAAAGCTCCCTACATAAAAAAGCTCATTATAGCTATATTATGAACCAGAATGTTGATGAATAAATGGTAATTTACATAAATTTATATATGTCCTTGTACCTATATGTGTTAGTTCATATATTTTGCATCTAAATTTTTATGAGAGATTAGGTAAAATCAGAAAGGAATTTAACAGCAATAACAACAAAAAACTTCACTAGACATTAAGTAGTTTTAACATCCTTGGCAATAAATGTCTTGTAATTTGTTTGATTAAAAAAAGAACCAGGAAATATTTACACTATCCAAATCTATTGTTTTATTTTTTTTTCAAATTCCTGTCTTCCCTAAAATTTTCTGTCAGGAGTTGATAAATTAATCTGCTACTTAAAATTTTTCCAGGCTTCTTTATATCCATTATATATTCTATTTGGTATATAGAACTTCAGGATCCTTGCTTCCTTTCTTGTTTTCTCACCCATCAATTCCTCACTGCACTCTACCATCTAACCATTTTGGATTATCTTTGGGTTTGACTCTAAATTCATTGAGTCATCTCGTTGCCCCCTTATAATTCATTAAAGCCCAATAATATTCCTAGTATTGTAGTTGTTTTTCCACTTTCTCAATGTGTAAAATGTGGAGAATTTATATACCTCCTATCTTATAAAGATTTTTTTTTTCCTGGTGGGGCAAAAGAAAGAACAAAGAGTATATTCAAAATACCCTATGAGTTTCAAAGTTCTATGTAAATGTCAGCTATTAATCTTACATGTATATGAAATATATTTATATATATATATATATATGTGTGTATGAGACAGGCTCCTGAAAAATTAATTCACTCAACAATTTGGAGAAAACTGCATCTTCATTGTCCCACCTTTCCTGCCCCAGAGAGAGTTCAAGGTACAATTTTACTCTGGGCAAGCTTCCATTTGACCATGTGTGTTCTTTTTGTTTCTTTTATTTAATTCTAAAAACAGAGATAGGTGGAAACTTGTAAAATGTAGTAACAGTGGGGAAAAGGGCAGAAGATAAAATGGTAAGGGAAACCCATGGAGACCTTTGAAGTTTGCACTTAAAAGTAAGTCCTTTGGCTCCACTAAAACCCTACTCCCATGACTTTTTGTGGTGTAAAGGTCACCTCCACTCTCTGAAGTTATGACAGTTGAGTACAAGCTCTGGAAGGTCCTAAGCCAAGCAGGAAAAATTTCAAGTACAGCCTTGGAATAGATAATATGCCTGTGGCCAGAGGGCAGGTATGATTAGGTGTTGAGAGGCTCATCTTGGATATATGGCCACCAGAAACAAATATTTTGTTCTTGCTTTGGGTGTTGTTGGTGTTGTTGTTTGGTTTTTTTTTTTTGGCCTCAGGGATTCATAGAATGAAAAAAAATAATAAAGTATTATATATCAAGAATAAAAGAGACTTTTTAGCCACTCTACTACAATCACTCCAGTTTTAAAGAGAAGGAAAGTGAAGGTAAGAGAGATAAAGTTATCTGCCCAATTTTGTATGTATAGTACATAACAGAGTCAGAATGTGAATCCAGGTCCTCTGCATAGAAGGCTGGTGGACTCTTTCCACTGAAATGCTTTCAGAAGGCACCTTTAACCTCCACAATGACGGAGGTAGAAAGGGGATAGAGCATTGAAAATGGTTTCACTCTAAGATTTTAAACACATTAAATTTAAATATCAATGTGATTATGGAAAAGTATCATTGACTAACACATAGGTACCGCACTAGAGAAACTGAATTATGGGAAAAGCATCAAAGAAAGGACATTAGTGATTTAGATTGATGTTCTATGAAGAATGTTATATTCAAATTTACATATACTTGAATCAGAATAAGGGTCTTTAAATAAGTGTTGCTGTAATTACCACCTGTCTGATCTTCAACAAACAGGTGACACTCTGGCCTTTCCTATATCATTTGTAAAATGAGGAATTGGATGAGATAATCTCAAATGACATATTTTGCCCTAATGTCTATGATCCCAAGAGCACTGTTTACAAACCATGGACAGGAATCATACAAAATGAGAAAGAATGAAAGAGATGGTAGGAATGCTGTATGTACACCAAAGAAATTATGTTTTTGAATTGGGAAAAATAATCACTACAGATCAGAAAGGAATATTTAAATTTAGTGGAATGTAAGCTCCCTGAGGACAGAGACCTCATTTTTTTTTAAACTCTGTATTTCCAGGGCCTAGAATGTTAGCTTGAACAAAGTAACAACTTTTAAATGTTATTTAAATCAAATTTAATTCATCAAATATTTAATGGACTCCTATAACCTGGATACATAAAAGGAAAAGGCTAAAGTTCTATCTAGAGACTATTTCCTCCTGGTTCATTTGTATCATTATTTTTAAGAGAACTTTGAATAAATTGATGAATGAATTTAAATGTCTTGACTCAGTCATGTTCTTCATCCTATCACCCTCTTCAATCACTCCTTCACCTTTGTTTTTGGATGCCTTCCGTTTTCTCCTTTCAAGAATTGGGACCCTACTTTTTAACTAGAGGAGCAGAGATTTAAATTTGAAAGGGACGTTAAAAAGCATCATCATGGAGTATCTCATTTTACAAGTGAAGGAACTGGAGGTTAAGACAGATTAAATGACTTGCTCAAGTTTCAGTCTTTTAACAAATATCTGTGGTGATATTTTCTACCCAGCCAAGATGACTACTTCCTCATTCCTCAAATTGTTCTAATGTAGCTTCTGCTTCCACAATTTCACTAGGTCAACCACCATTTATTTTTTAAACCCTTACTTTCCATTTTAGAATCAGTTCTGTATATTGGTTACAAGGTCAAAGATGTATAAGATCTAGGCAATGGGGATTAAGTGACTTGCCCAGAGTCACAAAGCTAGAAAATGTTTGAGACCAGATTTTAACCCAGGACCTCCTGTCTCTAGTCCTGGCTTTCTATTCTTTGAGCCACTTGGCTTCCCCCACCAACAATTATTTATTAAGCAACTGAATATACTAAACATATAAAGGCAAAAATGTCTCTACTCCAAGGAGCTCATATACTATTTGAGGATCATTACAGAAAAATGTGCTAGTGTCAATTGTCTTATACGTATATGTTCATTAAAAATATATGCATATATAAAATTTTACATTTTCATGTACATACATAAATAAATATTATGTGTGACACACATACAAACACACACATACCCTTAGAGAGGTAAAATCTGTCTCTCTCAAACTAGGCATCTCCTTGAGAGAAGAAACTGTTTCCCCATTTTCCCCTTTGTTTTCTATTACCATGGTATTGCACATTTTCTGGCACAAAAGAGGTGCTTTGTCATTTACTATTTATCAGTTTTTCATCTACTTATCTAGGTATTTTGGGCATCTCCAATTGATTATTTCTCTCTTTATCAACCCGATTACTCTTAAATACTCCAGTCTCTTACTGTCAAATACCTGATAGATTTTTCTACCTGGTCATCCCATCTGCACTTCTCTTTTTTTGTGAGGACTATCACCCAGTATTCATACAGATACAAATTTTTGAAGATCTTCTTGACTCTTCCCTATCCCTCAGCCTTAGTGCCTTCAGTTTAGGAACCTTCTCCATTCTTCCTTCAGAACATTTCTTACATGTCTCCTTTTCCCTAGTCATATTTCTAGAACTAAGGTTAGGGTCTTACCATTTTCTTGGAATATGATAAAAGCCTAGTTGCTTCCCTTTTTCCAGTATCTCTTCTCTTCAATAAATCCTCCACCCAGCTGCCAAAATAATATTCTTAAGTTACAGGCCTGACAACATCTATCCATTGATCAATTTTTTTTTATTCCGTCATTTCCAATTGAATATGGGGAAGGGAAACTCTTGGAATAAGGCATTCCTGGCTCTAGGTTCAGCATTCCATCTACTGGACCCACTAGGTGTCTAAATAAAGTCATTCTCCAAAACATCATATGGATCCTTTTAAATGAATTTAATGTTTTGGAAGCCATGGAGGAGTCTTAGGGAACACCAAACTGACATAATCAGAGGGAATTTCCCAATTGGAAAACCCCAGATCAGCTTTTTTTTTTTTACTTTATTTTCCATCATAGAATCAATACTAAGTATTGGTTCTAAGACATAAGCACAGTAAGGTATACTCAACTGGTATTAAGTGACTTGCCCAAGATGACACAGTTAGGAAGCCTCTGAGGCCATATTTGAATCTTGAATGTCCCATCTCTAGGTCTAGCTCTCTATCCAATGAGTCACCGAGTTGCCCTAGTATTTTAACATTTGAAAAATAAATATTTGTTCAATTGAATGGACATTACATCTTCAAATACTTAAAGCTATCAAATGGAAAATGAATTAAATTTTTTCAACTTAGTCCTAGATGGATAGTACAACCAGAAATAGTGAAGAGTTGAACAAAAAGAGATTTCAAACTTAATATAAAAAGCACTCCCTTCTGAACAATAATAGCTCTCCAAAAGCATTATAAGTATTGTATGGTGGTCATGGTTTCACCATTACAGAAGACTATGAAGCTTCTCATGATTGTTATGAGATTGCAAGATGAGATCTTCTCTCTGGTTTTCTTCAACTCAGATTGATTGAGAAAGTCTTTGATTTTTAAGAGGAAGACAACAAGTTCCATTTGGGAAATAGATTTTGAGTTGCATGTAGGGGACTTTCACAGTCACCTAAACCCCACATTCTACAGGTAAAGAAAAGGAGTACAAGAAAAGCTAAATACCTTATCCAAAGACATGGAAGAGGAAGAAACAAGATTACAAATCAGTTACTCTGCATCCAAAGCCATTGTTTTGGCTTTTCCTACAATGCCACTGCTATATTGGGTTGGGAATGCTTGCAGGATACCTGGTTGGCAAGGGCAGGAATGAAGATGAGAGGAAAAATTGAGGCTGAACAAAGTGGAACTGGGAATCTTCTATATGTGAATTGAACTAAATGTCCTTTGAAGTCCACTCTGATTCATATTTTGATTTCCCAACCACTACCTGGGGATCAGTTAAAGTTTTAAAATGGAAAAGGGGCTATTAATGGACACTTTTATCCAAGCAATTATTCTATTAGAACTCAAAGGGTTTTCTCATTTGAACTCAAAGGGTTTTCTCATTTGAATGACTTTTTTTCCTTCCAAATGAACTTGTTACCCAAGATTATTTCTTCTATATAATATTAACATGTAATCTTGAAATAATTCAAAATTAAATTCTAGTTTTAACAACTTTAAATGCCACGATCATTACAAAGAACTTAAGTGGTTATTTGAAGCTGAATTACAGAAATTGGTCCAAGAGATTATGTTATACTTTTCTAGTAGATAATGCCCTCATTAGAATAGAGACTGTTTTCAGAATTACTATATTTTCTTTTTTAAGTATGAAATCTTGGAAATTATATTAAGATAAAGGATTGATTAAGTACTTGTGAGTTTTTTCAGCTATCCCATTTTTTTCTTTCCAGTGAATACATGAAGCAACCATTACAGGTACATGTTTTAGTTAATTATCTTGAGCATTCCTCTCTTGCTTTACAAATTATAAAACTCATTCTTTGAGAAGGAAATGATACATCCAAAGAAGACACTGAGTTAATGAAAGAGTTAACAAGAAAAGCCATGTTTCCTCTCTTCCCAATCTAAGACTTCTTTTGCACTATTATGCATTTTTAATATAGCTGCCTTACTAATTTTTGCCCCTTTCTGTTGTTTAGAAAAGGACTCCTTGGTTCATGTGAGAGGAATATGAAGTTTAGCTATAACAAGACATAGTACCCACCTCTGAGGCCATCTTCAATCTAGTGGAAGAATATAACAGATTCTGAAATAAATGAAATTAAATCTAGACTCTTATATGTCTAAAAATAGCAAACATATCTTATAAAGTCATAGATGTGAGAGTCACCTGAAATAGGGCAAATTGGTAACATTTTTACAGAAAGGAACCAATTAGACCTTTTAGCCACAAGGAACATGAGATTCTCTACAAAAGATACAATGGAGCCAGTTTTGGCTGAAGCACAGAGTATGTACTAAAACCAAAAACACAGCTCCAAAGCAAAGGTGGTAGATTACAGAAAGCTTTGAACGCCAGCCTAAGGATTCTAAACATTTACTGAGGATTCAATATCAATAGGTTTTGAGCTGGATTGACATGATTAGATATATCCTTAAGGAATATAGTTTGATGAACTGTGCAAAGGATTCATTGAAGGAAAAGGAAGAAATATAAGTGGGGTAATATTTAGATTGGCCTTTTTAATAGCATGGTTATGAATGATAAAAGTATGCTTATGATATTTTAAGATAGAACAAAAAATTTGGGAGGGACTAGCGCTATCTATAGTCAGTTTCATTCTTATAGGAAGAATTTCTTTAGAATATACAAAGAGAAATAAGCATGTATAATATTTTCTATATATTTTAATGCATGTATCCACCTGTTTATACATAACCACCTATTTCACACACATTGAAATATATATGTAATATATATATATATGTGTGTGTGTATATATATATACATATATATATATATAGGCAGCTAAGTGGTACAGTGAATGGAGTGTGTAGGCATAGAGTCAAGGAGATTCATCTTTCTGAGTTCAAATTTGGCTTCAGGAACTTACTACCTGTGTGATCCTGTATACATCACTTAATCCAGTTTGACTCAGGTCCTTCATCTGTCAAAAGAGCTGAGAAAGGAAATGGCAAACCACTCTAGTATCTTTTCCATGAAAACCACAAATAGGATCAGGAAGAGCTGGACATGATTGAAAACAAATTGAAAACATCATATCCCTAAAAATAATTGTAACAAATGGACTGACTTTTAAATCAGATCTCAGAGGACCACGCATTGTTGACATGGAAACCTAATGCAATATCTCTGTGAAACAATAGAAGGGGGAGAGGCAGAATAAGTGCCTGCTTGTCTGTATTTTACACCAATGAACCCACCCTTGCTTTCCAATGAATAAAGAAACCATTAGAGGTATAGGCATTGGTCAATGATCTAGAACAATTCCTCCCTGAATCACAGCATATCTGCTAAAATTTATATTTTCTTTGCCATTTTTTGGTGATTGCTCTATAAATTAATTCATAGGATTTTGAGCTATAAGTGACTTTATAGAGAAAATTGAATCCAACTCTCCTGTTTTACAAACAATAAAACTGAGAATCTGAAGACATGACGGACTCAAAATGACTCTATGATTTAATGTTTGAGCTAACACTTAAATCCCTTATCTCCCTAATCTAAGATTCTATCCCTATGCCACAATGTCCCATTTATCCTGATTTTTTTTTGCTTTTTCATTCATTTATTTCCCAGTTTTTATTTTTCAATTTTGAATAAAAGGTATATAAAAGGATATTCTAGTATATGAACCTGACTTGACCCAAAAGGCAAATTGAAAATGACTTAATAAAGACATCTTAGAGAACAATTTAACAAGTCTCTTGCTCATCATAACCTGGGGGATTTGTATAGGTTATGAAGCTAGGGTTTTTTTTTTTTATCATTTTAAAGCCAGAAACAGATCCACTATATCCAATTAGTTCCAAATCAAAGATCAAGTTTATAATTCAATATTCTCACTCCACACCTACTCCTGCTTTCATAATAAGATAAAAATCCTATTTGTTCTCATATCAAATGCTGATTAAGAAGTTTCGTTTCCTAATTATTAAACCTACTGAATAAACTAGTCTAAAGCTGCAATTACTGACGAGGTAGACAGGCAAAAGGGAACAGCTTTCATGTAATTACCCTTATCAAGTAGTTCAATCAATCTTCTAAACTTTTTCTATTCCTTGACTCTGAGGTTATCTGATAATTGAGATATCTGAGACTAAAACCAGAAAGCTATTTTTTTCTGGCTAATTCAAGTTCACTGTGATGAACCAGCATGGTATATTGGAGGGGGGAAATGCTAGATTGGGTATCAAAGACTTTTAATTCAAATCCTCTGCTATTTACTTATTCTGTGATCTTAAAAATCTCAAAATAGTAATGAGTTTCTAAGAGGATGTTCAATTAGAATCCATCACCCTATGAAAATCAGTCTTCATTAATTAAAATATAGACCTATAGGCTGAGTCAATTTTGTTGTTCTTGTTTTGTTCTAAGTGAGGTTGGTTTCCAGAATTGGATAAGGATTCAGCATTTTGTGGCATAGGATTTAAATGCAGGAGAGAGAGTGAGAATGGATCCATAGATCTGGTGGTTATTTGCATATAAATAATCCATGAACCTATGGGAATTCATGAGACCACTGAGAATGTAAGAAAAGGGAAAAAAAAGACAAAACCTAAGGATATATGTACCCTTACAATCAGGTAAGAGATAATAGTCCCCCCCCCAAAAAAAGGGGGCCTTTTGGTGAGACAGATAAGTAAGGGATTCATGGTATTAAAAATAAGAAGACTTAGCCTAATGTGACCAATAGCACAAAGGAAGCCATCTCAGTCACTGAAGTATAGGCAGATGACTGGTCTCATGCAGTGAGCTCAGAATTTTATTATATCAATAAAAGTAAAACTCCAGAGGGAGAAAAAGTTCTAACCTGAGTAGCTAGTTTTGGAACCTAAAAATGCCCATTTGAGGTAAGAGGGGTTTGTCTATATATTGTGCTCGGGAGGACCAGATGTCATTGAGAAGGATGAGGAATAACAGCGTTGGGAAGACCTGTGTAAGACAATACCTGGGTAACTTTCATTTATTTATTTATTTAGAATATTTTCCCATGGTTACACGATTCATGATTTTTCCCACTCCTCTTCCCTCCCTTCTCCCTGACCCAACAAGCAACTCCCCTGTGTTATACATGTATCATTGTTCAAAACCTCTGGGAAACTTTTAAGGATAGGGATGGTCACGAGCTGCAAAACGTGCATCAATAACTTTACCAGATGGCAGCTGATTCTATGATCACCACACTCATGACTCACAGGTCTTTAAACCAAAATAGACAGGGATAGTTAGGTGAGTAGTGATTCAGAAATCAATGAAAAAAAAATGAGAGAAAAAGAGGAATAGCTAAAGATGAACAATAGCTATATATCCCTAAATTAACACAGACCCATCATGCTTCCTCTTTCTCTTGATGGAACTGCCCCCCATTAGCTGTTAATACTAATGAAATCAATTTCCTCTGAAAAAAAAATCTTGAACTCTGATCCCACCATCTCCTCCACCACAATCACACATATAGCTCATCAGGCTCCTGATCCTATATGCTCTTTTAATTTTTTTCAATAATGAATTGTCCTGTTCAGTTTCTTATTTGTGGATCACTCTAATATCAAATCACCAAAACAAGAATTTTCATGCAAAGAGAGTGTTTCAAAACATTATCTTTTCTGAATAAGCATTTATGTTTCTTTTGCCATGGGCTGGTAGCAAAATAGAGGTGTTTATTTGGAGAGCTGAAACATATCCAAAAAATCCTTCTTGCTAGGTAGAAAAATGATCACTTAGAACATTAATAATGTCCACTTTTAGATGCCACCTGCTGGCCATCCCTGGGTACTGTTTGACCAAATGGCTAGCCACACATCCATCCCAATTGCTTCCCTTGAGATGGTTGCTGACTCCAGAAAGAGAAAACAGTGCCAGTGTTAGATCTGGGACAAGACCTAGTTTAAGAATTGAGTCCTTCTCATTCTATCACCTCTACCACCACCACCACCACCACTACCCCCCCTCCAAACACTGTAAATGATGTGACTATCGACATTGAGCTTTTTCTATCACACACAAGAATTTGTTTTCTATTTATTTGTTTTGGGGAATTGAACCTGTGATTTCATTCAAATACTAGGCAAGATTTGGTAAAGGGGTGCCCTGAAGAAATACAAACAAATCTTCATCTTGTCTCTAAGTTATAGTCCTCTGCAATTTATTTTCCTGTAGAATTCTGTGGAGCTCTAAGGGACTTTATGGCTTTGCCTAGGATTATAAAATCAGTTCAGGACAGAGATGGGATTTGAACATGGGTCTTTCTAACTCACATAATGGCTCTTGAGGATCCCAAACTGCATCTCAATTAGGAAACATATAATTAAATATCAAAGTGAGTTAGATAGTGGAATTTACCATATATAATCCTGTTTGATGCATCTTAAAATATGCATTTTAAAAGGGAATATTAAAAAGGATCCCTTGATGTTGCCTCCTTGTACTGTACTCTGGTCTACTACTCTCAATCCCAAGTTCTTTGAAATAAAGGGACATACATACATATATATATATATATATGTATATGTATGTATAGTCACATTATTTAGACTTGGAAAGATGTAATCACATTTCTTCATGTTAAGGAGGGGACCAGACATGTGAAATCTTTTGACCAAAGGCCTTCAAGGAACAAAAAGAAGAGATCAGAAAATTACAGAGGTTTTCTTACTCCAAATACAGTGAAAATGCAAATTCCTTTCGTGGAACATCACCAGCATGTCCCTCTAAGTCTATGAATGACAATGTTGTCATTTGATGATAAATAATGATAAATAAATCTGATGGCAAATGTTTCCAATTGAAGTAAACAATCAAATAATAAAAGGGTTTGGGAGAAGGAAAGAGGGGAGTTTGCAAGGAAAACTTTGTGATAAGTGACTATACATTAGGGAGAAAACTTCTGAAAAAAAAGATGCTTTTTATTTTTCTTATGCAAAAGGAAATAGAAGTGAAAAAATCCAATTTTCTCTTCAGAGTCTCTAACCACCAATAATTGAGTGCTGTCTCTTAAATTTTATAAATTAAAACAATAATTTTAAAACAGGGAAATATTGTTTAAAATACTAGTTAATTCCTCCAGGATTTTGATCTTTCTTTTTATGATTTCTACTCCAAAGGAAATATATCAACAACAAGAAGAAAAATAGCATACACACACACAGAGACACCAAGACTGCTAAGCAGGACATCGAGGAGTGCTGGGTTGCTTGTCTGCTCCACAAATGAGAATTAGTTTATACTCATCCAACTGCAGCAGCAGCAGAAAATCATTGTGGACCTCATTTTTACGAGTCTGACTCTGACAATCCACATAGTCGGCAAATTCAGAGTCCAAATGCCAATTAGAAAATGAAAAATATTTCAATTCTACTTTTGCTTGCTGCCTAGTCACTATGATTTTGAATTTACTTTAATAAACACACTTTTTGGTCAATATACTAAGAGACAGTCCAAGGTACAAAAAATATTTCTTCAGTCAAGGGAATGCAAAGCTTAATTTGTTTATCATTATTTATCATTATCAAGTGTAGAGTTTCTCAAGAGAAACTGGTGAAAGAATAAGACAGTGGAGTAAATTTAACTTTCTTACATTTTAATGGTAAAAAAAAAACACTAGAAGAGGTCACATAGAATAGAGTATATAATACTTAGCTTGGAGTCAGGAAGAATTGGGTTCTAATCCTTCAAATATATATATATATATATATTTTTTCCACTTAGCAATTTCTGTAGTGATTAGCTGTTCATGACCCCATTTGAGATTTCTAGGCAAAGATGCTATCGTGGTTTGCCATTTCTTTCTCTTGACCTTTTTACAGGTGAGGAAACTGACGCAACAGGATTAAGTGATGTGCCTAGGGCCACAGAGCTGCTAAGTGTCTGAAGCTAGATTTGAATTCACAAAGATGAGTTTTCCTGATTCTAGGCCCCATGCCCACTGTGCCACCTAGATTCCCAGACCTAATAATTGCTTGCCATATAAACATTGACAAGTCACTTAAGCTCTCTTAGTCCATTTTCTCTTCTACATAAAGTGATTGAGTGTTACTAAGGGGGGGTGGGGATAGAAAAGAATGAGGGAATGAGAGAAAAGAAGGAAGGAGAGAACTTGATAAATCACCATTTTCTCCAAGCCCCAACTCTTTCATCTATAGAAATGACTACATCTTTATTTTTATAAATTATGAATAATCAATAAATAGACACAGATAAAGAGAAATACTTGGAAGTTCTTACTTCCCAGGGATATTTAGTGGCTCAAATCTGATAATATAAACTAGGAACTCTTTTTTATGGGAACAAAATACATGCAAAGTCAGGCATATGCAACTGACATTCCAGCAAAATAAAGACAGAAAAATACATAAATTTTTTTAAAAAATTAATTATGTGCTAAATCCCAAGCAGCTTAAATTTTCACAGCAGTTTGCCCAATCACCCTCATTCTCATTCTGAGAAACATTAGTGTGAGTCATTACAACTGTTTTGTACCAAACATTAGGTCCTGCATCAGTTTTTATCTGGAGTTCTCACTTGTTACAAATTGGGCCCACATCAGAGCAATGCTGCTCTTTGTTTCATTAAGGCTATTTCATTGTTAATATTTTCCCCAAAATACAAGGGTAGTGATCCTGATAGCTCTGATATACCTGAATCACAAAGTACCTATATATGTTAGTATAAAAATGCTTATTAAATGATATAGTTTCCCATTATGCACAATTTTCAACTTATATGATAAATCTTGGAATATATTGGCCCCCTAAAATGAGGTCCAACTCTATTTATTCATTTAGATGACGCATGTTTTATTTTTTTCAGATTACATGAAGATATAATTTTAATATCATTTTCTGAAATTCTGCCATCCATGTATTGATCCTGTGTATTTAAAGGTCTTTACAGATTTGAAAGTATTGTCTGAATTTCACTTTCTCCTCTAAGTATCCTCTGATCTACAATTTTTCTATGCTTAGTTTTTCTTCTGGAAGAGAGAGTCCCAATGCCATGTTCCTGCCTTCTGTTGATTTGACTAGTTGGCTATTTTTCTCCCTCAGTTTTTTTCCTGGCAGACACAAGTAGTAAGGGATAACAGAAAGAGCCCACATAAATGTTAAGAACAAATAAAGGCTGGAACCCTGCCTGATTCTATGGTGGTTCTGAAATTGTGGTCTGAAGACTAAAACCATTCAGGTCATCCATGAAGTCAAAACTATGCTCATATCAATAGATAAAAACCATAGAAACAAAAGCTTTTAAGATTGACCTCAATTTTTTAAGAAGAAAGGAATCTTGAGACTAAAAAGTCAGAAATCTCACAATGTAGTAAACACTGATTCTGGTCAATATTCAAGATTCATGTCTGGACCTCAATAAAAATATATTCTGTGATCATAGACAAATGACCGGATGCTTGTAAGCATCAGTTTTCTCATCTAATGAAATTCTAATTATATAACTTATACAACAGGGCTAGTAAAGGGTAAAGTACTTCACAATACTCTGTAAATTTAAGTTCATATGATCACATTAGATTCTCTTGAAAATGGGGGATGAGAAATAAAAATTGTGTTTTTCTACAGGGGATGAGGTTAGTCTAGACCTGTCTCATTGTTTTAGGAAGGATCTAGAGAGAATCATCATTTACAAATGAATTTCTGCAACTTCACTGTTATTCATGATTTTAAAGTCTTATTTGAAGCATGGAGATATTAAATGTTTTACCCTGGATCACAAAGGCAATATTTTTCAGAGGCAGAACTTCAACCCATATCTGTTGCCAGGACTTTCTGTCTGCCTCATCCTTGCTGCCTTTGGATACAGTATTACCCCCATTTTAAAGTTGAAGAAATTGTATCCCAGCGAGATACAATACTGCAAGAGAGTAAATAGTCCCATAAAAGCACGTCTCCTCTCCAAATAGGATGCTCTTTCTCCTATGTCATGTTGCCCTTCTAGTAAGAGGGAATTAAAATAGTCTAAAAGGCAGGATAGAGGACTAGTCTGTAACTAAGAAAGTCTGGATCTTAAGTCTTAACTTGAATATCAACTGTTGTCTATATGTATGTTGTGTGATCATGGACAAGACATTTATCATCTCTGGGTACATTTTCTTTATATAATAATGGGATTACACTAAAAGGCTTCTAAGGATCTTGGAACTCTAAATTTATAATCCTAAGTGATAATAGCAAATGAACAGACTATTTGCTGTTACTCTACTAGGAGAGAGGCTACATTACAACGTACTTTTCTATTTTTCCAGCAAATCAGGCTGTACATGCATATAATCTTATAAAATTTAGTTGTCTGGCAAATTGAGATGTTTAGTGCTTATCATCCAGGCAATAAGGAGTTGATATAGGATTTAATCTTACTTCTTTTGACCCTATATGCATATATTTCCTTTAGAGTAAAGAATAATATACACACGTTACAAATATATTTGTATATAATATATGTATAGTGTGGTGTATACACACATATATGTATAGGCGATTGATATTATAATATACTAATAATATATACAGGTTCTGTTTTATTCTGTTGTTTTGTTGTTCGTTTGTTCAGGGCAGTTAGGGGGACAGATGACTTCCCTTCTTTAGGGAATTCCCAGTAATGCAAAACTCTTCCTATAGTGACCCCCTACGGGAGTCCTATAATATTTATCTGTCGGTAATAACCTGAGGAGGAGAGAGGAGGCTAAGGAAATGGGAGAATAATAATGACTCAAAGGCAAAGGTAGAAACACATGGGGAATAACACGAACTCCAAGGAAATAAGAGGAATAAGAGTGGGTGGGGAGTACTAACCCCTTGATACTCCTATAGACAAGAGAGTCTAAACATCAATAGGAAGCTTTGGGGGTGACAGCGTTGCTAGAAAAGGGGGGAGTCTCAACTCCTTGGTGCCTCCTATAGACAATGGAGTCTGTGCATTAGTAGGAGGCACTGGGGACATCCATGTCACTAGGAAAGAGATACAGTAAAGCAAGAGAGGTAAGAGGAGAGGAGGGAACAGAGGGAGAGGGGAAGTAAAGGGCAAAAGAGCTAGCTAGAGAGCTAGTCAGAGAGCGCTAGTAAAGGGCTAGTAAGTGTGTTTGTAAGAGAGAGTTTCGTGCTAGTTCCCCAGTATTTATTGACGGTTTTCAGGAAGGTGGATCAACGACTACATAACATGACAGGTTTTAACATTGGTTGAATTGACAATGAAGAGATGAAAGATGTGGTGATTAATCCAACCTGCGCTATGCAAATGAGTGTACTCCAGCTGAGGCTTCTAATCTAATCACGCTTTTGCAAATGAGTATAGTCTGAGCCTAGGCAGCATGGGCCTGAGGCAGCATGGCCCCTGTTAGGGCCCAGCACATGAATTTGCCAGTCCTTTGCTAGTGCTTCGGTCTGGTCTCTCCCTTTCCATACAATGACCATCAAAAGGTCTGATCATGTGTCTGGTAATACAATATCAATACATCAATCATACTTCCCAAATGCCAACGTGCCTGGTATGCTACACTTCCACTGATATAGATTAGCACCTAATATGGAATGTATATTCTTATAGAATCACATATAATCTTTTTTTAATTAAAAAAATTTAATGAATTCATTTAGAATATTTTTCCATGGTTACATGATTCATGTTTCTTCCCTTCCCTCCTTACCCCCCCCCATAAATGACATGCAATTCCACTGGGTTTTACATGAGAATCACATATAATCCTGATAGGTTAGATGAACTATCCTTTATCACACAGCTATTATGTGCCAGAAATACACTTGAAACCAAGTCTTCATTACTCCAAGGATAGCTCTTTAACTAATGCATATACATGTGTGTGTGTGTGTGTGTGTGTGTGTGTGTGTGTGTGTCCCATTACCAAAAGTGCCATTTGGAAAAAACAGAACAAAACAAAACATCTTTTTCCTTCTTGTTTTCAAGCTCACAAAGTGTATTTTATTTTGCTGAGTCAGAAGACACAGCCTATTGGTTCTCAACCTCCCATATTAGGCTACTTCATGCTCACAGACTTTTCACAGCTCCATCATTTCAAAATTTTCTCCACATTTCCTTGTTTCTTACACATTTCAGTGAAACCTCGCCTCTCCCTTTTCTGCATATCGCCACATATTAATTGACTGCCAAGATCACAGGTAAATTCAGAAGAGAAAAAATTTGCAAAAGGAAAGGGTTGAAGACAAAGGAATATTCTTTTTTACCCCTATTCACTAGAAAGTAGGTGTGCTGGGAAAAAAATATAAAGCAGGCAAGGAATTTGACTAATTTCTTTCTGTGTAGTCAGAAGAAAAGATGCTGGTAGGAAGAGTTGTACAGCTTGCTCAGGGCAGAGAAAGATTGAAAATGTGGTCCAAAGTCGACTGTTACCTGTGCTGTTCTTCATTAAGATGAGCAACCCTCATGCCTTGTCCACTTGCTCCTATAACTATTGGCATGAAAATAGCTCAATGGAACGGCATCCAAAATGTTAACACACTTGTTTTGGTTTAAGATTTGGTTTGCATCTTGGACAATAGTCCAAGTAGTTCAGATGAGACTATGTGATCTAAAGAGGACGGAATTTGTCACCAATAAAGTTTTTGGCAAACTGTTACATTTATGACCAGGATGAAATTGATTACTAGGTCTCTGCGTTTCCTTAACTGTAAAGGGGACATAATACTTGTCCTACCTACCTTACTGACTTGAAGCAGAGATTAGAGGAGACCATGGACATAAAGTTCTGTACAGACATTGAAAAACTATCCGATTATTCTAGTAACAGCTTCTCTGGTAACTTGCTATATGATCTTGAAAAAGTTGTCTCTTTTCTCTGGTGAAGAGTTTCCTCTGAATTATTTTTTTTTCTCCAAAAAAAAGACTCCTATCATTGATAGGATTTAGAAGAAGTTTAGAGATGAAAAAAGAAGTCATTTAAGGCTGTAACCAAAAAGAATTCACTTAAAGAAAAGAGAAAGCAGACAATCTCTAATGTTCATTCCTGGTCTAAATTCGATGAGGTACAGTATTCTTTGGGTACAGTATTTGAGTAGAATATGATATTTGGATAAATGAAAGGAGAGAAACTTATGGGAAAACATTTTCTGACTATGGAAAATATCCAAATTCAACTGTAAAGAATTATTTGTTCCTGAAACTAAGCAATTTATCACATGTTGACTATTAATATCCCTTCTTTTAGAAGACATAGGACCATGCATTTAGTCCTTTCTTCTTTTAAATACTTAAGAACCACCTCCTCCCTGAAATCTTTTCAAAGAAGTCTCCCAAGGCTACAAGGAGTTTAGTAATATTGAATAAGCTGAAGCGCTGAGACAGATAATTTTTCTATGATCTCTGTTTTTGCCATGTTTCTCCATGGCTACCCCACCCCCAAATGAAACAACAATTAATTATCCCATCTTCCAATTTACATTAGTAGTATTCTGATAGAATAGTATTGCTTTGTATCTTGTACTACATTTATCAATTTCCCCAAAAAAAGGATATATGGCTTTTTATTGGAATAATTCAATAAAGGAGGACATATTCCCTGGCATATACCTTCGAAGCTTTACATGGAGCCAGTCCTCAGTTGACAAGGATATAGACTCTTTTACATCACAACAAAAAAACAGTCCTTGGGGAGCTAAAAGAGCTGAGACCCAGAGTTGTAGCAGAGTAAAGGTACTCAAGCTTGAAAAGTATCAGACATTATTTGGATCTACAAATGATTCATTTCACATCCAAATTTCACAGTCATGTTTGGCTTTGCCAATCATTAAGCACTGCCTTTTCTTTATTCCTTTTTCTCCTTCCTCCATTCCCTTCTTTGTTGTTTTTTGTCCTTCCATTTTCTTTTTCCTGAGCCCATTACATTCCACTTTGAAAGGCAACAAAGGGACCAGAGTGAAAAGTAAGTTCACTTCATTGACCAGATCAGGGACTGACAATTCACTTTTGAGAGGAGAGGTCAAGAGAGAGTCAGTGAAATAGACTTGTGATGAGATAGATAGATAGGTAGATAGATAGATAGGTAGATAGATACATAGATAGATAGATAGATAGATAGATAGAGGGATTGTCTGTGAGGAAATGTCCTCAATAAGTCAAGATTATTTCCTATTATTTCCTAAATTCCTTCTGCAATTTAAAGGCTTCAAGAGACTTGGAAAAGGAGAGGTTAAGTAACTACCCTATGGCCATAGTAGTAGTATTTTAAATAGAACTTTACAGTGGTAGGAGATAGGAAATGTCTACCTACCATGCCCATTGTCATTTAGTTGTTTCAATCATGCCCAGCCCTTCATGACCCATTTGGAATTCTCTTGGCAAAGATAATTGAGTGTTTTGCCATTTCCTCCTCTAGCTCATTTTGTAAATGAGGAAACCGAGGCAAACAGGGTTAAGTGACTTGTCCAAAATCACAGATCTACTAAATTTCTGAGGCCAGATTTGAACTCAAGAAGATGAGTTTTGCTTTCTTCAGGCTCGAATCTTTATCCATTATGCCACCTAGCTGCCTCCCAACATGCCATGCAGCCTCTAAACCAGCTATACTTTAGCATACTATATATAATCAGTCTCAGTCTATTTGATTAACATTCTTCTCATTGACGAAGAAAAGTTACTCAAGTCTGGAAACCAGAAGACATGGCTTTTTCCTCTCTCAGATTCTTACTACCTTGCCCCTCATGCAGCACCAAGCACTGAGTAATCATTTTCCACAAAAAGGGAAAGTCTTACACAAATGGACTGAATTATGGGTTACATATAAATTAACTTAACCAGCCTTTTGTCTTTTAACTATAAATAAATTATATTATACACTCACAAATTAAACATTTTGATTCAGGAAAGGGAATATTTTGAAGATGGAAGAATTAGAAAGGGCAGAAAAAGATGACTATAATAGATGCCAGCAACTAGAATCTATGAAAGGTATTTCTGTTGTGCCTGAAGGTTTTCAAAATAAATTGTTTTTTTCATTTGTTTGTTATAACAATATTGTGAGATAAGAAATATATTCACCATTATTTTCATTTCATAGATGAGGAAATAGGCTTCCACAGGGGAGGTCACTAATCTATAATTATAGACTACAAAGTGTCAGGGGGTATTTGAAATAAAGAGTTTTTAAATTTTTTTCAGTTACATGTAGAAATGATTTTTCAGAATTTCTTTTGACATCTTAAAATTCAGATTTTCTCCCTCCCTATTCCCTTGATGTGGTGAATAGTCTGATAGAGGATATAATCATACTTTGATTTAATACATATTCCCAGATCAGAAATGTCATGACAGAAGACACATATCAGACCTACAATAGAAATCTCATGAAGAATCTATAGTGGAAGATGGCATGTTTTGATCTGCATTCAGATTCTAATAGTTCTTCTTTGGCTATGGATAGCCTTTTCTTTAAGAGTCCCTTGAGGTTGTCTTGGAGACTTGTTTGTGGATGAGTATTTAGTCCTTCACAGTTGATCACTATATAATCTTTCGATTACTATATACATTTTCCTCTTATAAGCCAAAGTTATGGTTTAATTCAAATTCAATGTTAATTCAGATCAAACTTGTAACTTAGGTAAGAGGAAGTGATTCCAAAAGAAACTGACAAAATCAAGGAGACCAAAATTTTCCTGGTTTGTAATTTTGTTCAAGGCTCTATTGGTATTCAGTGAATCAATGACTGAATTATGTCTAGAGGGATAGTTTGCAAAGCAACAGAGCTCAGTTTACCCAAAGTTAGCATTATCTTCTTATACCTAGAAAAGGAAAATGAAGCAAAAAAAAATAGAGGGGAAAAAAGTATATCACTCCCTAACCTGTTTTCTCCTTCTTCATCAGTATACATGGTTACAATATTCATGGGATTCCCCTATTCAGGAGTCTTTTAAAACATACCTTGGCAAAACTCAGGGTCTACCTTATTAAAAAAGAGAGAAAGAGGGAGAGAAGTACTGTTCATGTCTAGATGAAAGGAACATCATATTGGGTTCTTGGTGAGCATTCCCAATTACCACAAATATCCCACATCAAACACAGCAAGACATAATAATCTCAGTGAAGAATAATTGAAGTTCAAAAGTCATTTTTCGCCCTAAAACCTAACTTTATCAATAAATAAAAGAACATGGGCTCAAACCTCCTCTTGTTTCCTTTCTCTTAAGAACTGATCATTAACTTTTAAACTCTCTCTACAATACATAGCAGCATCCCACCAAGTCATATGCCAACATGTGTTGGCAGCATAGCGAAAATAACAGTAAACAGATTCAAGAAATTCAGACTTACTAGAAGCATAGTTATAACCAAATGATTGAGGTTCCTTGGGTCTGAGTCCTCACTGTAAAATGATTGAGACCAGTTTTTGCTTTTCTTGTTTCTCACTCTCATGGTGAAGGAAACATTTTATGATATGCTTAAATAAGTTTGGTTAAGTCGAGAATTTCAACTTAGGCATTAGTTATTGAGATTTCTTTCCAATTTTCCCCCATTTTCTTTCTTGTATGTGTGTTTTACTACAAATGATTCTCAGTGAGGTTTTGAAGCAGCTGAAGTGTCCCAAGTGGGACGTAATATAAGCCTGTATCACCAGAATAAGATGTATTATAAAAACTCAAAACCTTCTTTGACTGAAAATGCATAGACCCAGTTAGATATTAGAAAATTCTGAATCATGGTCTTTCTTTTTAGATATAAACGCACCTGGCTATATCAATCAGTATAATCCCTTCCAAATTTGTTTACATAATAAGAACTAGACATAGTAATAAATAAAATAGAAGGAAGACTAACTCCAAATGAATTTTAATCCATTGCTACATATTAAAACCAGATACTTTACAGTCCTCTTCCTTGCCAATTGGCAAGTTTCCTATTAATGAGACACCATACCATGGCAACCCAGAGTTATTAAAAAGGTAATATATAAAAAGCTTCAATGCCTGCCCATTGCATTAACAAAGAAATATTTCACTAATCTCTAAAATATACACTCTGAGTCTAATAGAATGTTCAATCTGGAATCCATGTCACATTTGAAAGAGAAATAGTTCAAGAGTTAGAGGACCTGGGTTCAAAAATCACTTATGATGTTTACTACCTATGTGAACTTGGGTAAATCATTTTAACCTCAATAGTTATCATATGATTTTTTGCTGTTGCTTTTCTTTTCAGTTGTTTTATTCAATTATAAAATTAGACAGTTGGCATGGAAAGTTTCTAAGGTAATTTCCAACTCTAAATCCAAGAGCCTATGAATAAAATTTTTAATCCTGTAGGATAAAAATAACTTCCACTTATATGGAATTTTCATTTTTTGAAGAATTTTCTTCAAACCCTTCAAATACCTTCAAAAGGTAGCTGGGTAGCGCAGTGGATTGAGAGTCAGGCCTAGAAACGGGAGATCCTATGTTCAAATCTGACCTCAGACACTTCCCAGCTGTGTTACCCTGGGCAAGTCACTTGACCCCCATTGCCTAGCTCTTACCACTCTTCTGCCTTGGAACCAATACACAGCATATAATGTAATATATGTATTATATTATATTATATTATATTATATTATATTATATTATATTATATTATATTATATTATATTATATATAGTATATACTGAGAATCTGAGAATCTATGATGGAAAGTGATTTCATCAAGGTTGCAAAAAAATGAGTAAGTTGGCCAAGTTACTTTTTAAACTCAGCTTGACTGATTCTGGCACAGCATGATTTACAATAATTTTTGCTGCTTCCTATTATGTGAAGGACAAAAGGATAACTGTTTTAATCATGAAACATGAGCTGGCATCTTCTAACAAAACATCCAAAAAACAAACTCCTCCCAAAACTAAATCCAAGCTTTCAAGGCAAACACATTTTCTTGCTACTGGAATCTTCCATAACTGTGGTCTTATATTCTAGCAATCAAAAATTTTATAAACTGTTGATTGTCATAGACTTTTTATTTATCTTATATGTTGTCCAGTGTCTACTACATTTTTCAGCGCATATGTATCAAGGAAATATTAGATTAGGAAAGGGATTCAACAAGAAGCAACATGAGAAATTTGAAAGCATGAAAATACAAATGAAAGATCAATATTATAGTCTGGTGTAGTACTAACTAGTCTTATTGGGCAAACCACTTCAGCTCTTGTGTGTTTTGTTCCTCTTTTATAAAATGAAAAGATTGGCAGATCTATTATTCCGCACCTAACATTAACTTCATCTATTTTGGTAACTGTGTTCAGTCATTTCTCAGTTGTGTCTGACCCTTCAGTAACCATTTTGAGTTCTCTTGGCAAAGTTCCTGGAATGATTTGCCATTTCCTTCTCGAGCTCATTTTAAAGCTGAAAAAAACTGAGGCAAACAGTGTGAAGTGACTAGCCTAGTGTCACAAAGTTAGTAAGTATCTGAGGCTAAATTTGAACTTGGGAAGATGGAGGCTTCCCAATTCCATGACTGGAATTCTAGCCACTATGCCATCTAGTGATCCTTTGGGTAACTGTATTTTGATGTAATTGGTTTCCTTAGTAACCCTAAATATTTTATATTGTGCATTTCTGAGTGGAGATTCATACTCTTCCAAAGATAACTAAAGAGGTCCATGGCTCATGCCTACAAAATTTAAAAATCTTGAACCAAAAGATCTCTAAAAGATCTAAAAGATCACTTCTAGGTCAAGGTTAATCCTAGGAGGCTTGTTAATCCAGCCCAGGTCCCAAAGAAATACCAACATTAAAATACTTGGCATTTTCATTTGTCAACTTTGTTTTGTTTTTAAGATCTCCAGTGATGCATAGGTCAACCATTACCTCTCAAGGCAGCCCATTCCACATGCTTTTGTATAACTCATTTTCAGAATTACTTTTTTTCCTACCACGCCACCTCCATTTCCATGTTATATTAGCCTCTTTGTCATAACCACCTACTGTTCTACCCTACAGAGTAAGCAGCCTAAGACTAATCCTTCCTCTCTACAAGAGAGTGAAACAAATTTGTAATACTATAAATGGCCAAAGAATTAACTACAGTATCTGCTAGTTAAACTGACTAAAGAAAGTGAGGCCAAGTGCATTAAATCAAATTTACTACTACTACTAATAGCAACAACAGCAGGCTTTTTAGAGTGCCTTAAACTTTGCACAGTATATTAGAGAATTTGACCCTCATAGCAATTCTAGGAGGTGATGCTTTTCTTATCCCCATCTTATACTGTAAGAGTTAAAATTTGGGGGGAAGCTGGAGCTGGTAGAAATTAGTTTCTCTCTGCAAGGAGTATTATATTTTTAGAGGTTTATTAAAGGTTGAGAATTTAAGAATATACAAGTAAGAAAAGCACGTGGCTAGGCCAGAGAGAGGTCTAGATAACCTCACCTACATCACAAAAAGACCCATCTGCTTGCAAGGAGAAACAGGAAAGCCAAGAGACCCCTCCATAGGCGGAGACCCTTTAAATAATAATTTGCTCTCTGCCCAGGTGAGAATTCAGTGAGATTACAAAGCATTCTGGGGAAGTGGAGCAAGGACTTCTGGGGATTGAAGTCCTGGATTCAAGTCTCCATTTTTACAATACTTAGGTGAACTGAGGCAGGTAGATGATAAGTTAATTGTCCAGGGTTATACAGCTACTAAGGACTTGAAGACAGTTTCAAGCTCAGGGCTTCATAACTAACCCCAGCATTATTGGCTTTATATAACTCAAAAATACAAATGGGTAAACTCATCTTTCTACTCAAGGAATTCCAGAGGATTACAGCAATGAAAATCAACTCAAGTATTCCGTTGGAGTTCTAACAATTTTTTCTCCCAGGAAGCAATCCTACTGTTATTTAGCATAGGGACCAGTTGCAATAAGACTGATTGGTAGGTCTCAAATGGCTGTCTAGTCTTCAGAACATTTGGCATAAGATATTTATGTCAGGATTCCAAGACCTGCAAATACTAATCATTTAGCCTAATGACTCTTTAGTTTGCTAGTCAAGATTTATTCCTTGTTCAATGTGGTGAAGCAACAGCTTCAAGTAGTTTATATTTATTATAGATAGCTCTTAGGCTCTCCTTGGAGCCATCCTACCACAGACAATATTCCTAGTTCCCCTTTCCAGGGGCTAGTCACACATAACATTGCTTTAAAGTGTTGCTAATTATGGAAATAGGTATTGAGTGATGATACATGTATAATCCAGGGGAATTGCTTGTCAGCTTTGGGAGGAGAGATGGAAAAAGGGTAGGGAAAGAACATGAATCATGTAACCATGGAAAAATACATGAATTTAAAATAAAAAAAATAAAATATACTGAGGCTAATTACTCCCCTCCCCTCCAACAGGATTAGGGGATAAAGACTTAGTTTTCACCTTCCTAAGGATCTTTTCCTTTTAAAAGAAGAATGAATGCCACAAAGAATACCAATCAAAATTCACAAAAATGAATCACTAATGTTAAAATTTAAAGCATAATTAGGAGGCAGAAGAGTTGGAGATATTTAGGACAGTGAAATCTAATCAACAATAGGGAAACTTCTGTTGATGCATAAGATTGATCCTGCTCAAACATACAGATTCTCTCCCCCTCTTTCCACTTTGCCTCTTTTTGTCAGACCTTTATTCTTTATTTTCAGGGTCAGCCAGCTGAACTATATCCAAAAATTTGAGTCCCCCCTGCCAGCTGCTGGATAAGACCATTTGAAGATTTCATTGAAATGATGATTTATGACTGGGGGTATTTACATACAGTGGAAGCAATTACATCATATAATCTCTATTATTAGCTTTGGTAAATAGAAGCGAGACAGGCTCAAGTTCTAGGGCATGTCCTTTTCAAGAGTAAAACTGTTCAAAACATAACTCTGGACACTTAAATTCAACAAACATTCTAGGTTTGCAGAAGACAATATTTTGAATATTGCCTTTTCTTAACAAACTTGAGCCATAGAATTTAGAGAACCGGGAAAGATTCTATAAATCACCTACTATGTCATGCATTTTACTGATGCTTTTGATATCTGGATGAGTCAAGTGAAATGGATCATTAGTGGCAGGGTTAGAAGTAGAATTTCCAGACCGTCTAGTTCTGTTATTGAACCATGGTACAGTGGATAGAATTCTGTACTAGGAGTCAGGGAGATACAAGTTCTAAGTTTGCCTCAGAAACTTAGCACCTGTATGACCTTCAGAAAATCACTTTACCATTTTTATCATCAGTTTATTCATCATAAAAAGGGAACTAGTTATAGTGTCAATTCCTAGGAAGGTTGTACACATAAAACAAGAAAAAGTAGTCAAGGACTTAATAAATGTTAAAGTACTACACAAATAATAGCTATTATTATTACTTTATCAATTTGTATGTGCCTGGCCCATGATTTTGTCAGCATAGGGAACTCTCTAAAGAAACAGGTATCAGGACAATGACTAAGTTTTAAAATGCAATTTTATCTATGTTTCATTTATATTTTTATCAATTTTTGTTCAATATTTTTCAATTATATTTTACTATGTTTCAGGCATCACTGGGGAGTTTGAGAACCACCTGTTTGACACTTCTGGTGGAGAAGATAATTCTTGAGAGTAGCCTAAGATATGTAGATATTAATTGACAGGGTGGAGAAATTAGAACCCAAGTATTCCTAGTTTTGAATCCATTTCTCTCTCTACTATGTCATGATATCTCTAATACCACATGACATCTTCTCCTTTAAAGAAATAGTCACTTTAAAAGGCCTTTAGGAAAGCATATACACAATTACATCGATGGGGGCGGGGGGGGGGAAGCCTGTATTGTCCTTACTTGTTCTATTGGTACATGGAAGGGATCCCTCTAAATTACACTGAATTTGATTTAAGATGTCCAACCCATATCTTATACCTTTAGAAATTTACCTAGCATCAACTATAGGGTTAATTTAATCCTCATGGTTAATCTCTACATTTTAGATTTGGAAATTGCTGATAGGAACAGTCACCTGAAGTCTAGAATTACATTTTTTAAACATCAAAATCAATTGCCAATTTGTTCCAAACCAGGGAAGAAGTCTCTTCCGCTCTATAGAACTTAGAAGACCAGGGAGAAGTCTTAGAATTCATCTAGGTGGGAGAGTGGATAGAGTTTTGGACTTGAGGTCAGGGAGACACAAGTTCAAATCCTACCTCAGAAACTACTTCTATGACCTTCAGAAAGTCACTTGGCCATTTGCGTCTTCAGTTTATTCAATAGAAAATGGGGCAAATGATAGTGTCAACTCTAAGAGGTGCCTACTTAATTTTAGTAATGGGTACAAAGAACCAAAAAAAAAAAAGAAGTGAACAGCAAAGGGAGAAATATCAAATCAGTGTCAGACTTGAGAATGGAATTCAGGTCTCTAGATTCCTAGTCCAATGATGTTTAGTATTTTGTTATGGAGCACTATTTTCCTTGATTACATCAGAGTAGTAATATTTTTATTTGAACTATAACCCGTGATCTTCCAAAATGAATATTTCAGTCAATTATCAATATATATTTATTATATCCAAGAATCTGTGCTAAGAAATATGGATTATAAATTCAAAAGGGAGACATTCTCAATGTCTCAAAGACATTACCTTTAATTGATGAGGGAGAAGGGGATATGCTATATTTTTCAGCTTACAAAATAAATGTAGATATATGCTTCAAATGACTTAGGAGAAGAAGAAAACTATTTAAGGTTTACGCAGCATCCTGTACAAAGACAAGAAAATAGGAGTTGGAATGTCTTCTATTGGAAACAGGAAAGAGAGTTAACAAGTCAGTTCAAAAGACCTTTATTAAAGCACTGATTATATACCAAATAATGTGCTAAATGCTAGAATTATAAATATAAGCAAAAAAAGCAAGACAGTCCCTGCATAAAGGGAATTACATTCTAATAGGGAAAGACAATACCCAAAAGGAAGCTTAAAACTGGTGGAAGAAAAAAGAGAAATATCTAATCAATTTAAAAGTCAGCCTAGTATAAAATTGTGAAGTAACTTTAATGCCCTAAAGAGGAGTTGTTTTTTAGGTTTTGTTCATTTGTTTGTTTTCCCCAAGAGTAACTGGTAGCTAGTGAAGATTCTTGAATGGGAAAGTCACATTCAAAAATGGATTTTAGGCATATCACTTGGACAACTTAGGGAGGACAGAGACTGGAGAGCGGAAAGTTAACAAAGTGGATATATTTCAATAGTTTAGTTGAGAGGTGATATTGTAAGGTGGTTCTCATGCTAGGAGAGAGATGAATATGAGAGATGCTGAAGAAGTAGAAGTAATAATACTAGAAAACGAAACATATGGGGGCAGGTGGGTAAGTGAGAAAGAATTAACCATAACTCCTACTAAGCTAAGCTGGGTGACTTCAAGAATAATGGGAACAGATATAAGGAAGTTCAGAAGTAAGGAGGATTTAGGATACCAGCTAATGAGCTTTGTCTTAGGCAAGTTGATTTGGAGATGCTTAAGAGACATCCAGATGTCTATGTTCAACAGATAGATATACTGATGGATCAAATGATAGACTGATCAAGCATTTGCTAAGCATTATTTTCCAGGCAAATAACGAGAGCTCACAATTATTTGACAGAATAGAGATTTACAGTTTTATATGAAGTTGCCTTTTTCTGTTCTTCTTCTTGCAGAGAAATGTTTATGTTTGTTGACTTTATTAAGTTCATAATGATGAATATTTTATAAACAAATGAATAAGGATATAAAAATGGATATGCAAGGGCTAGACATCAAAATCAACTAACACAAAACACCTCAATTGCATGGAGAAAAATCAAGAGAATAGGATATTTAGAGACAAAGACTGATTTTAAAGTATTTCTGGAAATAATGGGTTATGTTTGAAGCTGAGTGAAAATGGAGATAAAGATGATCAAATCCATTAGATTTCAACATGACAGCTCAGTAATTTCCTGGGGGGAAATGCTGAGAATATAAATATAAAAAAGATAGTCCCTGCTCATAAGAATCTTACATTCAAATAGGGAAACACAACACATACCAGAGAGGTGAAAAGTGAGAGATTGGGGTGAATGCTTCTCATGTGAGGGAAAGATCCAGAAGGAATCATGAAGTAAACCAAGTTTGGTGTAAGCATGGCTCTTGTGAGCACTTCTTTAAATGGAGCATACAGGATAAACTAATCAGAGAAGGAGACTCAGCAGGCAGTTATATAGTAGTATAGGACTAGAGCTCAAATAAGGAAATGAGTTAGAGATGTATAAATTTGGGAGTGATAATCATAGCAGGAGTAATAATCATTAAAAATAAAGAAGTTGATTAGTTTACCACATAAGGAAAGAAAAAAAGGAGGAGAGGGTTCATGATAGATTCCTGAAGTAAACCAAAAGATTGAGAAAATATGAATGACTAAGGAAGTCAAGTCATACCAAAAGGACTTCAGGATCATAGATCAATGCTATAAAGACCTTAGGGGAGAGGGTACAGGAAAGGCAGGTAGCCAACAATCAATAACTACAGAGAAGTCAAGAAGGATTACAACTTGGAAAAGGTCATGTGATTTTAAAATAAAGAAGCCATGGGTAATTGTGAAGGTAGATGTTTATTCAAAGGTAGAGAGGGAAGTCAGATTTGAAGGGGATAAGAACTAAAAAGGAGGGGAGAAAATAGAGATGAGCAGCTTTTTCCAGAATTTGGCTGTGAAAAAAGAAAGGTAGAAGACAATACTTTGGATAAATGGTAGTACCAAAAGAAGCCATATTTCCCCCTTAAGAATAAGAAATATCCAGATGTTTTTAGGGACAATAAGATAGAAGTCAGGAGACACGGAGAGCTTAAATCATTAGGGAGAAGATAAAAAGGTTCCTTTAACAGATGAGGCTGGGTTTATCTTGAACAAAGATAACTGGGCACACAGCAGAAATATAGTTTTGCTGGGATATATTGAATGAATTATTTGCAACAACTTCAGGGAAATGAAATTGGGAATTTTTCTTTAGAAAAAACCTGTTAACAAAAAAATACACTGTGATTAATAGAAACACATTAAATACATATTTTAGGGCCACTGTTTCAAACCAAGTTACTTAAAGTTATTGCTCTCTATGTGTTAAAATCATGGGACTTAGATGATAAAAGCTCATTTAGAAATGACTCCAAAATTCAGTCTTTAGAACCCTGAAAAACAAATAGGACCAATAGCATCACTTCCATTTTAGAGAAGACATTGTGGGTCAGAGAAAATAAGGCATTTGTCTCACCTTGCATAGATAATAAGTGCCAGAGTTGAGATTTGACTCTAGGCCTACTTTCTCCAGGTCCAGAATTCTTCCAATTCACAATTGGCCATTCTAAGTCATTCTATGATATTTGACCTCCCAGATGTAGACTTAAGATGGAAAGCAGATGAACCAAGAAAATAGTAGCCAAGGGTATTGTAAATGTATAGTACATTCTAAAATAGATGCCAAATGAAACACGTGGTGTTTTTGCTGAAGATCCACAGACCTTGGTGAGACCTCTAAGGAAACACAGTTGGGGGTAGGGGGGGCGGTGAGTCTATAAGAGGCCATCTGTCTCAGGGTCTTACTTGATACAGATTAATTTAATGGTATTGAAATTTTACTCCTCCCCTACCATGTGTCCCTCCCTAGAAAGTCATTAAATTGGAAACTTAAAGATAACAGAAGTTGAATCAGAGTCAAAAATCATAGCAGAGGGAAAGGAAGAAGAGGAGAGAAAGTGGTGGATAGATGAAGAGAGGGAGAGAGGGAGAGAGTGAAAAAGAAAGAGACAGAGGCACAGAAACAGCGAGACAGAAACAGACAGAGAGACAGAGAGAGAGAGACAGAGAAAGAGAAAGACAGAGAGAACAGATAGAGAGAGACGCAGAAAGAGGCAGGAAGACAGAGAAAGAGAGACACAGAGAGGCAGGGACAGAGAGACAGAGAGACAAGGTCAGAGAGACAGAGAGAGAAAGAGAAAGAAAGAGAGAGGGAAAGAGGGAAAGAAAGAGAGAGATATGGGGGGAGAGAGAGAGAGAGAGAGAGAGAGAGAGAGAGAGAGAGAGAGAGAGAGAGAGAGAGAGAGAGAGAGAGAGAGAGAGAGAGAGAGAGAGAGAGAGAGAGAGAGAGAGAGAGAGAGAGAGAGAGAGACACTTCCAGACAAGCAGAGAAACAGAAAGTTTCAGAAACTATGGCATAAGATTTCTCCTGCTGCCCCAGGAACATTTTTCAGCAGTGACAACTGATAAAACACACTAAGCAGCCATGAGCTTCAATACCTCACACATTGAGTTAGGTACCAATTGTTCTGTAATAGCCATGGAATATTTCTGCAAAATAATGCCATTAATGTAGCTAGTCACTCTCTATGATTCAGCTATTAAACTCTCAAAGAGAAGTTTGGTTGTTTGTACTACTCTGTTATTGGGTCCTAGGCTAATGGGAGGTTGTATTAGCACCATTCTTAATGTAATTAAACTGCATTCTGTTGAGTTTATAGGCCAGCACCAGAGTTGGCATGCTGGTTGCCAACAAATTAAGCCATGTTCTTTATGGCCACAGGGCTTTCTATTAAAAAAGCAAACTCTTGACAGTTTAGACTAAAAAGGAAAAAAAGAAAGAAAGAAATTTTTTTGAAGGATAACTAGAAAACTAACTTTCCAGAGTGTAAACTAAAACTATTTACCCTGGTAAAAATGAGAAATATTCCCTATCCTATATTTTTGTTTCAAGAATAAATAGAAAGAATGAGGGAAGGGGGACAGAAAAAAGAGACCTTTGTGATTTTATTAAAACTACAATAGGGGCAGCTAGGTGGCTTTGGATAAGGTAATGCCTGCAGATGGGAGATCCTGGGTTCAAATCTAACCTCAGACATTACTTACCTGTGAGACCCTGGGCAAGTCACTTAACTCAAAGTGCCATGCCCTTATCACTTTTTTCCTTGAAACTAATACTTAGTAGTGCCTCTAAGACCCAGGGTAAGGGTTTAAAAAAAACATGTCAATAAGAAAACATTCCAATCAATACTCTTTTGCCTCCTTTATCAATTTAATTTTTAAAATATGTATCTAATTTTTTAGCAGATATACATTTTTCTCTTAAAACACACGTGTATTATAACTTCAGGACTAGTAGAAATGACAGAAGTAACATTTCAATAACTTATATACATAGTAATGTTGATGCGAAGGTACTTACAATTAGGATTCTCATCTCTACAGTCTCCATACTTAAAGAAATTGACCAAAGAAGTTCTGGAGGGAAAAATATAGCATTGTCCTACTATTCAGCTCAGTGTGTGTCAAATAGTTTATTGCAGCTGTATTCTTCTTAGGACATCTTAGACTAGAAAACTTTCTCCAATTCATCTCTCTGAGAGGCAGTTATGTCCCTTCTGTTGAATGCAAAAGAGGAGCTCTAATTTTCTAAAGCACATATCCTTAAGGGCAGGAGTAAATATCCAAGCCACACATTTCCAAGAACACTGAAGTATTCCTGAAAAGGATAACCTTACATTTGAGGTGATTAAAGCATAATTGTTTCCTGTACAATGACATTTAAACCAAGATTTTCATTTTCCAAAAGTCAGCATGCTCAAAATCATGAGGTACTTCAGCTATCCTGTAAGATCAATGATTTCAATGTAACAACATCTCACTCACAAGATCTCTGTCACACCTCTTCCAGCCCCCAGCCTCATTACCTCAAATATGCCCAATTTGGCATCCTGAGGAATTGTCTCTTCAGGGACTTGATGAAGGACAGAATTCTTGAGATCAAACCTACATTTGAGAAGTTTCATTTCCAAAGTGAATGATGATGGATTTTATGCTCTAATTTTTCTCCTAATGAAGATGACATTCATTTCTCACATTAAAAACTTTATACAATCCATTAATGTTTTAAATAAAAAATAGACTATGGTACTTATTTTCTGTTTCATTTTTACCAATAGTTAAAAATAGAAACCAATGATATCTGAGGCACTTAAACTACAGTTTTGGGGAATGGGAAAACTTCCATTAGAAAAAGAGGGAGAAGAGATAGATTTTCTTTTAACTGTCTGTTACCATTATAAGATTTTGCATATGTTTAAATGGCAATGATGAGTTTTAAGATATCTAATACCAAGGACTTGAAGAAATGGCTACTATTTTTCTCTAGAGGACTCTGAGTAATAATGAAATGACAATGCAAGGACTCAAAATGAATGCAGGAGGCATCAAAGAAGAATCCAGAGCGAATTCACAATTTTTACAGTACTGTCTAAAGCTGAATCATAATATAAAGAACCTACATTAGAAAAGAGAGTCAGCAAGTTAATACTTGGAATTTCTCTCCTCTCTCAACCAAGGTTTTCTTCTGCTGCTGATCCTTCAAATGAACCATCAAACAAAGGCACCCAGTCTCCAGGGTTTGAAAGAAAGTCACATCTTTTCTCTCCCCACCCACCCCCACCCCCCACCATGGGATGTTAAATGAATAACTCAGAAAAAGATTGCTATCCACCAAGAAAAAAAAATCAGGCTCAGAAGTCAGAAACTAAGTGTAGTGGCTAAGTTATCTCTTTATAATCCATCATTTGAGAAAGTAAAAAGCCTATCAACATGTTTGAGAACCTAACAGAGGGGAATCACAACATTCATCTCTACCAACAGTATTTCAAACTTTCACTAAAAATAGCTACTCTATGCCAAGGCTTAATGCCTTGTCTATGACCAATGAGAGTGCAGTGTGGTCTAATTGTATCTGACTGCAAGTTGTAATAGCAGGACCAGTGAGTGTTCAGAGAACTGGGCTGCTTCTAACTTTTAATCACCTTATGTGTCATTTAATTAGCTTATATTTTATTTAGATTTTAGGAAAAATGTATAGGTGTCCTCACTATCATCCCCCAGCCCCAGTGTTAAAAAGAGCAAGGATGATATCAGGATACTGGAACTTTTGTATGTTTCCAGCCTGCCTGGAAGCTGTGCACCAGCCACATCTGGCAGAAGACACCTTAAAATGGGCTTCTTGTCAGATAGGAGAGCTGATTCTGACTTAGAAAGACACCATAAACTGGGATTCTCTCTTTCTGGTGTTTCCTAGTTTGGTCTCCCTGTGTATGGATGACTAACGGGCAGTTAGCTGCTCACTACTCCTCTGACTAGCGCTATTTTCTTTTGTCCTCTGAGCTTTCCGTCTGCACTTTTGACACTTCCTCCCTAGGGCTGGTAGAACTAGGCAAAGGCTTCAATCTCCTTAAAGTGTTGGGAAAACTGCAATTGACAAATGACTCTTCCAACTTGGGAGGTGGGGAGGGGAGGAATGGAAGAAATTCTGTTTCTTTTGACCCTCAGCTTCAACCTCACTCCTGCAGAACAAATATCATTCTAGTCAGCGTAAGAGAGAGAGTCAAACCTTTTTTTTTTTTACTCACCTGGTGCTGATGACCAGCGCCGGGAAGAGAGAAAACAAGTAGAATGCGGTGATGAATTTCATTCTGTAGCCTAGTCCCTTATGTTCTTCCTTCTATTTCTCTTTCGCCCTCTCCCTTCTTCTTGCCTCTTCTCCGCTCTCTCAGGCTCTCTCTCTCTCTTTCTGATTCTCTGATTTGCCAAGCCTGGCTTGCTGAAAGAAGACAATTCTTTTCCACGAAGGTTTTCAGATCTAGAAAGCAGGCAGGCAGACGGACCTACAGACTGCCTAAGGAAGGGAGCTTCAAATGGGGGGCTGAGCTCCAAGGAGTGATGTCACAGGCAACGAGGCTGCCTCTGCAAGCCTCCTGCCGAATAGCCTGCCAGCCTCCAGCAAAGCGGCGACTCTATTGATGTCCTGAAGGATTTGTTATTACTAGCAGTTTAAGCGGCGACCAGGGAGATAGAGCGCAAGGACCACGGGCGGCACCTGGCACGGAGGTCCCAAGCCTGCAACTCTGCTCAAAGCAATGCTCCAGCTAATTAAATCAGCATCACTTGGCAGAAGGTGAGCTGAGCTCCACTGGGGAGGAAGGAGTAGGCACTGTTTAAAGTAACAGACAGGTTTCAAGCAACCGATTGAAACCGCATGTACTGGGGCTAGACTGTTGAGTGGGGATTTAAAAAGGCAATTGTCATTAGAAATTGAAGAGATAAGCCTTGTGGGAGAATATCAGCTGTCTAAAATGCATCATGCCCCATTCAAGCCTTATCCAAGCTTTTCTCTTGCTAGAAGAAGCGGCAAAGACCGTTTAAGGTAATTAAGAGCTCTTCTTTTCTTCCCTCAGCTTTCTGATTGTCACCTAACCTCCAACAAAGCTAACCTCACCACCAGCTGGCAGAGTTTAGTAGTCTGAGTTTAGTCCCCTGCTTTTGTCTCCCGTTAAAACTCTTCAGGTAGACATAAAAGTGTTCCCCTTCTCCAAAATAACTTCTTTCTTTCATTCTTTCTCCCCCACCCCACCCCCAGCCACACACCCCCGCCTGAAATGCAGAGAGAAAGGGCATCAGCTGTAAGTCCAAGAGAATTTTGGCTACTCCAGAAGGAGAGAAACTTGGCATGACAGAATCCTTGTTGATAATAGCCTCTCTTGCAAAGCTCTGAAGGTTTCCTGGACCAACATCAATGGGAGTTTGCTTCACTCTCCATTTAAAGAAGCATTAGACCACCTCACCACAGTGTATTCAATTCAACTCAACTAACATTAATCAAATTGGGCTTGGAATCAGGAAGACTCATCTTCATGAGTTCAAATCTCACCTTAGACGCTTGCTAGCTGTGTGACCATGGGCAAATTGCCAAACACTGTTTGCCTCAGTTTCTCATCTGTCAACTGAGCTGAAGAAGAAAATGGCAAGCTACTCCGGTGTCTTTGCTCAGGAAAACCCCAAATGGGGTCATAAAGAGTCAGCAGTGACTGAAATGACAAAAACAAATGTCAAATAACAAGGAAGATACAGAAATGTACTCTTCTTTTTCTAAGACCTTCCAATAATAACATTAAAGATTGTTTTTTAATAGAATTTACATATATCAACAGGTTAATGCTATATGTATATTCCCATGTTTTAGATACACTCAGACTTATAGAGGAGAGATGCCTCACTCATTGTTATAGAGATTTCAATTTAATGGAAGAGATGACATGCAGACAAATGACTCTAATATGAAAAGCTTAAAAGGAAACATAGGCCCATTAATTTAGAAAGGTAAGGAAGTCTACAGATTATCTAGTTACAGGTCTAATTATCATTGAGGTGAAATAGGTTATCCAAAATCATAGGAAAGGATTGTTTTAGAGCCAGGAATCAAATTCAGGTCTCTGATTCATATTATTTAAGTTTTAGAATCATAAAATGCCCTATAAAGTATTATGGTGATGATGATGATACACATTTAATCTTTAAACTCCAGTTTTTTGTTGCTAATGAGAGGTCATAGGTTTTATGCAATCCTACTGAAATTTATCAAGTATCTGTAATAGTCAAAATACAGAGTAAGGTGCTGGTGGATTAAAAAAAAAAAGAGCAAAACAACACTCAAGGAAACAAAACCATAAATAAAAGAAACCCTGTCTTTAGCAAGGTTAGAGTAGGGGGGCAAGGAATGATAGTGATATTTTATAATATATATATACTTATATACTTAAATAATCTGAGAAAGCAAAAAATAAGTAAATAACCAGGTCCAATCAGGAAAGACTTCATGAAGACTTATGAACTAAGCACTGGAGGAAACTAGAGATTTTATTATCAGAAATGATTAAGACATACATTCCAATAATGATCTTGGGGAGAACAGCATTCTGTGCAAAGGTCCAGAGGTGGGAAATTGGAACAAGGAACATTTGTACAGAATGGGAGTGGTGGTGGATTGGGGAGGGGAATTCCAGTCCCAAAGACTGAAAAAATGAATAAGATCTTGTTCAAACTGAACAGCTCCCTGAGCAACAATCAGATTTACAGAAAACATGAGTAGACACATACAAGTCTGCTCAGATGTGAACTACATGTCATTTAGGAAGAAAAATGAACCATAAATCACTAAAATAGAACTCCAACTCTAAAAGAAATTGTAATTCATATCTCACAGTGTTTTCTAACATTAGCTTTCTGGTTTAGTTTGAAAAGTCATCGGTGGAGTTTGATTATCTACCACAGACAGGTTCTAATTATATGCATTATGTGTTGCATAATAATATCAAGCAATGTTAAGTCAGGTTGCTACCCCAGCTAGAGCCTTAGGATATAATATGTCAAGGGCAAAGCCAGGGAATGCATAGCAGATAAGACTTTCAGTGAGAATGAGAAAGATGTGAATGTTGCTTCGGACACAACATCTGTGTGATTCTGGCAAGTTACTTAGAGCCTATTTACTTATCTGTAAAATGGATGTGGTCATAAGGATGACTATTATTGTGAGGGTCAATCACAGAAATCATATTTAAATCATTTATTTTATAAGCTTGTTCTCTCTCTATGTCATTCTCTCCATACATAGTGTGTACATTCACATTACATAAATGCAACTTAATAAATGTTACATACTCCCCTTTTTTTATTTTCATAAGATACTTCTCAATAAAATCTGTTACCCTCTCTTTAGCCTCAAGGAAATATAATGTGTATCCTATAATCATATCAATATAAGTAACCCAGACCCTTGATCAGTCTGTTGTATTTTTTTTTTTTTTTGCCTACAGGGGAAAAATAAAAGCTTTTTTTTAAAGAAAAGCTTTAGTATGTCAGAAGTTATTCATAGGGTACATGCTTGGAGTGAGATTTCAGAAAGTCCTACAATTTGAGAGTATTAAAGAATGAAATCCTGAATTCTGATGCTGTTCTGCCTCTAAGGAGAAGTCTCTATTTATCCAGAAATTACGTGACCGTTAGTCTTCATTGCCCATGACATTCTGTCTGCACTGTCACAGGGAAACTCAAATCTAGAATTGATTTGATAGCTTCAGAACAGGCGCATATGAATTTTAAATCTCTCTCTCTCTCTCTCTCTCTCTCTCTCTCTCTCTCTCTCTCTCTCTCTCTCTCTCTCTTCTCTCTCTCTCTCTCTCTCTCTCTCTCTCTCTCTCTGTCCCTCTCTCTCTCTCTCTCTTCCCTCATGTAGTTAGCATACACATATACATATTGAGGAGATAGTGTTTACCATTTTCTTTAGGACATGATCCTATTGCCCTACCATCTCTCATCCCCCATATCCCAACACAGGGAAATATCAGGAAAACGAGTAGAATTACAATGATAGTTCCACAAACCTCATAACTAATGTCTGTGTTTTATGGCTATAACTTGAACCACATGAGAAGCAAACTATCTCATCAGGCTTTTCCTAAATATACTATGGTACTTCAAGGGACATGGTTGACAAGGATACACTAAAATAACAAGATTTTCTTTTCCTGACAAACTACAAAGAGAGAAATACGACATGCAAAATAAAATGAAACAAAAACAAAACCAAAAAAAAAAAGCATGAGTTCTTTGCCTGCATTAAAAGAGGGATAGTGTCCAGATGTAGGGATGGATTAGGCTTGCATTTAGCTCACATGTGGGGCATTATGATTAGTAATTCTGGACGCTGTATATCATGAAAAACATTACCATGCCCATAGAAAAGCAATTAGGGTGGTACAGAAAATGTCGTAAAGGAAATACTTAAAAGAGTTGTTCATGTTCATTTCAGAAAAAAAAAAATCTTGGAAAATTGTGGTCAGTATATTTAGGGGTCTGAAAGTCTATTATGGAGATAATGGATGGAAATTGCTCTACTTGACCTGAGGGAGAAGCACTAAGTATAATGGATGAAAAATGTACAGAGGCAGTTTTCATCTTGATGTATAAGAAAACATTCTAACATTGGGCCTTAAGAAAAGTTGAATGATGTGGCTCAGGAAATACTGAGTTTTGCCCTTATTGTAGATCTTCAGGTAAAAAGCTGGGTGACCATTTGACATTTATGCTGTCAGAGGGGCTAGTTGTTCAGGCATGGTAGAAGTTAGTTAGAAGGCTCTGAGAACCTTTCCAATTACTTTCTGCTATTATGTGATTTTGTCTTTCCACACAGTGTGCTTAGTATGCTATATTCAATGGGCTCTCTCATTACTTGACCTCTTATTTCAAGCTATCTGATATAGCCAAACTTGTATATGCTTTGTTGATGTTGTCTTAAAGTGATATAATATTGCTAATGTGCTCCAGTGGCAACTTTTTTTAAGTTTTGTAAATTTTATTTAATTAATTCAAAATATTTTTCCACGATTACAAGATTTCTGTTCTTTCTCTCCCCTACCCCTACTTCCCTTCCATAGCTGATACACAATTTCACTGGGTTTTACATGTGTCATTGATCAAGAACTATTTCCATATTATTGATAATTGCACTGGGATGATCATTTAAAGTCTACATCCCCAATCATATCCCCCTCAACCCATATGATCAAGCAGTTGTTTTTCTTCTGTGTTTCTAGTCCCACAATTCTTCCTCTGAATGTGGATTGCATTCTTTCTCATAAATCCCTCAGAATTGTTCATGGTCATTGCATTGCTACTAGTAAAGAAGTCTATTACATTCGATTATACCACAGTGTATCAGTCTCTGTGTACAATGTTCTCCTGGTTCTGCTCCTTTCACTCTGCATCAATTCCTGGAGGTCGTTCCAGTTTACATGGATTCCCTCCAGTTTATAATTCCTTTGAGCACAATAGCATTCCATTATCAACATATACCACAATTTGTTTAGCCATTCCCCAATTGGAAAGCAGTACCTCATTTTCCAATTAAGCATTTCTCATCTTCAGAAAAGATCCTGTCATCTCATTTATTCTTATCCTATTGGGTTTCCAATTTACCTCCTTACAAGATGATATTAGTTGCTTTATAACCCAAGATAGTGCTAAGGACTATAAATGTAGGTTTATTGAGTAAGAAAACAGAGATAATATATTACATTTATACACTTACCTTGCTTGCTTCCCTAGCAAAATTCTCCTTTCATTCTTATGATTAATCACACCATTTATGTGACTTATCAATAACAATATTAATACTAACAAATATTGATATAAAAATAGCTTTATAGTCATTCAAGTTCAAGTTCAAAATACAAATATCCTTGTCTTTCTATTTTGGATTATAATTATATGAATGCAATTTTGGTAAATATTAATATTAAGGATTCAATGAGGATAGGACAATGCCAGGGCTGTCTACTGAATCCTTTCTTTAAATGAAAAATTCCATTGATTCTTGAATAATTGCAATTTGATTTATTGATACTATATATTTTATATATATATATGTATATGTGTATGTTTTAAGTTTGAGTGTTTCAATATATTCAATATGCTGGCTCTCCTTAATAGATCATAGCCAATTTGTATTCTAATGTACCTTCTAAGACTCCAGATAAAAGTATTCTCTGAGGCTATCTCCTCTCTAGGGAATGGAAGTTCTGAATTTTCTCACCCATTTTGAACTTCCTCTCTAAATGAGATTATTGTACATGGTTTCATTGGACCTAATTAAATTGTAGGTTAGAGAGTAAGCCAGTGAACAAATGACTTCCCCTTCTTCTACCTCCTCCTTTCATCCTGACACATTTGCTATCACTTGTCTCAGCATAAGCTTTAATTCTGAAATGACTTATATGTTTTTGATGGATATTCATACAGTTGCTGTTGCTGTTGTCCTTTATATTCAAAATGGATCAAAGAGAAATCACTGGTGATACACTTTAACTTGCATATAAAATAGATTTAAGTGAGGTAGGGTTTCACAGAGTCTTTGGCTTCACTCTTCTTATAGAGTCTTCACATTCTTGGGGTGAATATCCCCACGACTCACCAATAGGTCTGACTCCTGTAGGTTACCCTCGACCTGATTTAGCCTATTTGCTGATAAGATTTACAGGGATGTGACTACTCTGTATGCTACAGCTTCTTGAAGCCACAGGTGAATGGTAGAAGACAGATGAACACCAGAGGAAGAAAACAGCCTTGAAAAGGTCCCTGAGTAAGTCCTCACACCAAGGATACTAGTCTTCCCTGGACACTATGTACACCCCTATTTATATAATAAATTCTTTAAAAAACCAAATTCTTTAAAATATCATTTATATTGGGCTAAAATGGAAGGAGTTATTGTTCATGGAAATAAAGCACTGATTCAGAATTCAGAGGGACTGCACTGCTTCAAAAATTTTCCTTTTATATTTACTACTTACACATCCGTGGCAAGTCACTTAAAATTCTTGGGCATCAGGTCTAGCATCTATAAAATTAGGTGGCTGAATTACGTGGCATTTTTTTTTGTTCATGTTTAGCTTTAGATCTATGGTTCTATGTGAAAGATGACATTTTATTTCATGCTAAACTCTACAGTCATAAAACTATATAAATATATATATCAACTTCAAGCAATCACTGATTTTTCTGAGGGGGAACATGGTGTAATAAATGAATGAATAAACAGGTGGAAGCATGAATCGGTAGATAAATGGATCAATGGATTGATGGATTGATGGATGGATAAAAAAAAACTTTCAAGTGCTCACTATGACCCAAACCTTGTGGATGCAAATTTAAAAAAAAAAAAAGAATAGAAAATCTTTGTACTCAAAGAGCTTATATTCTGTGAAGGGAAAAATAATAGGTTTGGAAAGTAAGATGAATGGTGAGAAGAGCAAAAGGGAAAGAGATTGAGACACTCTTTAGAGTAGAAATGACAGTGTTGACTTCAATATGGCTCCTGAAATGGAAAGAGAATTGAGGGGGGGGGGTGTCAGGGCAGTTGATGAGAAGATAGTCAGGCTTCAGCTGAAGCCCTTTTGTGACTGCCTAGATATAGAAGACCATGGGAAAGACTCACCAATTGCCACAGTGGAAGACAAGAAAAGAACAACCTATTTGAAGTCAGAAGACTTGGGTTTTATTCCAAGTTCTATCATTTATGAACTCTTTTTTTAAACCTTTACCTTCTGTCTTGGAGCCAATACTGTGTAAGGGCTGGGGAATGGGGGTCAAGTGACTTGCCCAGGGTCACACAGCTGGGAAGTGTCTGAGGCCAGGTTTGAACCTAGGACCTCCCATCTCCAGGCCTGGCTCTCAATCCACTGAGCCACCCAGCTGCCCCCTCCCACATTTATGAACTCATAAGAAATTTGACATTGATAAAATTACTGAACTGTACTTAAGTTTCCTCCTGAAAAAAAGTTAGACATTGGAAGAGATAACTTCTTTTTTTAACCCATTACCTTCTTTCTTAGAATCAAGACAGATTGTGTATTTGTTCCAAAGCAGAAGAGCAATAAAGGCTACTCATGGACTTTAAGTGACTTCCCAGGATTATACAAGATAGGAAAGAGATGGCTTCTAACTCTTACTCTAAGGGCTGAACTCCTTGAGGGAAGCATCTCTATTGGGTGTCTCAACTTATTTTCCTTTTCTTGCTCCTGAAATCTCAGTAATCCTGTTTCTGTACTTATTATTCAACTGGAACTGCCCTTTCTAACATTATCAAGGATCTCTAAACTGGCAAAAATAATAGTTTTTTTGTTGTTGTTTTTTCTCTCTCATCCTTTCTTATCTTTCTGTTGCCTTTGAGACTTTAAATCACTTTCTTATTTTCTGGATATTAATTTCTTTTTTCTGCTTTGCCCATTAAAAAAATCCATACCTTCTGTCTTAGTATCAAGAATATGTATTAGTTCCAAGGGAAAAGAGCAGTAATGTAAGGGCTAGACAATTGTTGTTAAGTGACTTGCCCAAGGTCACACAGTCAGGAGGTGTCTAAGGCTAGATCTAAAGCCAGAACCTCCACTCTCCAGGCCTGGCTCTCTATCCACTAAGATATTTATCTGTCCCTCACTCACTGGATTTCTAATCATTCTAATTCACCTTTAGTAGATATTCATCTAGATTTTACACACTAATTATGAGTGATTTCCCAGGCATTTTTCTGGGCATTTTCCTTTCCCACAATACTTATTTTAGGTAACTTGAGTTCAATTATTATATGTGATAACCCTTAATTCTCCGTTCCTTTCTATCAATGTTCAAGAGGAATCTCAAAATAAACTCATCCCAAATAAAACTCACTATCTTTTACTCACAGACTCTTCCCTCTCCTGAACTTTGCTATTACTATCAAGGATAACAGCATTCTTTAAGTTATTCAGGAACCAAAAAAAAAAAATAACAATCCCAACATATTTCATTCTTAACTCCTCACTCTTACTGGTGCCATATGTCTACCTCTTGTCAGATCTTATTGTATCACTTTTTACTTTTCTTATTTCCATCCAGATCATTCCATTCACAAAGCCACTGACCTAGTACAGGACCTCAACACCTCTCTCTTAGCCTGCTGGAATAGCCTTTTAAAGAATGACCTTTCCTCAAGGTTTACCCCATTCCAAGTGATTATTCAATCAAATATCTGTGCTGACCTACCTAAACCACATATCAAGCCCCGTCACTCTCATATTCAAGAAACTGATATGGCTTCCTTTCTTACCTCCAATATCAAAAATTAAATGTTCTCTTTGGCATTTGAACCCCTTCACTACCTTGTCCTTTCCAATATTCCCAGGACTCCAAAGACAACTTTCCTGATATTATTTCTTTCCCTCAACAGACTCTATATAGCCTCACATACAATATTCCATCTCTTAATATCTAGAATGCTCTTTCCTCCTATCTATTTCCTATATTCTCTTACTTGCTTCAAGACTCAACTTAAATTCCACCCTCCATAGGAGGACACAGTCAATCCTTATATCCTACTGCCCAACCAACCATTTCTTTCCACTGAGATTAAATATACATACATATACAAATACAAACACATGCTATATGCACACACATATATATTCATACATTCATGTTTACATATGTGTATATGTATGTTGTGTGTTCAAAGAAACATATATACTGCTGAATGGAAGCTAAAAACTGCAAACTTGTAGCCTAGTCAGATCTGATGAACCCCAAGTTTTAGGACTAGCTTGTAAATTGGAGACCCCAAAACTTGTACTTGTTCCTTGTTCCTGTGAGAAGCCACCCTGAAGGGAATCTCAGGCTAGCAGTTTCAGACTGAATAATGGACCCTAAAGTAAATGACAATCCTTGTGAGGTGGGACTAAACATAAACTAAGTGCCTCTTTTTGCCTTAGAAGCTTCCTCATTGTATCATATCCCCCTTTTGGGAATCGAACTCAGGATTCTCAATTTAGGAGACACTCATGCTGCCTATTGAGCTAAAGAGTCACTTGGTTTAAGCTTATAGATTACTGAAAATTTAAGTCTTTCTAAGCCTAATTAGAAAGGGGGATGTGGTACAATGAGGAAGTTTCTAAGGCAAAAAGAGTCACTTAGTTTATGCTGTCCCACCTAACTAGGATTATCATTTTCCTTAGGGTCTATTATTCAATCTGAACTGCTAGCCTGAGATTCCTTTCAAAATGGATTCTCATGGAAACAGGGAACAAGAACAAGCTTTGAGGTCTCCAATTTACAATCTAATCCTAAAACTTGGGGTTCATCAGATTTTACTAGGCTACAAGTTTGGGGTTTCTAGATTCCATGTTGACAATACTTTCTGTGGATATTGTCTATATTATTTGAATGTGAGATCTTTTAGGGCAGGACCCATTTTTTCCTACTTTCTTTGAATCTACAGCATGTAAAGTATCTGGTACATAGTATATGCTTTTGCCTTATTCACTGACTAAATCTATGAGCTACTTATAAACTCTGGTTGGTGATAGCTATGTCACTGATCTACTCCAAAAGTCACTTGCCTTGTGTACAAAATGAGCATATGTACATAATAAGATCAATGACCATATAAACATGAGTTATTATAGAGTTAATAAATCCCAACATTTTAAAGGTGGGGAAAATAGGGTGTCTTTGAGTTACAATAATGTCCCAAGGTCACTTGTGCAGTAAGAGGCAAAGCAAATAGTTGATCCCAGTTTTTCTGATTCTAGATCAAATAATTTCCTCGACAATATAACTACATCTAACAACCAACATTTCAATTTTCCCATTTTCTATGTCATTGATTAAGAATGCAGCCCTTGCAAAGCAAGTAAATAGTTTCAAGAGTAAACCTTTTTCTTGACAGTTCCTAATTAGACTAATGTTACCAAAGTCTTCTAAGTACCAAAAAATAATAATATAAAAACTGTTATAAACAACTACCTTCATAGTCAAGACATTCCCTCCTAACTCATTCAAACCCTTCTAATTTCAATTTCTCCAATGAAAACTATTCAAACAACTTTTTTTTTGGTCATTTACCCCATAGTTACAGTTGCCAATATCTCACTTTTATTTAAATACATTTTCTTGGTTTATTAAAACACAATTTCATAGGGGCAGGGGGATTGGGACGCAACTAAAGAAAACAAACAAAAATAACCATAACCAATCTGGATGTGAGGATAGTCCTAAATAAGGCATTGATACATGCTGTTTCATTTCTGTGGAGATAGGGAGGAGGAGACACTTGCCTAAGGCTTTTCTGTTCCTTTTACCAAAACCCAGAAATAAAATCATGCCCTTCCCTGTTTCTCATGGCTTTGACTAAAAAGGAACAGACCAGTCAACTCAGAGATAGTGGCCAAAAGTGATAGAACCGTAATGTCCCTTTTTATGGTAGGCTGATTTGATTTTCTGCCTTGAATATTTTTTAAGTCAATGATGTAACTTCAAATATATAAGAGAGCAATGGTGTACAGGAACATTTCTTGCATTTACAGTCAGAAGTTGAGTTAAAATAGTATCTCAACCAGTCATTGAGTGATTCTGAACAATTCACTTAACATTTCTGTGACTCAGTTTTCTTCATCTTTAAAATGACAATAGTAAACTTATCCTACCTAAATCAGAGGATTTCTGTGAAGATAAAATGAGACTATACATTTAAAGGTCTTTTTTTACTGATTGATTTATTTTAGATCTCTGGTCTATAAAACATTGTGTCACTGCTTGGAGAGGCTAGTCCCTATTTACCTTCTTGTAAGCACTGAATTAATTTAACACTCTTCAGAATCAATTCTATGCCAGGCATGGCGTTAAGCCATGAGGATACACTGAGGATACAAAAAAGGCAAAAAAGCAAAACAAAACAAAACAGTCCCTGCCCTCAAAGACCTTAAACTCTAAGGGAAGAGAGAATATTGAAACAAATTTATACAAATCAAATTATATGCACAATAAATAGGAAATCGTTTTTAAAATGTTCTTCCATGGTTATCCTTCTTAGGTTCTGATGCTGAAACACTGGAGTGTTATGTATTAGAAGAGAAGTGAGTAGATTAGAAGGGTGGAGATTAGTAGTGAATTAGTAGTGAAGAAGTGAGCTAGAGAGGGACTAACCAAATCTGGTGACAAAAAAGAATAAGGACAGGACAGATTTGAAAATAAAATTACTTCAATGTGCTGTTCTTTTAAATTAAATCTTAATTTATTTTGAGAGGGTTACTTTCCTTGCATTTCTAAACATAACTTTACATTTCTCTTAACTAATGATCTGCTAAAAAAAAGAAAGAAAAATAGTGCAGAAAACTAAATCAACACATCAAAACCATAAGCAGTACATTCATATTCATGCTTGTATTCATCCATCTCTATGAAGCAGGGAGAGATATGTGTTTTCTCAACTCTTTTCCTGGGTAAGTTTAATCATAATAATTTTGAAGAATTATAGTGTTTCTTTGTTAGTGGTAGTAGTAGTGCTGTTGTTAATTTATTTTTGATAATTCTTTGCTGATGTTACTATTGTAGTCCTTGTCAACATGGAATCTAGAGGTCCTGGGACTTGTGAGATTCCATGTTGACATCCTGTATTTTTTCTCTGTTTCTACTTATTTTACTCTGTATTATCCAAATCTCACAACTCCATGCCTCTCAGAAATGATAATATTTCATTATATTTAAGTATCCCAGTGAGCATTGCCCTTTATTTCTAGTTTTTGGTGTAACCCAACATACTGCTCTAAATATTTCTGTTCACGATATGACTAGCAGTGAGATATCTAGGTCAAAGACTATGGGGGAATTTTTACCATTTCCTTTAGAATAATAATACTTTGCAATATCAACATGGAATCTAGAAACCCTAAACTTGTAGCCTAGTAAGATCTGATGAACCCCAAGTTTTAGGACTACCTGATAAGCTGGGGACTCCAAAGCCTGTGCTTGTTCCCTGTTTCTTTGAGAATCCACCCTGAAGGGAACCTCTGGCTAGCTGTTTCAGACTGAATAATGGACCTTAAGGTAAATGACAATTCATGTCAGGTGGGGCCAAGCCCAAATCAAATGACTCTTTAGTGTAGTAGGCAGCTGTCAGTCTCTTATGCTGAGAGTTAGATCCTCAAAAGGAGGGTGTGATACAGTGGGAGAAGCTTCTGGAGACAGGAAGAGTCACTCAGATTGACCTGATGGCCATTGTCTTTTACCTTGGGGTCCATTATTCAGTCTGAAACTGCTAGCCTCTGATTCCTGTCAGGGTGGATTCTCACAGGAACAGGGAACCAATACAAGCTTTGGAGTCTCCAGCTTATCAGCTAGTCCTAAAACTCGGGGTTCATCAGATCTTATGAGGCTATAATTTTGGGGTTTCTAGATTCCATATTGACAGAAGTTTTCCCCATTGTATCACAGTCCAAAAGCTCGTACCCTAGCCTTTGGCTATAGCCTCTTTCCCAAGCTTGAGTCTAACCAGTTAGTTTATGTTCCATTTCTTTAATTCCCCAAAAGGTATATAAAACCTCAAGTTCTTTTGCTGCCTGGAAGAATCTGCTTTGGTGATGTGTTTTCCCAGAGACATTATTCCCAGAGTCCCAGAACTTTGGCTCTGTGTGGTATTTAGCTCTTGACTCTCAGTGGTGGCAGAATCTTGGGCTTTGTCTCTCTTGTCCTGATTAAAGACTTGTTCTTTCTACCTGACTTAGTGGTTCTGGTTCCCTTCCAATAACTTTTCCTGTGGGCTAAGCATAATCATTTTAATTTTACAACATTCAATTTCAATTGTGGTGTTGTTCTCTCCATTCATACTTTGTATTTTCATTTTGTATATCATTTTAATATATATATATATCATTTTACTAGTTCTGATCATGTAACTTTGCATCAGTTCCCATAAATCTTCCCATGATTTTCTGAGTTTACCACATTCATTATTTCTTATCATACAGTAATAATAGACTAATGTAAACAAGAACCATGTTTGCCTATTTTTAAATGAATGAGCATCTTCTTTTAGAAATATTTTGCAATATAAGGTATCTTTTTGTCTTCAACTTGCTTGGAGTAAAAGCCTATCAATCATATCCCTCGGTCAAAGTATATTTGTACATTAGGTATATATATATATATATTCATTATATATAATATGTGGTATTTATATATGTAATGAAAATATATATTTAAAAGTACAAAATGTTTTACATGTAAACTCTACTGGAATGGAGATGATTTTGGTTTATAGACCCTTTTGAAGCAATAAATGAGAGTGGTACTGAGTTTGAGATCATGGATCTCTCCATATCTATGAAACTATGACAAAGAAATGTGATAAGAAAATACAGTGCTATGTCTTATCAGTTACACTAGTATTAATAATAATGCCTAAGTATTTAACCAGGAATCAGGAGATCTGAGTTATTATGGTACCTGACTCAAAAGTTAACTCATTGTGTAATTCAGTTTACCTCTTTGGACCTCATCTATTCAATGAGAATTTTTTCTACAGGGCTTTATATTCTTTCCTAATAATCTGATTCTATAATTTTATTATATGCTCTCATGCCACTGAAGAAAACATCTGGGAGTTGAAGAAAGCTTAATAATAATTACAGGTCTTAGAAGAGGAGGGATTTAAGAATGAATAACTATATCTTCATTACCCTGAATACATTTGATTGGAACAGGAGGAGGTAGGGTGTGGTTGGTCTTCCTAGATGTCCATTTATAAAGATTCTATTTCCTTATTTGTATTCGCTTTGAAGGATTACCAAAAAAAAAAAATAATAATAATAAGAAGAAGAAGAAGAAGAAGAACTCATCTGCATGTTTTCCTATAATTTAAATTCTTTGTTCTTCAATTTATTCTTGAAAGAATTGAAATTTCTACTCTTTCCAAGTCTTGGATCATTGGAAATATCACAAAACATTTCCCTTTATTGTATTATAACACTCCAACTCCTCACTGAGAGAGTGACTATAAAATTCAAGAAACATTTAAGTCTGTGTCTGGTTTGAGACTCTTTTTATTTGATGATCTATCTTTACTTGGAATGAACTAAACTGAATTCCAAAGCAGGACTATGGAAATGAAGGCTAGGTATGCCGCCCACTAAGCTTCTGCATGGATTTATGCAGAGACCTAAAGCCATTCACTGCAAAATCAATCAGATTCAAATAGGGAATGTACCTCTATGAAAGGGAACTATTGCAAAAGTTTTGGTTACAATTGCATAAAAATGTAATTGGATAATAAAACTTGCTCTTTACAGCACTCAGAAGCTTTCAAAGGATGTTGGAAATAAAAGCATGTGCTGTTTAATAGATAGAGAAAGGAACTGCAGGGAAGTAAAATGACTTTCCCAAGGTCACACAGGATTAGAAACAAAAAATCTCAGATTGTAATAAAGAATAAGGAATGCAGAGTTGTATTTGGCAATATTTTTCCCTTTAGGAACAGGAAATCATAATTATGTGACTAGTACATATTATTCATTTTAATATATCTATATAATGGATTAAATTAAATATATTAATAACATTAATATAAAATATTAATATTTAATAGTGCTGTTTCCTTTTTTGTTCCTTTGCTCTGTTTATCCACTTAAAGGAAATTTATTTGACATATTTTTTTTTAATGGGAACTTTCTACTGATTCCCATCCTTATACATACATACATACATACATACATACATACATACATATATATATATATATATATATATATATATAAACATAGTTAAGGGAAAGAAATCAATTCACTGGTCATGTCTAAAGTGAATTTCTAGTCAACCATCTTAATTCTGAAAGTTGGGAGAATGATTTGTCATGAGGTGTCTAAAGTCATGATAAGTTATCAAACTGATCAGAGTCCTGACTCTTTGAATGTTATTTTATTTTATGCTAATGTAGTCATTGATAAGATTGTTCTCCTGGTTCTTCTCATTTCATTCTGTATTTTTATTATATGTCTTATGTAGCAATTTCTTTCTGATTTTTTCATATTCATAACTTCTTATAGAACAAATATTTTCCTTTTTATGCATATATCACTTTTTTATCTAACCAGGTACAATGGAAATGCATTGATTATCTGGTGAATACTACTTTTGTTAACTTTTGCAATTTATATTATTGGACCTTACTTTATTCAACTTTGAAACAGTTGGACTAGATGGACACTGAAGGAACCAAGATAGCTGGGCATCCATTCTTCTTCCAGTCATTTGTTCTACTTCAAACAAGGTAGCTAAAACACTTTTTCTCCTTATGGTACTTTCTACATTTTTATTTTTACTTCCTTAGGGTTTATCAGTTTTATCACTTGTTCAAAAAAGATACAAAATAAGTGAATTTTTCTACATAGTTTTCCTTAGTTCAATTTGTCTCATCTTTTCATTTTTTGCCAATTGGCTTCTGCTCTTGTCATTTATGCATTGTACCTCTTATTTATTATGTTTGAATTTCTACGTTTCTATGGTAGAATAGTTCTTCCTTTAAACTCCTTAAAATTTGTAGACCAGCAGTCTTATAAACTATACATTACTGTTTCCTCTTCTATAGATATTTACAGCCAAATGCTTGACTTTCCCATCCCTTTTCAATCCCTAGCTATACCATTTCTTTGTGTTAACTTTTATTACAAGAAAATGGACTGAGAATTTCCATATAAGAAGAAAATGAGAACCAGAGAAGTTAGTTGCCTTGGCTAAAATTGTATAGATTGCAAGTGATTTGAACCCAGAATTTGCTCTGAAGCAGGAAATGAAAATATTAATATTCCCTGGTTTTGTTTTGTTGTTGCCTGGTGTGTGTGTGTGTGTGTGTGTGTGTGTGTGTGTGTGTGTGTGTGTGTGTGAAGAGGTATCATGGTATAGGTCTTTGAGTGCTGAGCTTTGAGTTAGGAAAACCTGAGTTTAGTTTCTGTTTTTGGTACTTACTGGATCTTTTATACTTGGCAGAGCACTTAGGTTTTATGTATCTTGAAAAAAAAGGCTCCAAAATTTTATACTGTCATAGCTGGGTTGTGATCTCTCCTTTCCTTCTTTAGAGAACTCTCAATATCAGACATCACAAATCCTTTACATATTTGCATATAGATGAGGACACTTTGGCTCAAAGCATTGGAGAGACAATTAAAAATGGTGCTGGAACCCAATTTTTAATTCCTCATCTATTTTTCTGCTGTGCTATTACTCTTTTGGTGACATACTGCATTTGGCAGTGTCTACACACACACACACACACACACACACACACACACACACACACACACACTCATGCACATTTATAGAAAAAAGTGTAATATGACAATCCTTGGAAAAAAATGATTATTTTCATTATGTTCCAGTTACTGCTGTAGATCTAGTATGCCATGCCTTCTTATTTAATGGATGTCTACATTCCTCTTTGTAAGCAGTTTTGAACATCTCTTGTTTATGCTATTGGGATCTCATCTCTCAATGGGACAATGGAGTTTTGGATTGAGAGAGGCAAATGAGCGCCAAGGGAATACAGTCCAAAGTTTCTGCCAAGGCATCCATAGAGTCTTTGAATACTGTGCTCCAGGGAGGGGAGAGAGCTGCCTCTTAGCCTTTTATTCCCTTCATGAAGCCTTGCTTGGATGCCAGAGGATATTTGGCAGAATGAGGCATCTTGGAGAACTGGTTCATCATGGTAACTCAGGACAACATGTATAGTTTGGCTTTGTTTGATTTAAGAGATTCCTCTTGTTCTTTCATGAACAGATATTGAAGCTTGGGAATATATCACAAAGTTACCATAAAAAGGGAGACTAGATCACCATGGTGGCCAAAAGTCTTCAATTTCTCATTTGGTTTTCACCAGATGAAAATAACAATAATACTTCAAATAGATGTAGTACCTCATGTTTAAATTGCTTTATATACAATATTTTACTTTATCATATAAACAATCTCATGCATGTGGGGAATATGCATATTATTAGCTGCATTTGGAATCTGAGATTCAGAATCTAAGTAACTTGCTCATAGAAGTTGCTTCGAATGCATAGAAGGGCTAGGAGTGAACTTGGCCCTTATGAATCCAAATCTAAGGATAATTCCTCTTATTACCTTTTCTCTACATATAAATAAAAATCCTGCCTAAGTACATATTTGTTGTACCGAGGGACCAGAATAAATGAAGCTTGTATTTTGTTCTGCATTTTTGGTACTGGTTGGGAATATGACCTTGGGTAAGTTGCTTGACAGATTCCAGCCTCAATTATTTACAGCTACTTAAGAGACAGATTGTGTGATAAAGATATGATGAAATAGTTAATGAGATAATGTTTGTAGTGTCCTCTGAGGTTCTTGGATAAAAGATGCCAAATGAGCAAAATACATTCTCTCACAGTTATTCTTTAAGGGAAAATGAACACATGGAGACTTCTCATAGCTAGCTATGTGAAAGATGAGAATGTTGGATCAATTCCCAATGCCTTGTTGCCTAGTCAGAAGACATATCTCTAGATCTTTACTACCATTCCTAAAAGGTGTTATCACTGGAATATGTTTCAGACTTGTGAAAGCATATGACACTGTCACCATTAAGGAACGATAAGTTTATATTTGCAAAGGAAACTATAACACGAAGTCAGTACAATTCCAGAAACAAACATAATAATCATGGCAGTAATCAGTGATATTTTGGTTTAAAAAGTCAGGATCTCTCCTCAAAATATCAGCAACAACCCCCCAAACCCACAAATATTAGAACAATTGTTAAAACCTAAAATAAAATAAAGGTAAATGTAATGTTCTCTACTTCAGTTTAAGAAAAGAGAGGAAATGTGAAAGTACAGTGTAAGGGACTAATAACAAGAAAACACTTATTATTAGAAAGACTAAAATTTTCAGTAGTCTATAAGCTTCACATGAGAAAAAATTAGTTATCTAATAAAATCATAGGCTTTATTTAGAGAAATATAGTGTCAAAAATGAGGAAGTTGATACTCTGCTGGATTCACAATATGCTTAATCTTCCACAAGTGGAAGTTCCACATTTTGAAAATTAAATAATAAACCAAGAATATATCTGGAGAAGGCTGAACCAAAAGGTGAGAATATTGAGAATCATGCTATGAGGATACAATGGATGAAATTGTAATACTTAGTCTGAAGAAGAGAAGACAGTGGAACCCGAAAACTGTGCAAGGTTTTTGAAGGTTTGTAATATGTATAAGGTATTAACTGCATTCTGATTTGTCCTCGGTGGAAAACAAAAAACCTAAACAAAAGAAACAAAAAATAAGAGTAATGAATGAAACTTACAGGGAAGATTCTGGCTCAGTGTAAAAAGGAAGAAAATCCTCCCAAATTATTGTAATAGAATGCCTACCTAAGTAGGTAATACAATCATAGCATTTGATCATTTAGTATTGAAAAAGACCCTTTGTACCATTGTGTCCAATCCTTTCATTTTATCCATTAGGAAGATGAGGTACCAGTGGTCATACATTGAGTACACTCAGAAGTATTAGAATACTGATAGCAGAATTGAGAATGTATTTCACCATTCATAGAAGTCTTCAAACAGAGAAAAAATGATCTCTTTTCAGGGAAATTGTAGAGGAAATTCCTCATCTAGCATGCTTATATTAAATAACTGCCAAGGGGGTTGTCTGACATTGAGTGTCTCAGTTTTTGCAAGCTTATTTTTATATTAATATTTTAGAAGTTTCAAAGCTCACAATAGCCTTCTGTCATTGTCTCCATCTTGATTTTAAAGAAAAGTTAAATATACTAAGATTAATTTGGTGCTCATACACTGAAGATGATGGAGCTAGGACCAAAATCCAGGTTTTCTTAGCTTTTTGAATTTTACTGACATTTGAGACATTACTTGACAACACCATTAGATAAAACCACATTTCTAAAAAAAGAAGTCACTGTGAATTGGCATTCGAGTTTTTGTAGCTAGTGTAATTTATGGCAAACCACTTTAATATTATCTTAAAATAATATTAACTTTAGGATATACTGCATAAAACAGAGAAATTAATATCATAGTAGATTCCTATTAATATATTATTTCCTTCAATAACTAGGAGTAACAATGAGCTCAATTCTACAATGCTTAAAAGAGAATAATAAGATAAGAGAAAAATTCTCAAATTCCTATCACACATCTTTTATCTCTCTGGTTGCAAGGAAAAGAAAAAGATGAGGAAGGGGCAATTTCCCTCCATGTGTGCAATTGAGTAGAATTATGTAATAAGTGAATTGAATGGTTTTTTTGGTTGGTTTTATTTTTCTTTTTAACCAGCATGAGAGATCTTGCCTAAGAAGGTAGCAAGAAGAACACTGGACCCATTTGGGGAAGTTTTCTCCTATGAAAAATGAAAAATGACAGAATTCAACTATACTATCCCTAAGGTCTCCCACCTACCTTAGATGTATTACTTTATACTCTGCATTAATACTGAGGTTTCCAGAGAAAATAAATCACAATCTACAAAATGCAGTTTTGTACATCTGTCAATAATTGAGTAATAGTTAAAATCACTCCCCTGATACATATATACATATAAACATACACACAAATGAGTTATTAATTAACTAAGATGAGACTTTAATGTTAGAGAGTTTATTCTTTAGGGGTGAAGAGAAAGAATATGAAAAAGAATTTGTGATGAGACCATGTGAAAACTGATGGGGACTAAGAAAATACATATATTTCAGGAAGGGGTAGAAGTACTAGTAGAAGTAGTAGCATGTGCATGTGTGTCTGTGTGTGTGTGTGTGTTACTGTTGTAGAGGAAAATGGTTTGTGATGCCCAGATTAGGAGGTTTCTTTATAAAGCTGAAGGAACGTGGGTAACTTTAGATTACAGGAAAGATAAGGAATCTTTCCAGAATTAGCCATCTGTATACTACATAGCTAGCTACTCAAAGAGATAAAAGTTTTCAGTTCTGATGCCCTCTCATCACACAAGGATTCATGAGACATGTGGTAAGATATTAAATGCAGACCCAGGTGTCAACTTGTCAGGATGAGAAAAAGAAGAGTTTTTGTCACTATCATTCTATGAGGCAGTGAGTACCTTTGAAGGGATAAGGATGAAGATGGCAAACAAACAAACAAACAAACAAAACAACCACATTCAAAAAGAAGGGGGTGGTTCAAAAGGGATATGAACAAACACACACACGTGCACATACACAAACCCATATACAAACATCTTTATAATACTCTTTAACACTGATTTAATTTCCTGTGGGGGCCATTCTGTAAAGTATACTCAGTAATTTCCTGCCATTTTTTGAACTTATTCACTAGGGAAACAATAAGTAACTCTCTGAAATGTGTCAAAGTCGATAGATATTCTCCCCCAAAAGAGACAGAAAAAAGTAATAGTAAGAACAAGTCAGATTTATGTAATGTTTTACAGTTTTATTGGGGTGCCAAAGTCTAAAAAGATTTAGAGGATGATCTTCAGCACATTGGACAGTACCTATATGGAGGATTGATGAGAGAATCACAAGAATCACACACAGAACTTCAGTGTTGGGAGGAAATTCTGCAGTGTCTAAGCCAATTCAACCTGGAAAAAGAATTTCCCTTACAACACATCCGACAGGTACTCATTCACTTTTGCTTGAAGATCTCTGATAATAGTGGAACCCATTACTTTGTGAGGCAGTCCAATCCACCACTGGATAACAAATCATTAGAAAGTTTTTTGTTTGTTGGTTGGTTTGTTTGTTTTCACATCATTTCCTTAGGAGCTTCATCTTGACTGTTTGGAACTTCTACCCCTTGTTTTGTTACTCCTACTGCTTGCCTCAGAAGCCAATCCAATTAACCATTATATCTCAGTCTTTCAACTCATGTGAGTTATTATTTTCTAAAATATTATATTTAATACAGATGTCAGAACTTTGAATTAGAAAGTTAAAGTGATGTTCTTATTGGCTACTTATTATTTTATGATTCTTGTGTATTTATGTGTATGTGTGCTGGGGAGGAAATAGTTTCTGGCAATTGCTGACAGCTGTGCCCATGTTATATCTTATACATCTGTTCTACATCTTGTACAGGATATAAGTGGTTTAGGGGGGAATTGTACAGGTATTCTATTGAGTTCCTTCTACAATTAAGACCTTAAGATTCTATATTACATATGAGGAAACTGAGGCCAATAAAAGTAATGTGACTTACCCAAGGACACATATCTCCGAAGGAATGGAGTGGGAGAGATTCAATTTCAAATCATTTAGCTATAAACACAATTCTACTTCCTGTACTTTATACCATCTCCAATTGAATAAGGATGTCATATATGAAAAAGTCAATGCCATCTTAGTACAATTAATTGTGCATACTTTCCATTTTGGGTATGCTATTTCATTGGTTTAGGGTTGAGGTAAGTAGAACCCAAAGGTCAAATCTGGTCATATGTTTGTTTGTTTTTTTCATACTTGAGCTAATAACATTATTTTACATTTTAAAATACCATATAACTTTTACATCATAATGTTTGAAAAAATGTTAGATCATGGACTCTACAAAAGCCATTGTTTGCCCATCCTTGTTACAGGGCATATAAAATGAGGAAACTCCCCCTTGCAAAGTAAAGCAGCAATCATTCTGCAACTACTTAGACATATTTGGGCAGGGAGACACTGGCCCTAACTCAGACAGCATCGCACAACTAGTATGTATTAGAGGCTTAAATCTAAGTCTTCTTGAGGTTGATGTCGATTGTCTCTTCACTATTATATACTACATTTTTTGCTTGGGTTATTGCGACAATTGGGGCAAGAGAGAAAACAATGATGAATTAGGCAATGTTGGATTTTCTGAATCAGCAATGTATTATTCCACTCCCACTTTTCATTCTTTCAGATTCTCCCAGAACCATCCCAAATTGGTCAATGAAAATATGCTGCCAAATACTCTATCATATGGATTAGTTATTTAAAAACTTCACTTACATTAATATTTTAGTAGTTTGGTTTCTGCTTTTATCTTCTAATAATGTTTTATATTCTAATTGTAGATGGATGGTTTATGGGATTAGAATTTTTGCATTGGATCACACTCATCATCCCACTTCTATCTCATTGTATCATGAAGCATTTAGCTGAAATGAACCCAAGAAGTGAACTTGGTAGAAATTCAATAGAATTAGGTAGAAAAATGGAATTATATAAATTTTATATATTAGGCAGTAGTCTCTCAGTAACCGAGGATGACGATTGTCTTTGTGCATTTTTGTGCACAAAGACACTTGTGCGTGAAGGAGATTTAAGTGGAAAAGTCGATGCACAGAGACAGTCCCACTCTCTCGGCATTGTAAGCCTGGGTCCAGTGGCACGAAAAGTCATTACACCTGGAGACTTCCTCACCTGCATTGGATCGCCCTGTTGTCTTTTGTGCTCCAACATGCCCTAAGCACTCCACAGTGCCTTTCTGCGTCGCCATCTCAGCCGTTGAACCTTCCACCTGTTCCTCCGAAACAGTCTTCACATGCTGGGTGAGCAAAGCCCTGGTTCACCAGGGGTCGACGACCCAATGGCTACCCTCACAAGGTTTAGCTGGGCTGTTGAAGCCGTTGCCCGGGGTGTGGCCGTTGCCGCATGCTAGCAGCTACTGGGAGCCACAAGTGAGAGCTGGGTGTCAGGTGAGGGTCAGAGGCTGGAGAGATGCCCTAGGAGGGCACAACAAGCCCTCCATATCAAATATATTACTCCTCCCTGAGCACACCATACACATACATACATACATACATACATATATACACACACACACATATATATATATATGTATATATATATATATATATATATATATATAAATGGTCTTTTTGGGTAGAGAGAAGTTGCCAGAATATGATGGATAGAAAATGTAATTAGATTAAAAATACCAAACTACAAATCTCAATGCTACTGGCTTATTTATCTAATTAAATCTCTATCCAGGTTTAAAAAGATTCTGTGTTATGAATATCTCAGAAACTACTTATACAATGATAACACACTCTCTAATTACCTCATATACACCTAAATATTATATTTCTAAATAAAAGTAACATCATCCATCAACAGTTTATTTTTTCTTGCAGAGGAATTCATGGTGATATCAAACTTGTATTTGTCTTTTTCTTGACCTTCTCTAGTTCCATTCATCATGTCCTTTCATGAGCAGTCATAGCTATTACCTGGTGATGTGTGTTAGATTTTGTCCTAAGGGGATAAATTAGTTACAAAACTTAAGAAAGTGCTCAGAGTACTTATAATTAACCAGCAAGACCTACTAGTAATATATTGCATCTTTTAGAAAGAGTTTTAATATAAAGTTAGAAAGAATACTTAAATATGATGCGCTCTTATGACTTTGGGTAAGCAGTTCCCCCTCTTTGCTATTCTTTCCTATACCTTAGCTTTAATGCTCCCTAGTTTATTGTGTTGTCCTTGCCCTAGAGCAAAAATATGCACGATCATTTATCAATTTCAAACAGGCTTTTACACATACGAACAAAATTACAGATTTTTTAAATCAGAAAGTCTGTTTCATACAGAAGAGGAATTTACATTATAGATCAGTCAAAACTGGTCATCTAGCTATTTCTTGAAGAACTCTATTAAGAGGGAATCCACAAATTTTCAGAACTTCTACTTTTGAACAGCTGCCATTATTAGATTTCCCTGATACCAAGCATAACTTGAACTCTTTTCAACTTCTACCCATTGCTTTTGGTTCTGTCCTCTGGGGCTAAAGAGAACAAATCTAATTCTTCATCTGTGTTATAACCCTTTGAACACAAGAACATCTAAAGTCTTCTCTGCCTTTGCCCCCACCCCAAGGGTCTGTTTTCCTTTCTTCACAATGAATATCCCAATTTCCCTGATCAACATATTGCATGAATTCATGACCCTTTACCATCTAAAATGCTTTCATTCCCATGCTCTCCAGATTTCTAGTATTATTTTGAGTTAGAGAAGGATAATATCTACTATGGGGAAGGAGACAATGTAATGCATGTAAGGTTGGATTTGGACTTATGAATATCTAGCCTCAGACCGGTCCTATGATCAGAATCAAGGCACTTAACACCCTGATTATCAGGCGATACTCTAAGTTAATGAAGGAATATTTCCCATGTTGGTTTTAAACATTGTTTATGTCCACTATTTTGTCAGAGTTTTTGGCCAGTAGTAGTATTAAATTAGTCCTGTGCATGTAGGGAGGATGGTTTCTGGTCTAAAGGAATGAATCTCTAATACTGGAATACTAGTTTTAGGAAACATGGCAATATCATAAATGCTCTTCCCAGGGCTCCTCAAATTATTCTCTGTAGGAAATAATTAATTTTGCATTTGTATGAAGCTATATCTGAATAGAGAATAATGTTGATATTCTATCTGTGATATGGGTGTGGTCCTATAAAGGTCCCCAAATACTGGAAATATTGACTCCCAACAACTGGTCATATTATCTAGATTCTCACTGCATATTTCCATTGAGCTAGAATCAATTACCACACTTTATATGATGACAACTTTTATATACTTATAAATTTAAACAAATTAGACCTTTTGGTCAGATTGTTACACACATTGAGACATAACTATGCAGAAGTCTAAAATAAATTATAATAAAACGTTCTTAAATTCCTTTTCCTAATGAAATAATTTCTTCCATATTAGAGACTGCACTTTAATTTTACCAGTAAAATATGAATAACTGGCAAAGCATTTACTAAGTGAAGAACACATCTAGATATCAAGCTAAGCATGAGTGATACAAATATAGTAAGACAGTCCAAGGAAAGACAACATATACAGAAGACTTGATAGCAGGAAGAAGTTTGTTTGGTGTTCATTCTTTCATTTATCTATTTATTTGCCTCTTAATTTACTTATTCATTCATTTATCTGTTTACTTTTGGGGCAGAGAAGTAAGGTGGCATCATGATTAGAGTGGCAGAGCAGTTAATTCTATATTCTTTCCAGAAATGAAGTGTGGATTTCATTACTGTTCTCATTGCTGGACCTGGAAAAAGGAGTGTAGGAGTATGGAATAGAAACATAAAATGACCTCACTTAATGATGCCTTAGAAGTGGCGTGGTGGGTCTGGTTCCAGCCTAGATGAAGGGAAAACTCACCAATCAGAGCCCCCGGTCCTAGGAATGGAAATACAAATTTAGACCTGGAGGTGGTGGTAGCATTAGGGCCCTTGTAATGGAGACGAAGAAATGAAAGTGTTAGGCTAGATGGTCTCCTGGGTCCTTTGGAGCTCTACCATGCAGCTCATCACTGAATAGGGTGGACTCTGCAAGGCATCTAGACATTGAATGTCTTCTAATGAGCTTTAATAGCCCCTGACAGTAGTACATATTGCTGCCACCAGGTGGTAGTGAAGGTTTGCTTTTGAGCCCCCACCAAGTATTGCAAGTATACTGCTAGAGTTATTAGGCACATATAGCAACATCTATTTTAATAACAATATGTTTCTTGGTGAACCACCAGACCAGATAGTCATCAAACTATATTGAATAAAGCATATAAATGATTGAAATGTTGCTTAAAGCAAATAGAGATTCTGGGCACAATTAGACGAATATTCTCAATTCACTATAAACAAGACCTTAAACATGTCTTTAGATTTTAAACATAATATGCTGTTGGAATAAATTTAGCAGAAAGAGCCCTTGATTCTAGGTCAGGGACCTGAGTTTGCATAGCTGTCAAATTACTACTCCATCTGGCATTGGCCAAAATCTTTATCTTGGGACATCAGTCAAAGGATACTGATGACATGAGCTTTAAGATCCTTTTCTATTTTATAGCTATGCTTCTATCAGCATTTTCCACTTATTGATCATCTAGTCTAATCCTATGATTTTCTATAAGTCTCCTCACAAAGTGGAAAGCATCTAGGACTTGGATTTAGAAAGAGTTCAGTTCAAATTCATTCTTTGAACTTACTAGGTTATTATAGATAAGCTACTTAAATTTGCTGAGCCCCAGTTTACTCTTCCATAAAATGGGAATAATAATACCTGCAATCCCTATTGATAAAGGTACTTTTGAGGCTCAAAGGAAATGACTTAGGTGAAATAATTAGGCAAATATTGCAAATGAAAAATACCACATATATACATATATGCATATTTATGTGTAATTATGTTGGTGGTAGAGTTTGGTCATTTTAATTATGTCTGACTCTTCATGACCAAATATTTGGGTTTTCTTGGCAAAGACACTGGAGTGATTTGCCATTTCCTTTTCTAGATAATTTTATAGATGAGGAAACTTAACTGACTTGCACAGGGTCATTAGTTAGTAAGTGTCTGAGGATGGATTTGAACTCAAGTCTTTCTAATTCCAGGTCCCATGCTCTGCCCACTGTGTGACTTAGCTGCCTTTAACTGCGTAATTATATGTATATATTGCCACCCTCCCATTGGAATAGACTAGAGTTGTCATTTCCTGATATTTCATGGATCTGAGTGGGATTTGTAAGCAAAATTTTGATGAAGTGTAGTTTTCCCCAGCTATTTATCTGGATGAATAGATTAAAGAAGGAAAGAGATGAATGACTACATCAGCAAAGCTTGGAAGTGGGGGAAGATGAAGAGTTTACACAAAGTTAAACTGGAATTTCTTTGCTCAACATCTTAAGTTTTGGAGCAGTATCTGTCCTATCCCTAGTGACTCTAGGGGAAGTGCCTGATATAGAGCCAGTATTTGCTGCCTACGCCTTTCAATTAGCTAATGCTTTAGTTCACTTTATCTCTCTAGTGCAGACCTTAAAACACCCACTAGGTACAGGCCCTCATTAACTTTTGTTGGGATTTTTCCAATAACCTTCGAACAGGTCATCTCACTTCAACTTTCTTCCTCGACTTGTAAACCATAGCCTCCACACTTGCCAGACTAATTTCCTTCTGCATAGATCTGGTCATTTTGGAATTTATAGAAAATGGTTACTCCAGTATTTTCTTTCATCTCAATTGAAATCTACTTTCAAAGTCTTATAATCCTTGGGCTATGTTAAATAAGAAATTAGAAATGTCCTCAAGTGATTAATATTCTGGGATATATAATATATTTTTATAAGACTGGTTGGCTAAAATAGTAATTTCCCAAGGTTTTCCATTATCCTTCTGGAATGATATCTTCCTCCAGTGGCTCTTTGTGTGCAATTACTGTTTTAAATTTATAAACAATAGTTCAGTTATCTTGTATATAGTAAGTGCTAAATTAATGTTTATTGGGTGGGATTGGAGTGGACATTTGGAAGCAAATATTTGATATTGATTCTAAAGTGTGAAAAATATTCTGTAAGAGGACTTTTATATGCCCTGGTTGAGGTTTGAAAAATGTCCTCCCTCTATCCCTCATTTGAACACTTTCCTCCTGAAGTTGAAATCACTCCATCCCTCTTTAATTCCGATACTTCACTAATCATTTATTCCATCAATCTATTATGGCATAGGCCTTATACTAGTTATGAATTTTTTTTTGGAAAAGCATTGGATAGAAGGAAATAGCAACAGACAGGAAGTCAGATCCAATATGCTGTATTATTTAGTCTCATCTCCAGGAACCATCAAGAAAATGGAAAAAAAGGAAAGTTTTTTTTTTCCTAGAAATTGGAACCTATGGCTTTTCAGAATACCTTTAAAGAGGAACTGCCTGGAAGGCAGAAGAAAGGGGACCTCTTAGGTTCAGCTTCAACCAACCCATAATTGTTGTAAGGGTCCAATGAGAATATTTTTAAAGAGGCTCAGCATAGTATCTGGAACATTGTAGGCACAATATAAATAAATTTTTTGCCTTCCCTTCCCTTTCTCTAAGATACTTCCCTGTTGTGTGATCCTAGCCAAATCAAACCTCTCCCAGCCTCAGTTTCCTAATCTGTAAGTTGGTATAATAATGCCTAACTGAATCATTTGATCAGAAGAGTATCTTCCACCTTCCAAAGTTATGGAAGATGTAGAACTTCCCATTTCTCTTCACTGTGCTAATCATTCTAATATTGAGACAGCAGCAGCTCGCATCTTTCCATTGTTGTCCTAAAAGGTAACCTTTGATTAGCTAGCAGCAGTATATTTCATAGTGCAAGTACATACTGAACTCAAGGATCTTCCAGGATCCCAGGAAAAAAGACTGTTATACCTAAAGGGAATTTTTTAATTATCCCACCAATGAGAGATAACTGCTTCTAGCAAGCAAGATCTGTGAGTTCATCCTGTGCTGGAAGTGAAATCTTCATTTGAGCCTATTTTCCCCTGGACTTTATATGTCCTTGAGAAATATTGTGATATAAACTTCTGTAGAGATGTTTTTATATAAATTGTTTATAATGTACCACCTTAGCAAAGATATGTTGTTAAAATCTACTTTAGGATAATTGATGCACAACTGATCGTCTTGGCAATGAGGTGTAGCACACACTGGTAGGTGGCATTAGAAAAGTACCCCTGACCCTTCAGGTCTTCCTTAGTACTACCTTTAGAAAAAAAAGTACTACCCTTAGAAACATGAGGGGGATGTTTAGTTAGCCTAACTTCGGGGAGTCCAATTCTTCAGTGGAAGTAGAAGTTGGCAAAAGGATGCTCTAAGCTTATATGGTTTAAAAGCAATTTGTGGTACTATTGAAACTAATACTTCACTATAAAGCATGTGACTAAATCTATTACAAAATAAATACCCGTGTGCTACAGGGAGTATAACATTATGGTATTAAAAGATTTCTAAAAATAGGTGGAATAGTAGTCTTGGAGTCAGAAAGACCTGAGTATAAATACTGCCTAAGAGGCATCTGATGGTGTGATAGATGGTGTGCTCTTGCTCTGCCTAGAATCAGGAAGAACTCAAATAAAATCTAGTCTCAGATATTTATTTACTGTGTGATCCTCAGCAAATCACTTAACCCTGTTTGTCTCATTTCTTCGACTGCAACATATTGATAACAAGACCACCTACCTGGCAGAATTATTGTACAGATCAAATAAAAATATTTTTAAAGGTTTTCAGCATAGTGTTTGGCACATTATAGGCAATACATCAATACATGTTTAACCTTTCCTTCATTTTCTCTAAGATATTTCCCAGTTGTGTGAACAGAGTCAAGTTAAAACTCAGTCTCACTTTTCTAATCTGTAAACAGTTATGATAATCTTAACTCATAGCATTTTGGGCAGCTAGATAGCCCAGTGGATAGAGTGACAGATAGAACCAGAAAGCCTCAGAATTCAATTTGGCCACATACACTTGCTAGCTATGTGACTCTGGTCAAGTCACTTAACCCTATTTGTCTCAGTTTTCTCATCTGTGAAATGAGCTGGAGAAAAATAGCAAACCAGCCCTTGTCTTTACCAAAAAAATCCCAAAAGGGCTCAGAAAGATTCTGACACAACTAAAACTACTGAACAATAACAACACACCATTGGGAGGAATAATTGAAACAAAAATATAGAGTGCTTTAAAAATCTTAAAGCATTAAAAGTATAATAACCATCATCATCAATAATAATTATTTCACCCTGGGTACTTGCCTGTCTTGTTTCTCTCTTGTCCTAAATATGTTTTCAAGGAAATTTTCCCTTCTAGTATGTCATGATTGAATGCAATGAATGTTTACTTAGATTTCAGTTTGATATGGATTTTTTACTAGCTAGGAGCTTAGGAATTTTAGCTCATTGTCACATCATACACTGCAAAGAGACACTGAACACATCTTTTCCATACCTGCTTGCTCCACCTCCGCACCACAGTTAAGCACATTTGAGCTTCCAAATATAAGAATAAAACAAAAATTCAGAGGCCTCAGCTTTGATCTTGACCTTTCCTATCACCGTGAAGTGTGACCAAAGACAAAGCACTTAACCTCACTGTGTACTAACTTGTTTTGAACAATATTGGTTATAAAAGAATACATAAATATAGAAACATTTTCTCACATGGTGGAAACTCAAGTCAAGAGTCTTTTTTTCCAGGGAATCAATGCACAAAGTCTTGGGTAAGGCACTAGTGATTCAGAAAAAAAAAATGAAACGGGCTCTGTGCTCAGGAAACTTATATTATGCTAATATGAGAAATAACTAATAAAAAAGAAGCCTTGCATGGAAATGATCATATCTGTAGCTATATCATATTTACATTTAACAGGAAGAAAAAGAACACCTATAAACATGACAATAACAGCAAATAATTAAAAAAAACAAAATATGGGATGCATGCTTTAAAAAATCCATTCAAAATGACAATATTCTTTTTTATTTCTTTTTGTTGTCATTTTGTTATTTCTGGTGTCTAAAAATGTCCATTTCACTTCATTCAGTGACATTCAAACATCCTTCTGCCAAACTCAAAAATCCAGAAAGGTTCATATGCTCATGACTGAAATATACCATACTAGACAGAAATGGCCCCTCTCTCATTGACACTCATTCCATACTGATTTGTGCTTGTTGAGAGAGAATAAGATACCGGGTCACAGGCATCCCCTCAATACTCCTGCCAATACAGTATACCCCTAGACACTCATGAAACTCATGACAGCTGTTCTGGCTCCTAGGGAAACTCATTCTGATTCACAAGTTTTCTCATTCCCAGTCCCAGATTCACTGCCCCACCTCTCAAGTTTCTCTCTATGTCTCTGTCTCTTACACTCTCTCTCTCTCTCTCTCTCTCTCTCTCTCTCTCTTCTCTCTCTCTCTCTCTCTCTCTCTCTCTCTCTCTCTCTCTCTCTCTCTCTCTCTCTCTCTCTCTCTCTCTCTCTCTCTCTCTCTCTCTCTCTCTCTCTCTCTCTCTCTCTCTCTCTCTCTCTCTCTCTCTCTCTCTCTCTCTCTCTCTCTCTCTCTCTCTCTCTCTCTCTCTCTCTCTCTCTCTCCCCCTCTCTCTCTCTCTCTCCCTCTCTCTCCCTCTCTAGTCTCACAGGGACATATTCTCAGCACAGCTGCTGACTCTCTTGCCATACTGCATCACTCAGCACTCCCAGGTGGTCTCCCAAACCAGCAATCAACATGCATCTATTTCCTGATGCTCCTAAGTACCCCATAGAAATGCAAACACCTGCTTCCCTGAAGAAAGAGAGAGAAGAATCTTTTTTCCCTTCATCCCTAGAGTGTTACAGGCTTCTCACAGTCTTTAAATGGAATTTTCAGGGGAACTATAATGTGCCATGTCTTTGATGACTTTCTACCCAAGAAGCTATATGCATACTTATAAATTTCTGTTGAGATCAATGATAGTGGTGATGATAATAATATGCTACAGTTCAATCTAATTGTTACTGTGATACACAGCTAGAAACTAGAGTTCTGGTGCTCCCTTTATTTACTAACCAGCTATGTGGAACTGGACACATGTTACCTCATTAGAGTTAAGTTTCCTACACTGTTAAATGGACAAGGCAAAGTATAAGGTTCCTTTGACCTCTAAAGTCATACTATTCTTCCATTGATAACTTGTCAACAGGTTTAGCTGTTATAAAAATTATTTGCATTTAGAGGGAATGGAATCCAGAGACCACACCCCAAGTTTATCTTTTAACTTAGACATCTCTTAATATAATGTCTTTTATATAATAGAAACTCACTGAATGTTTCCTAAAGATCTAAGGTTTGTTGAATGATGATTCTAAAGAGGAAAATATTTGTCTAGACACCATCAAAAGTCTCTTCCAACTCAGAACTTTTTGAGTATTGTAAGAAATGATTGAAGATAAATGTCTGTATCATTAAGGGTTGAGATCATACAAAAATGAAACTAGTAGTCATTTGGGAAGTTATATTGCCTTTTGCCTGGATATGCAATTTCAGGAAGTTAAATTTAGGATGCAAGTGTTAGATTAATTGACCAATCAACTTAGGTCTATGTAGTATTGGGTATATCTAAACCTGTTCCAGTTTTGCAGTGATGCAAGAAGTATAATGTGATTCCTTGTCTCAGGTAGCTTATAAACTAGGGAAACAGGGAGATGTATTAGGAAAAAGAACAGTTGATATACAGTCTGAAGACCTGGGTTGAAATCCTGCTTCAAACATTTAGTACATTATAATCTTGGGTAAATTTACATTCTCAAATCAGCTCATCTCTAAAGTAATGGTTATGGAATGTGTATTAGAGAGAGAAGTCTTTGGAACTGGACTCACAAAGACCTAGATTAACATCCTGTCTCTGACACTTAATGGTCATCACAGGCCTTCAAGCTCTAGAATTTATGGTTCTGAGATTATCATCACCTCTAAGGTTTCTTCTACTTTTAACATACTAATGCACTACTTACACAACTGCAGGGTCATTATTGTTGTTCATCCTTTGTTTTTGAAGAAGACAAATGGCCTCATCAGTTCATTTAATTTTTGAGTAAATTGGACTTAAGTGAGGCAGTTGCACAAAATTATCAGCCTCTCTCTTCCAGAATTATTGAAGTTCTAAGGCAAGACAAAAGAAAAAAAAGCCTACTGGATAAAGAGAATAAGAAGGCATACTTTGTGCTTTCTCAATAGTTTGCTATTCACTATTCTCCCTTGTTCTCAGGGAAGGTGTGATTGCTTTGTGTTGTCTTTTAATATAGGACAACAAAGTAACAGAGTGAGCTCATACAGTATTTTTCTTCATCTCCATTATCCCTCATTTTTTTCTTCTTTTTTTTTTTTTGGCTCCAGGTCAGCATAGATTCCAGTCACCCAGGCTCTTCCAAGGAGATTTGCAACACAATCTCCTGCTACCTATGATGCTGCTGGGCTGCCCTGGACAGCTCAGTTCTAAAAGACTGCATTAATGAATTGAGAATCCATGGGTAGCTGTCAGTAATGCAAATGAAGAGGTTTCACTAATGCTCCCTTTTATTTGGAGTCTCAGAAAGCTAGATTCCTGGAGTCAGCCAGCTGGCAGTGAGGGTTACACCAGAAAGCAAAGAAAGAGGGCCCCCTTATGTCATAGCAGAGCAGCAGGGAAGAAATCACTCCAAAAAATATACATTTCTTAAAAAGACAGAGATTAGATTTTTAGTTTTTTTCCTTTTCAGGAAACACACACACACACACACACACACACACACACACACACACACACACACACACACACACACCATACATTTATTCTAAAGAAAAAAGAAAAAAATATATTTAAATAAGAGATTTTTTAAATTTAGGTTGTATATAAGAAAAGAACAAGGAAGAGAATATATACTTCAGTCTTGTAGAGGTTTTTTCAAGTCTTAAAAGAATGCATTAACCATATCTCAACTCTCTCTCTCTCACTTTCTCTCTTTCTCTCTGTTTCTCTCTTTTGCTTTCTCTTTTTCTCTTTCTCTCCCTTTATACATGATGAGAATATACTCATATATATGTCTGCATATACATATGTATCTATATTATTCAGAGATAGTTATATATACACACACAAAAGTATGTATCTATATATGTATATAGAGATAAATTTAAATATATATAATAAATATATAAAATATTTAAAGTATAATACATAGATAAATATGTATACAGAGATACATTTATACATATATAAATAAATATAGATATAACTACCTGTATATATATGCAGATACACACACACACACACACACACACACACATATATATATATATATATATATATATATATATATATATATATATACTCAGTGTATAGGTATATACTTAGCATATTTATCTATAGACTAAAATATTAAATATTATTGTTTTTCAGTTGTGTATGACTTTCTGTGACCCCATTTAGAGTTTTTCTTGGCCAAGATACCAGAGTGATTTGCCATTTCCTCCTCCAGTACATTTTACAAAGAAGGAAACTGAGTCAAACATTGTTAGGTGCCCTGTCCAAAGTCACACAACTGGTAAGTGGCTGAAGCCAGATTTGAACTCAGGAAGATGAGTCTTCCTGACTCTAGGCTCAGTGTTCTATCCACTGTGCTACCTAGCTGACCTGAAATATATTAAAATATGTGTATGCATATACATACACATTTGTGTGTATATATCAATGTATCAACATATATGTACTGTATTTATAAATATATATGAGTGTGTATCTAATTTGAGATATAATTCAAGCATATTAATGTATAGTATACTTTGTATTCACATATAAGTATAATATTTAATGTAGTATACTTTGTGTCTATCATATATTTAGTACATATGTGTATATATATATATATATATATGCAACTGGACAGATAGAACACATTTGCAAACTACTTAGAATTTTAAGAATATATCTACAGTAAACTACCTAGAGGTTTTTTCTCATTTTGCAAATAAATAAGAAAAGACATGAAATAGCTAAAATAATCAGATTTTGAACCTAGAAAGAGATTTCAGACATCATAACTTTACTCCATTTGATAAAGAGACAATGAAATGACTTGCCAAAAACTACACAGCTAAAGCCAAGTCCTGGACTAAAAATTCAGGCCTTTTTGCTCCAAAATCCATTTGTTTTCATATACTCATAGTTTGAGAGTTAGATTTGTACCTTAAATTTGTTTTAGTCCAACCTCTATATTTTTGTTATTATTGTCATTCAATCAGTTTAATTGTATCTTCATGATATCATGTGAGTTTTCATGGCAAAAATAATTTGCCATTTCTTTCTCCAACTCATTTTGCAGATAAGGAAACTGAGGCAAAGATGGTTAAGTAATTAGTCCAGGGTCACATAGCTAGTAAGTATCTGAGGATAGATCTGAACTTAGGAACAGGAATCTTCCTGACTCTAGAACCAGCACTTAAAATCCACTGTAACTCCTAGCTGCCCTGACATTTTACAGGTAAAGAATTAAGGCTCACAACAGACTTATGAAGTCCCTCAGTGGGTAAAATGGCAGAAGTAGTACCTGAATTGAGTTCCTCAGGCACCAAATTCAGTCCTTCTCCTTTCCACCAGATCAAATCAATCTTTCCTATTACAGCCCAATTTTAAACAACTTGTATTAGGTCATAAACCAATATGGGAGCTGTCAACAGAACCTTTTTGGTTATTATCCCAAATTGCCCTCCTTATTCCTTAAAAGTAGCATCACATCTGTTCTTGAGTGTTCAAAATTTCACTCATGCCTCACCCTTTCCTACTACTTACATTTCAAAAGCTACAGTTGTGAATCCACTGTGCCCTGACACCAACATCTTGAATTCATTGGTACTCATTGAATATGAAAGACAAATAATAAATCTTCAAAAACAAAAAGCAACATTTGTTTTGGTGTCTGTATTTGTTGTGCTTACCAAATTATCACACCTAGAAATCACACCTGATAAATAAATCTATACAGTTTAGTATATGACTATGAGACCTTGAATTTTTATGGTATTTCCTCTTGCTCCTCTGGGAACATCTTTGGAACTAAAATAATAAATTTCCTAAAATTCCCTTGCATACAGCTCACAAAATGGATGATAGAGTCAAAGCTGAGGTCCTGTTTGGAAACATGAACAAATTACCACCTAAAAATGGTATAGAGCAAATAAAGAAAAAAAAGCTTGCATAACTGGCTTCTATTTAGTAGGAGCCTGAATATGTTTGCTAACTGGATGAATTAATGCATGTTTCTGAGAAAGATCTCTGTCTTTTCTGCCTGTCCATAGGAATCAAAAGAAACTAGATAGTCACACGCCATTAAGGGACAAGAACTTAGTCTCTAAAACTTAGCAAGATGACAGTTATAGAGTAAATAGTTTGTAATATATTTTATTCAATTATTTGAACTGAGGCTGCTTAAACCTGAAAAGAAAACCTTAACTGTGACCCAATAGCTATCTTCAGATCCCTAAAGAGCTGTCATATGAAGGAGGCATTCAGCTTTTTCTGTTTGATACCAAAAAGTACAAGGGGATCAATGAGTTCAAAATCTTGGGGTTATGCTTGATTTATTTCTTCTCCTTCTCTCAACATAACTGCCCAATCTTATAGATTCTACCTTCACCATTTCTCTCACAACTATCTTCTCTCTACTTACACAGCTTTTATACTAATCTACATCCCAATCACTCGTTGTCTAGACTTTGAATAGTCTCTTACTTCGACTCCCTACCTTTAACAATATTTCTTCTTTCCAATCTGCCATTCTCAAAGCTGTCATATGGGCTCTCAAAACAGGTCTGGCCATAATATCCTCTTGGTCAAAATTTTTCATTAATTTGTACTGCTTCTAGAATAAAATATGGACTCCATTGCCTGTATTTTGTCTTCATATCACATTGCATACGGCGATTAATAAGTGGTCATTGAATAGAATTGAGTTGAATTTGCAGAGGGGAAAATTTTTGGTTAGATATAAGGCAGTACTCTAAATGATTAGAGTCATCCTGAAGTAGAATGTGCCATCTGAGAAGGCAGTGGGCTCCCTCTCAAAAGAAGGCTTCAAGGAAAAGTTAGAGAGCAATATGTTAATTGGGAATAGTATAGAGTAATTTCTACTTGAGGATGGAGATGGGGTAGATAATACGAGATCCCTTCCAATCTAAGATATTATTTGTTTTTTATTATTCTAGGTTCAGTAGGCTAATGTTGGTGAATTTTTGAATATGCTTCTTTTTTCTGCTTAAGGAAAAAAAAAAAACCTTAAGGCATCTCTTCCAACTTTGTTTTTCATTTGTACTTTCCCCTTGCTTAACTTGTGGAAATGTTTGAACTTTATTTTTTTTTTCAGAATAAGGCTCCCAGTTTGTAAATTACTGCTTCTAGGGACTAAATGATACCCTTGGGACTTAATGCATCACTGAAGGATGAGTAATTTGCTTCCTACTTATATCTAAAATCAGGCCCAATAAGTGTCCATTTATTACTGGAATAAAAGGGATTCACATGTCTTATGATTTTCTCTTTTTCTCTCTTAAAACAACCTAAAATGATAGGTTTGTAAAATTGACATCCAGAAGACAGCTTGTTTCACTTCTGCATTATAATAAGCCACTATATATTAGCTTTCCAGTTCCTTTTTGACAGGGTTTCTTCCCTTTTTCTCATTACTACCACCAAAGACTTGGTTTAGACTCCTAACATCTCATGTTGAGATTATTGCTATTATGCCCTAATTGGTGTTCCCATTTCAGTGCTTTCCCTTTTTTACCACCAGTATGGATTTTGCCCAGGTTAATCTTCTTAAAATACCACATTCATCAGAACATGGAAATGAAAAGACTCAGGTGCATCATGATCACTATCATCAAGTATTTAGAGAGTTGCCAAGGGGTGGCAGGATTAGATGCAAGCTGTACAACTCCAGAGGAGGAAACAATGCATTAAAACAAAACCAAAATATACAAACAAATAAGCAAATAAACAAACAAGCAAAAAAACACTGGCAGTGCAGGCAGAGGCCTGGCAATTCTGTTGCTTTCTACTTATGTTACCTTGGATAAATATACTTGGCATTCAGTTTCCACATATGTAAAATAAATGGGTTGGACTGGGTGGCTTCTGACATTCCTTCTAGTTTTATAATTATGACCCCAGCATGAAAAAAGGTAGAAACTAGCTAAAGTGTATGAGGAAATTCCTCCATCACATAGGTAAGAACTCCATAACTATTCAAGCTGCTCCCAAATAGAATTAATTGCTTCATGTTATGCTGAGTTCTCTGCCAAAAGATGTGTTCAAGTGGAAGCTAGATGAAATCTTGTGGAGATACTAAAGCAAAATTCATTTGTTGTACCTATGGTTTGATTGCATGACCTTGATGATCCTTTTTAACTCTGAGATCTCACAATGATCTTACTCCTATTTTCAAAAATCCTAAATGTCACCCCACTGTCATAGGACAAGATCTAATCTCTAAGCCCTGGCATTCAAAGTACTCTAGTATCTAACTTAAATTAAGTACTATCTTTCAAATTTGCTCAATTTAAACCTTTGCTTCAAAATTTGGGAGCAATATGTACAGAATTCTGTAAAGAATTAATTTACAGTCTTTTTCATTTCCACTTTCCTTGTCCATATCATACAACATATATAAAATGTCTTCTATATTTTGTTCTACCCACCTAAATCCAGCTCATTCTTTAGGACCTGTTATAAATATAATTGAAGTAAAATTGCACCCTATTGAAGTCAAAATGATTTCTCCTCTGACCCAATGGTGCTGAAACTCTGAACTCTTCATTTGGCATTGATTTTTGTGGTCTAGTGGGGAGGAAATCTCACAGAGATGGTTGATATATATACATATATATATAGATATAGAGATAGAGATAGATATATAAAGGAAACTGCTCACAAAGAGACCATCTTTTAGAGTTTTGAGCCTTGAAGTCGCTCCTTTTCTCTCCCAACCCCCTGAGATGGTAAACAGTTTTATTTAGATTTTACATTTACAATCATGTAAAACATTTTTTTTCTAAATTAGTCCTTTCATGGAAGGAAACTTGAACAAAATAAAAATTACAAAAAATTTTAAAAGTTTGCCTTTGTCTGGTTTCAGACTTCATCAGTATCATTTCTGGAAGCAGATGATGTTTTTTGTTTCCTTGTTGTTGTTTGTTCCTTTGTTTTTAATCATGAGAACTTTGGGATTGTTTTGGATAATTGTATTGATGAGAATAGTTGTCATTCACAGTTGTTTATTGTACAATAGTCCTGTCATTCTATACAATGTTCTGGTTTTGCCTATTTCACTCTGCTTCAGTTCCTATGAACCTTCCAAGTTTTTCTGAGCTCCTCCTGCTCATAATATCTTACATCAAATATTATTTCATTACTATACTATGCCATATTGCACAATGCAATGCTATACTTTACAATACAGTATATTACTATACTATACTGTACTGTACTATACTATACTATACTATACTGTACTATATTGTATTATACTGTAGTACTGTACTATACTACTATATTATACTATACCATACTCAGCCTTTTCCCAATTGATGGATATCCTCTCACTTTTGATTTTTTGCCCCCCAAAAAGAGTTACTTGAGATGTTTTTGAACATATATGTCCTTCCTTTTTAAAAAAAAATTCCTTTGTATAATCTGGAATACATCAAATTAAAAAGGTTTTGTACAAACAAAACCAATGTAACCAAAATCAGAAGAGTAGTAACAAATTGGGAAACAATCTTCATAAAAACCTCTGACAAAGGTTTAATTACTCAAATTTACAAAGAACTAAATCAATTGTACAAAAAATCAAGCCATTCTCCAATTGATAAATGGGCAAGGGACATGAACAGGCAGTTCTCAGCCAAAGAAATCAAAACTATTAATAAGCACATGAAAAAGTGTTCTAAATCTCTTATAATCAGAGAGATGAAAATCAAAACAACTCTGAGGTATCACCTCACACCTAGCAGATTGGCTAACATGACATCAAAGGAAAGTAATGAATGCTGGAGGGGATCTGGCAAAGTAGGGACACTAATTCATTGCTGGTGAAGTTGTGAATTGATCCAGCCATTCTGGAGGGCAATTTGGAACTTTGCCCAAAGGGTGATAAAAGACTGTCTGCCCTTTGATCCAGCTATAACACTGCTGGGTTTGTACCCCCAAAGAGATAATAAGGAAAAAGACTTGTACAAGAATATTCCTAGCTGCGCTCTTTGTGGTGGCCAAAAATTGGAAAACAAGGGGATGCCCATCAATTGGGGAATGGCTGAACAAATTGTGGTATATGTTGGTGATGGAATACTATTGTGCTCAAAGGAATAATAAAGTAGAGGAATTCCATGGAGATTGGAACAACCTCCAGGAAGTGATGCATAGCGAAAGGAGCAGAGCCAGGAGAACATTGTACAGAGACTGATACACTGTGGTACAATCGAAGGTAATGGACTTCTCCATTAGTGTCAACACAATGTCCCTGAACAATCTGCAGGGATCTAAAAAATACTATCCACAAGCAGAGGATAAACTGTGGGAGTAAAAACACCGATGAAAAGTAACTGCTTGACTACAGGGGTTGAGGAGATATGACTGAGGAGAGACTCTAAATGAACACTCTAATGAAAATACCAACAACAGGGAAATGGGTTTGAGTCAAGAACACATGTGATAACCAGTGGAATTGTGCATTGGCTATGGGAGAGGGAAAGGTGGTGGGAGGGGGGTGGGGAGAAAAAGAAAATGATCTTTGTTTCCAGTGAATAATGTTTGGAAATGACCAAATAAAATAATGTTTAAATTAAAAAAATTCCTTTGGGATACAAATCTAATAATGTATTGCTGGGTCAAATGGCATATACTGTTTAAAAGCCCTTTATAGGTCTAAATTGCTCTCTAGAATGGATGAATCAGTTGAAAACTCCACCAAGCATCAATTTCTCATATCTCCTCCAAATTTGTCCTTTTTCTTTTCCATCATAATAGCTAAACTATAGGTGTGGGATGACTCTCCAAGTTGTTTTAATTTGCATTTCTCTAATTAATAGCAATTAAAAGCATTTTTGCATGACTGTAGAGAGCTTTAATCACTTTGTCTGAAAACTGCCTGTTCATGTCTTTTGACTATTTTTCAATTGGGGAATGATTTGTATTTTGATACATTTGACACATTTCCTTATGAATTAAAAAAATGAGACCTTTATTAGAGAGATTTGTAAATTTTTTGTATTATTATGATTATTGTGTATTATTCTTCATCTGATTTTCCCCTATTTGGTATCTAACTTCCACCTCCTCTAATTTACCCTTTTTTCTCTCAGTTCTACTCCCCTTCTCTTATCCTATCTTTATATCCACTTCCTTGTAGGGTGAAGGAGATTTTCATATTGACTTGTAGTAGTAGTCTCTCGGTAACCAAGGATGACGATGTCTTTGTGCGTTTTCATCTATGGTGTATAGATGAGTGTGCACAAAGACACTTGTGCGTGAAGGAGATTTAAGTGGAAAAGTCGGTGCACAGAGACAGTCCCACTCTCTTGGCGTTGGAAGCCTGGGTCCATTGGCACGAAAAATCATTATACCTGGAGACTTCCTCAGATGCATTGGATGGCCATGTTGTCCTTTGTGCTCCAACATGCCCTAAGCACTACACAGTGCTTTGCTGCATCACCATCTCAGCTGTTGAACCTTCTTATTGGTTTCTTCCGTCTGTTCAGCCGAAGCAGTCTTCACATGCTGGGTGAGCAAAGCCCTGGTTCACCGGGGGTCCACAACAACCCGATGGCTACCCTCACAAGGTTTAGATGGCCTGTCGAAGCCGTTGCCCAGGGTGTGGCCACTGCCATGCTAGCAGCTACTAGGAGCCACAAGTGAGAGCTGGGTGTCAGGTGAGGGTCAGAGACTGGAGAGCTGCCCTAAGAGGGCACGACAAGCCCTCCATACCAGAGATACTACCCCTCCCTGAGTTCCCCATACACCCCCATATTGACTTGACTATATATGTAATTCACTTATTGATCCAATTCTGATAAGAGTGGATTTTATGTGCTCTTTTCCCTACCTCCCCCATCTTTCCCTCCAGTGTAAAAGCTATTTCATGTCTTCTTTATGTGTGATAATTTGCCCCATTCTATTTTTACCTTCCTCATTCATCTTTCTCATGCCTTAAACTTTATTTTTTAATTTCATCCATTCATATTCAACTCACATCCTTGCTCTCTGTTTCCTTCTATTTCCCCTAATAATGACAATGTTTTTGGCATGACAGAATGATCTTTTCATGTAGGTATATAAACAATTTTCATTTATTGAATAATTTTCATTGTTTCTTTCCTGTTTACCTTTTTGGCTGCTTGTGACATTTTCTCCTTTATATGGGAATTCTCAGATTTGGCTAAGATATTCTTGGGAGTTATCCTACTGGGATCTCTTCTAGGAGTGATTGGTAAATTCTTTTAATTTCTATTTTAAACTCTGATGAAAGAATATCAGGCTAGTTTACCTTGATAATTTCATAAAGCTGATGTCTAAGTTCTTTTATAATCAAGTAGAACAATAATTCTTCAATTATTTCTCCTGCATTTATTTTCCAGGTCAGTTGTTTTTTTCAATTAGATATTTCATACCTTTTTCCCCTTATTTTTTCCTTCTTTTTACATTGATTGTTTCTTGATGTCTCATAGAGTTCATTAGCTTTCATTTGACCAAATCTAATATTTAGAGTGTGGTTTTCTTGAGTGAGCTTTTGTCCCTCGTTTTTCCATTTGGCCAATTCTACTTTTTAAAGAGTTCTTTTCCTGAGTGAATTTTTGTACCTCATTTCCAAAAATGACCAATTCTGCCTTTTAAAAAGTTCTTCTGTTTAGTATGTTTTTTGTATATATATTTTTTTCCTTTTAGCCAATTCTCCATTTTAGTAAGTTATTTTCATTGGAATTTGTGCCTCTTTTACCAATTTTCCAATTCTATTTTTAAGGTATTAATTAAATCAGTATATTTTTTGTGCCTGATTATAAAACTGTTGACTCTTTTTCATAATTTTCCTATTTTGCTCTCATTTATTTTCCCAATTTTTCATCTATCTCTCTAATTTGAGTTTTAAAATCCTTTTTGGAATACTCTATTAATTCTTTTTGGACTTCAGAGAAATGTATTTATTTTTTTGGTTTGGTTTGATTTGGTTTGGTTTTGGAAGTTTTTTTTTTTTTTTTAAACCCTTACCTTCCGTCTTGGAGTCAATACTGTGTATTGGCTCCAAGGCAGAACAGTGGTAAGGGCTAGGCAATGGGGGTCAAGTGACTTGCCCAGGGTCACACAGCTAGGAAGTGGCTGAGGCCAGATTTGAACCTAGGACCTCCCGTCTCTAGGACTGGCTCTTAATCCACTGAGCTACCCAGCTGCCCCCTGTTTTGGAAGTTTTTAATGTAGCAGTATTGACTTTGTTTTCTTCTTAGTTTGTCTTTTTCTCTTTCCTATCACCAAAATAACTTTCCATGTTGATTTTTTTTTTGCTCATTTTCCAGCTATTTTTTCTTTTAATTAAAAAATAACATTAACGTTAGACTCTGTACCTGTATTGAAGGGAGAATTGTATCAAGCTTTATGTTCTTTGTACAGATGCTTTTATATCTGGGAATTTAGAAGTTTTTAATTCCTCCAAGGTGATATGATCTAAGAAGTAGTATAGTTAAAACCTCCTCAGTTTGTGCTCTGTGCTAATGAGTAAATACAAGCACTCTTTTCTGCCTTGGAACTATAATGAATATTCCCTGCTCCCCTGTGGCTGCAAGAGCTTATGTATACTAGTATACCTCCTCACTCTATGACTACATCCTTGGACTGTGATCTGATTATGTATGAGGGTAAAATGACATAGAGCCAGCAAAGAGAACCCTGTAATCTACTTCTGAGCCATGACTCTGTTGCCCCTTACTGTCTGTAGCTCAGAGTTCTGAAAACTTCTTTTGCAGATTCAGCTGCCCCCAAACCCCATTGCTAAGGTAGAGTTTGCCTTGGTGTTTTGCTTTGTCTTCCACTTGCAACTCAGTGCACTAGACCTTTTTGTGCTGGCCTTCTAAGTGATTTGGTGCTAAAATAATATTTCACTGTTTCTATAGATTATGCCACTCCAGAATTCATTTTTAGGCCTTATATCAAAATATTTTTGGAGAGTAATTTGGTAAAGATTATTTGAATCTGGGTATCTTCTCTACTATTCCCTGTGTAAGAATTTAAATTTTAGGTTTTATGCTAAATATGAGGATTATAAAGTATTATTGTGGTCATCGATTTAAAAAAAAATAACTGAAGTCATGAGTCTTTTAGCTCCTCTTAACAATTTAGTTTAATAGAGATAAAGTAAAAGAGAGAAATGTAGGAAGGAAGTAGAAAGTATTGCCTAGCTGGATACCCTAATTTATGTCCAAAGAAGTCTAGCTTACCACCCATCAAGGTCTCTCAAGTCCTGATCTCCACGTGAAGTTGTGTTAGTCTCTTAAGCCAGGAGTCCTGGTGGTATCTTCAGCAAGGATTCCACCAACACAGCCTCCTTCAGGAAAAAAAGGCCTCTCCAGAACCAATCTCTCCAGAAGCCAGGAAATGAAGGCCAACTACTCACGCAGCAAGCCTGATGCAGGATCCAGGGAAAGAGTATCCTCCTTCAGACCAGCTCACCAATGCAGAGTCTCCAATGACAAACTCTAAAGGAGAAGTTCAAAAGAGAAGTTTTCTTGGGCAGGAAGTTCAGGACTTTTTATAGTCCTATTTCCACATCACTCCCTGTCTCTTCCCCACATTGGTTCCCACAGGAACCAATTGCAGTCTTTCAATTTGCCTAGCACTGCTAGGGGGTGGGTTGGGGTGGGATGAGGGCTGGCAGTAGTCTTTGGAGGTGTGAGCTTACTCTAGTAAGTGACTCATGAATTCTCTTACTTAGTGTCAAGTAGGGGTGCTTTTCTTGATTTGTTTAGCTAAACATAGGCAAGGGGAGAGTTAATCCTGTATTTACACCTGAAAGGAAATGAAACTAAAATGATATTTTGACATCAAACAACTAGTTCAGAACTGAAGTAGACAGGGAGTAGAACCTAGAAAGTCTTGATTCTAAATATAGAACTCTTTCTTGTTCTCATATTTTTTTAAATTGCCTTTGTTTCCACATCAATTATAATCTCTACTACATCCTGTACAATCTTCTTTCTATAAAGCTATCCTTTAAAACCAATAATCATTTTTAAAAGAAAAAACAAGTAAAAACTATTCAGCAAAACTAACTAAATTCATCAATCATGTTGAAAATTAAACATAGAGATCCCCATTTCTAATTTTTCATCTCCAAAAAGAAGGAAGTAAAATATATTCCTTAGCCCTTCTCTGAGTCTAGTTTGTTTACTACAATTTAATTGCAAGTGATTGTCATTGCTATTAGCATTTTTATTGTGCTAGACCTTGAGTGAATTAATTTCTTGGTCATTGTGCACCAGTTCAACATTAATGCCCTCTCCACAAGACTATAATGTCTCACCAAACTTCAAAATGCATATGTGTGTATATAATATGGTGGCACAGATGATAGAGTGCCAAGCCTGGAATAAGAAAGACATAATTCTGAATTCAAAACTGGCTTCAAACAGTTACTAGCTGTGTGACCCTGGAAAGTCACTTAACCCTGTTTGTCTCAATTTCTTCATATGTCAGATTAGCTAGAGAAGGAAATGAAAACCCCTCTAATATCTTTGCCAAGAAAGCCTCAAATAGTGTCACCAAGAGTTGTACAAAACTGAAAGTGACTAATCAACAAAAATAATCTAACATAACATAACATATCATGACATAGAATACAACATGTAAAAATATGGGCATATATTCACATATATATCATACCTATATGCATATGTCTATATATATAGACACATACAGGTATGCCCTATCCATTCCAGTAAATGATATTAAAGCAAAAATTACTGCCTATTAATGTAAAACCCTAGCAAATAACTGCCCTAGATAAGATCTACTAAATGTATTTTCTGGAAAATACAATTCTGAAAGGTTGTTAGGCAGTGCAAGTACCTGTGTGGGACTTCCATTATATCTAGGATTACTGTTATTAAAAATGCAAGGGTCAAGCAGGCCCGTAAACTACCTCTAGGGGAAAAATGAATAAATAAAAAAATAAATGAGAGATTTCCCCTGTGGAACTGAAAGCAATTTTGACCACTATATTTTCACATTTAAGCAAATGTCATCTTTGTTTTTCACTTACTACTCTTAGAAACAAGCTCGCACACTGTAGAGCTAAATAATTCCTTCTGAAACCCATACATGTGCAGAGTGGGACTTCGCTTCTCACAATGATATTTCAGAAAGTGAACTATTGCTTCTCTGCCCCCTGTGCCAGGGAAACATACCTACTATGTCAACTAAATGTGCTATAAATAATAAGGACTCTAACGGACCAGTAATCCAACAAGGACAGAAGATACTTTTTTGATAGTGTCATCTCCTTGCATATAGAAAGTGTCAATTTGTAATCTGGGAGACCCCAAAATCTGTATTTATTTGGGATTTAGCAACCCCAAGTTTAGTCAGCTTGAAAAATGGAGAATCCGGGCTTCTACTTGTTCCTATGAAAATGTACCTTGAAGGGAATCTTAGATTAGCTGTTTCAGACTGAATAATAGACATTAAGATATTTAATGGCCCTAGTTAGATGGAGTTAGCAGATTTTAATCAAATGCTAACTACCCTTTTGTCCTAGTGGCTTCCCCATTGTGTCAAAGTCCTTCCATAGTTGACCCAGTCCTTGTCTAGAGGTTTCCCTTTAGTGTCCATTGTAAGTAGTCCACTTCCTGGCACCCTAGGCTCTGGCTCTGGTTCCTTTCCCAAGACTGTCAGTGTAGTTGGAAAACTCCTGTTTGTCTATAACCATGGTAATGTCAATCAATCATATTTCCCTGTCCCTCAGTTCCCCTAAAAGGTATATATGTTCCCCAAATTCTTTTGTCCTTCAAAGCTATCATCTCATATGGTGATTTCTCCCAGGGATACTGTCCCAAGAGCCCCAGGGTATAGACCCTATACAAGATTTTTTTTGGTGCTGGGCTCTGGACCCAACTAAAATATTGGACCTATCTCTTTCCTAATTAAAGGCTTGTTTTTTTTTTTTCTGACTCCTTGAGTAGTTCTGTGTTTTTTTCCAAGTTAACAAAAGGATATACCAAACTTCTGTTGTATCTCTTAAAATGATGAGTAAGCTGTTGGGTACATAGTAGGGATTCAATAGACACAAAGAAGGCTATAACTAAGTCTAAGGTGGGGTAATTGGAACTTTTCCCAGAGCAATAGAACATAGAGTGCTCTGACATCAAATGCATTCATTTAGCTCCAGAGAAACAATGAAATGTCATAAGTAAATAGCAAAAATAATTTAACATAAGAAGCTCCAGATGCCAAATTACTCCTCCCATCCCCATCTTCTATACTCTAGGTCAACTCTTTGACCTATTCCAAACTGCTGCTCTCCATCTAATGACAAGTTTCCTAATGAAGCCTTTTGGAATCCTCACATTTCTACAAAAGGGTTAGAATCTCATTTTGCCTGCCTGCACCTACCTAGTCAGTATCCTTGCTTTTGTGTCAAATCCTTCTCCTGCTCAAGTGAATTAGAACTAAAATGTTTGAGTATGTGTCTCACGTTGATGTATTAAAGTTGATAGTATAATTTTAGAGTTTATGTAGTACATATTCCTTCAAGTAATATGTTACTAGGAATAGTTATTTTTGTAATAACAATATTCAAAACAGGAGATATGTTTCTGTACAGTCAAAGTTCAATCTTTAAAAAATCAAAATCTCTTTTATCAAGAAATAAATCATTGTAGGAAATTTTGAGAAGGATGCTCTAGATGAGTTAATTTAGATAAGTCAACAGACCCAAATCTCCAAGTCAGTTGAAAGTTCCATGAGATTTGCATCCATTAAAAAGCCTCTAGAAAATACACATGAATGGTACATCAATTTAAAGTTCTTAAATTTAAATGATAAATTTCACTGTGTTCATGAGCTATAATTGTACCTTTATTTCTTCTAACCTCTGGCAGAAATATAGTATTTCTTTCAATTATGAATGAAGGAGCAAATATACCTCTGAGAAGGGGAACATAGGTTTCACCAAATTGACAAAGGAGACATGGCCCTCACAAAAATGATAAAAATTACTGCTCTGAATTATTTATAAAGATCCAGGAAAGGTAATAGGAAGAAAGATCAACTACTTGGAAATCCTCTAACATTTAGTGTAAGTTCTATAGAGATATGAGGGCTCTTTTAGGCCAGCCACTTTGCTAAGCACATTAGAAATGCTGTCTCATCTGATCTTCACAAAAGTCATGTGATGTAGGAGCTATGACCATAATTTTGTAGTTGAGGAAATTGACACGAAAAGAGGGAAACCAAATTGTTGGATTTGACCATAGATAAGTTCAGAGCTCTGTGCACTATGGCTCCAAATGACAATATAATTCAATTATTTTCTCAATGAAATATATCCAGGTCAGCTGGATATTATAATATATTATAATCATCATTAATATTACTGGTTACAAATAGGGATGATATATTTATTCCATCTTTCCAGTGAAACAAGTTTATGGAAAAGTGATCATGCCATAACTCAGTAAATAGAGAGTCAGGTCTGGAAATAGGAGGTCATGGGCTTAAAGCTGGACTCAGATACTTCCTAGCTATGTGACCCTGGGCAAGTCACTTAACCCCATTTCCCTAGCCCTTGTGGTTCTTCTGCTTTGAAACCAATACTTAGTAGGCATTCTAAGAGAGAAGGTAAAGGTTAAAAAAAAGGTAAAATATAAATTATCATGTAGGCAACATTATCTAGTTCAAGGGGCACATGTCATGGTGTCAGGAAGACTTGAATTCATGCTGTCTTAATCTCTTGATCCTGTGTGACTCTATAAAATCCCTTAACTTCTCTAGACCTCAGTTTCCTTATATGTAAAATGAGGAGGGTAGTTTGCACTTAATAAGGGAAGGAAAGAATAAACATTCCTATGTTACTTATTATATGCCAAAAACTCTGCTAAATACTTTATAAATATTATCTGATTTCATCTTTATAACAACCCCAAGTCAGACCTGACTGACAGAGATCTGACCAGAGGCAAATGAGATAGAGAAATTGAGTAATGCAGCAAAGCTTTATTTTGGGGAAAGAAGGGTGGGAAAAGGAAGAAACGGGAGCAAGGGGGAAGCCTGCAGTATGTTGAAGGCAGGGGTCTCCCCTAGGGTGGAGAAGGAGGCAATCTTTTATAGGGTGGTGGTCTGGGATTAGGTAATCTGGATTGTCTCTATTGGACAAAGTTAGGGTACTTGTATCTAGATGATTAGATAGCCCTTAGGTGGGGGATTTTGGTTCCTGGGCTTTATAGTCCTTAGTATGGTACAGATGGTGCAAGTCCATAACATCAATTCATCATGGATTCATCAGGTCACAGCATGGGTAGTAACAGTACCCTATGAAGTGGAACTACTTGCTTAGTTCTGGAGTTCCCGCAGGTGCAGGGGAAGAGGGTGACTATTGGTCCCTGTTGGGATCAGAGAAGGGGGAAAGGAGGATTTCATTCATGATCTGTCTGTCCACAGTGTAGGTACTGTCATTATCCTATTTGACAGAAGGGGAAGATCAGCTAGATGTCTCAGTTGATAAAAGTACCAGGCCTGGAGTCAGGAAGACTCCTTTTCCTTAGTTCAAATCTGGCTTCAGACACTAGTTGTGTGACCATGGGCAAGTCATTTAACCCTGTTTGCCTCATCTGTAAAGCAAGCTGGAGAAAGAAATGGAAAACCACTCCAATATCTTTGCCAAAGAAACACCAAAGGGGTCACATCTGAAATGACTGAACAAAAACAACAGTTAAAGAACCTAAGGCAAAGAGAGATGAAATATCTGGGCACATAGCTAGTAAGTGTCAACTATCAAATTTGAACTCAAGTTTTTCTGACCTCAGGTTAAGCTTTCTATCCATTATACCACTTAGCTTTATTGAAAAAATTTTAATAGCTAGCATTTATAAAATCATTTGCCATATTCTAAACACTGTGCTAAATACTTTTCAATTGTTATCTCATTTAATTTTCAGGATAACCTAGGGAGGTAAATGCTATTATTATTTCTAGCTCATTTAAAGAGATGAAAGGTCCCTTCTACCATTACAACTTTAATCTTATGATGAACTGAAACTGATCTCATCCCCATGCCACTTACAGGTTCGTAGATTTATATGGAAACAAGAATAAGAAGCTACAACAATTTAATAGGCAATGGTAATAATGGGCTGAACTAAAATGTTTTTACTGAAAATATTGTATTATAAAAAGGAGACCGAAATTTGTATATAGGTTAAATAATTCTAAGGGATTCTAAATCCATCCAAATAAACTCCCAGGTTCCACAAGGAACCACGTTTCCTGTGTTTCACAGGCTACACTAATCTTCCCTGATCTAACTAACCCAAATTTATACTATCTGTCTTGGGCATTATTCTATTTTGGTTTCACTGTCTCTTGTTTAATATCTCTATTTCTTCTTGTGCAATTTTGTTGGATTCATGGCCTCTATATTTATTTATCAAGGGTTGTTTTGGGGGCGTCTGTATTTGAATGGATTCTTGGGCTTCCATTAAGTTGTCTTTTGGGGTGTTATCATGGGCATAGTGATGTTTAATATGAGATGCATGAAACCAAGAATCATTTCCTATTACTTTGATCGATGTAGGAGTGGTGAGAGCTACAACATATGGATCAATGCATCTGGGCTCTGTGGGTTTGTCATTGGCAAATTTTTTTACATATACTTTGTCCCCTGACCTTATGTTATGTAATGAGAAATCTAGTGGCACTCTTTGCACTAGTAGTTAGCCTTCTCAGTTCTTCCAGCCTATTTTGTATTTGTATCAGATAGGTGTGTAACTGACATCCTCCTCCCAGCATGGAAAGATAAGATGGTTTATTGGTCCTGTCTATCCATACTGGCTGTTTGTACAATATCTCATATGGGGAAATATGTAAGTCTCTTCTGGGTTTTGCCCTCAGTGCAAGTGAAAGAATCTCTGTCCATTTAAGATGAGTTTATCTATTGTGGCTTTTAATTCCTTATTCATTCTTTCTACCTGCCCTGAATTTTCTGGTCTATATGCAATATGAAATTACCCTTTATTCCCAGAGAGTTATATACTTGTAAAATGCTAGATGTAAAGTGACTTCCCCTGTGAGTCTATAGCGTCTGGAATGTCATATCTAGGAACTATTTCTTTAAGCAATGTTTTCACTACCATGCCAGTGTTGTTTTTCTTTGATGGATATGCTTCTGTCCATCAAGTGAGTCTGTCTACTATGATTAAAACATATTTATATCCTCAATCCCCAGGCATGTTAATAAAATCAATATGCAGACACTGAAAAGCTGTATAAGCTAAGGGTCGCCCTCCCAATTCCTTGCATTTGAAATGACCTTGATTAAACTTTCTACAGATGTCACCTGTCTGACACATTCTTATAGCAGTTGTTGATATCCTTGGAGCTTCCCAAAACCAGTGGACCTCATCCAGCATGGATTGTACTCTGTAATGACCTCTGGAGTGTATCAAATTTCATAGATGTTGGTACAGTCTTTTGGGCTTTCCTCCTTGTGATAACCAGATTCCTTTGACTAATTTGGCCCCTAGATGTTCTTGCCATGACCGAATCTCCTCTTGGTAGTATGCTTATTTGAGATTGTGCTTATCTACCAGAAAGAAATTCAGAACATGGATAGTACCAAATCTTGCAGTGAATCTTGCTATTACATCTGCCCCATGATTTCCTAGGGATACCTCGTCCTTGCCAGAGGAGTGATCCTTGCAATGGATCACTGCCACTTCCTTTGGCAAGTTCACTGATCCTAAGAGTTGGTTTATGAGGTTCTCATATGCTATCCTTTTTCCAGATGTTGTGACAAATCCCCTATTCTTCCAACTTTGTCCTGTGGCAAATAAAATTCCAAAGGCATAAGCTGAATCCATATATATATATATTAGCCCTTTTGCCTTTGGACTGCACCAGTGCTTCTATGAGGTCTCTGAGCTCAGCTCCTTGAGCACTGACATGACTTGGTAATGATGCATGCCAGAGGGTCCTGTCCCCCATCACAACTGCAGTCCCCGTGATCCTTTTGCCTTTGAAAACATATGAAGAACCTTCTGAATATATCTGAAAGTCTAGATCATTGAGTGGTGTGTCCTTCAGATCTTCTCTGGTTCTATGTACTGTGTTATAAAAAGGAGGTTAAGTTATAACCCAAGGGGTTCAATCTTTCAGTATATGAGACTTTCAGTATCAAGAAGGGACAAGAGAGGAGAATCCCCCTTCCAAAAGTGGGCTACAGAGGAGACAGTAGATGTAATGAGTTGGGTCAGAGAGAGGAGAGGGGGTTTGAAGATTTTCCCCCTTCTGCCTTCCCTCCATAGCTAAATCTGCTCTCCCCAATTTGTTCTTGTCCCTCTTGTCCCCCCATTCACTACTCAAGACAAAAGGGTCTCCCCTTGATCTGTTCACTCACACTCAGCTTGGGGAACAGATTTTAATGTCAACTCAGTCAGGTAATACAAAAGGAATAATTGGCAGGGAACAATGGGGAAAGGAAAGTGGGGAAAGGGGTCTCTGTCTCTAAACTCTTTCCCCTTCCTCCTCCAGTTTGGGGGGAACTCAGGAGCCCCCTGAGAGAAAGTCAGGTTGACTCACCCCTGAGCAACAGGAGCTGAGGTAAAGTCTGCTCAGGTTTCTCTTCAGAAAGTCCCTTCAATTGGGAAGTGTTGGGGGGAAAGATTTACAGTTACCAGCAGGAAAAGTGAGTAACCCTCAGGTCTTTTCCCCACCTTTTGTCTTCAGTTTCTCAAGACCGAGAGAGCCCCTCACTGCTCTCTCCCAGCCAGAGTCTTTCCTCCTCAAGATTCCCAAACTCCTGGGACCCCTCCCCCATCAAGGTGATAAATTTCACATACATCTTCAGCCTGACACTTTTCCTCTAGTTCCAGCCTCTGCCACAATATGGAAGGGAGAGGTGATGGAGAAATTCTATGTGTGAGAGTAAATAGGACCTGAAAACTAAATGATTGTAGAAGGTGGGAAGTCAGAAGGCTTTGAACATGGGAGACTAGACCAATGATAATGCTACTGGAGTAGAATTTATTAAATCATATGAAGGAATGTTCTAAGAAAAAAATATTTTTTTTAAATATTAAAAAAGATTGAGTTGTGGCATTGGAGGAAAATGCAGGGGGAAATGGCATTTAGAAGTTTGACAAATGGGTCTTGAACTTGAATAAGGATCATACAGAAAATAGAAAACTGAAAATCACCAACAAAGAAGCTCAAATGGAAATCATATAGATAATAATACTGAGTTGGAGGAGAAAAGGGGGACAGGAAGAGGGAGGAGAATGAGGGAAAGATACAGAGACAGACAAAGACAGACACAGACACAGACACACACACAGACACACACAGACACACAGAGAGAATATTAGAGGGAAACCAGTAATCAGTTTCTGAAGTAGAAGCATGAGAAAATAATTTATCTGAACATAGAGAAGAAAATCTCTACAAATACCACTGAGAAGTTGAATTAATCTCTGTCAGCTATTGGAGGAACCACTGTTTTCCACTCTGAAGTTTCCTGTAGATAGAATTTAGATAGTATGGAGAACCAGCGAGGAATCAGAATTCTGGTGTTATAAAGGCTCATAATAATATGGTAACTTCTATTTGCCCTTTTTATGAAAGGAGAAAAACAAATTTTCTTGTGGTAGTGTAGTTGTATTCTGGGAAATATAGTTACCAGGGTGATTTCTCCCTGGGTGTTAATCTTTCTCTCTTTTTTTGAGACCCCCTGGAGATATTCTTCTGTATTCCTTTCTGCTTTAAAATTATCAAAGTGTTAGACACGAAATAAACCTCAAGGCAGGGCAATGATGACTTTATGTTACAAGGTTAGTGACAGCTCTAACCTTATTAATATAACTTTGTTATTCTCTTAGGGATACCTTGGCTAGAAGTTAAGGGCCCCTGGCAATCAATGGCTGTTGGACTGGAAGGAAGAGATGGATATTCGTGTACATGAAATGCTATAAAGTGATGAAAGAGGAAGAAGACTGAGAAGAGTCTACTGATTTGACAATGAAGATATCAATGTTCTCAATAAACACGCTTTCAGTAAACTTGTAACAATGGAAGTCAAATTGTCAGGAGTTAAGAAGCAAGTGGATAGTAAAAAAAGTGGATAAATTGGGAATATTTGGGAATATTTTTAGCTATTTAGCAGGAAGAGGATGTCATTTCATCATAGGCATAGCTTTATATAATATACAATGGGAGACATTTCTAGGATAGTGATGACTTAACCTTGTCCATGGGCAGAGGTGAAGCAACTAGTGAATATCAAAAATTTGTTATAATGAAATAATGATTTTTGGAGTCGTAGGAAACAATCAAAGAGTAGTAAAACGAACATACACATACAGGTTAGATTTGGCAATGGGTAGGGTTTGGGAGGGGGGAAGAAAAGAACAGTAATACCATTGAGAACTTTTATGAAGGGAATCAAAGGATCTCCTCTCTAATGGTATAAATTTTCTTACCATAATAAGAAGCTAGCTCAACTACTATAATTGTGGTATGGGAAAGCAGCAGGGAAATTAAGGAGTGAAAACAAGTTTGGAAACTGTATGTATGGATTAAGAAAATAATAAAATGAGGCTCAAGAAGAAATAAAAGATAGATAAAATTACTGTCCCTGAAGAAGAGTGACTGATTCTGTTTAAGACAGGTGGGAGGGAGGGCAAATGAGGATAAAGAGAATTTGAAAAATAATGGATTACAAATTAGATGCCTTTGATGTGATAATTTAAATCAGAAGTTATTGCTGAATCATATAGGATAAGAAAACACTATGGTTCAGTGGGGAAAATGGTGATTATGGGTTCAAAGATCTTGGATACAAATTTTATTTCTAACACTTATTTCTTCAATGATCTTGGTCAAGTCATTTATTGATTATCTGTTTACAGTAAAGTGAAAGAGCAAGATGGAACAACTTCTGAGTTTATTTCCATCTATAAATCAATGTAACCTAGGCCAGATCATTTGTAGAGACTTAGGGGTCAGAAGCCTGATGAGAGAGGAGAAAGCTAGGACCAAGTCTTTGGGCTGTTAACTGGCACAGTGTAAGCCCTGGATTCAGGAAGATTAATATTCATGAGGTCAAATCTGTCCTAAGACCCTTGCTACCTGTGTGATCCTGGGCAAGTCATATGTATTTTAATATAAAATCCAAGATTTTGACTTTTTGTTCAAGAAAGATCTTCAAGGAAGAAGCTTGCTAACTCCTAAATCCAGAGAATGAACTGTTGCAGAAAGATGCCAGAAAACTCACACTACATTAAGAAGATCAAAAATAGGGACAAAAAGGAATACACCTTCTTCTCAGCACCACATGGCATATTCACAAAGATTGACCATACATTAGGCCACAGAAACATGGCACACAAATGCAGAAAAGCAGAAATAATAAATGCAGCCTTTTCAGATCACAAGGCAATAAAAATAATGATCAGTAATAGTACATGGAAAACCAAATCAAAAACTAATTGGAAATTAAACAATATGATACTCCAAAATCATTTAGTTAGAGAAGAAATCATAGAAAAAATTAATAATTTCATCAAGGAAAATGACAGTGGCGAGACATCCTTTCAAACCTTTTAGCCAAAGGGCTAATCAGAGGTAAATACATATCCCTGAATGCATATATTAACAAACTAGGGAGAGCAGAGATCAATCAATTGGAAATGCAAATAAAAAAACTCAAAAGCGATCAAATTAAAAAACCCCAGCAGAAAACCAAACTAGAAAACCTAAAAATTAAGGGAGAAATTAATAAAATCGAAAGTGATAGAACTATTGATTTAATAAGTAAGACAAGAAGCTGGTACTTTGAAAAAACAAACAAAATAGACAAAGTACTGGTCAATCTAATTTAAAAAAAGGAAAGAAGAAAAGCAAATTAACAGCATCAAAGATGAAAAGGGGGACATCACCTCCAATGAAGAGGAAATTAAGGCAATCATTAAAAATTACTTTGCCCAATTATATGGCAATAAATACACCAATTTAGGTGATATGGATGAATATATACAAAAATACAAACTGCCTAGACTAACAGAAGAAGAAATAGAATTCTTAAATAATCCCATATCAGAAAAAGAAATCCAACAATCCATCAAAGAACTTCCCAAGAAAAAATCCCCAGGGCCTGATGGATTCACCAGTGAATTCTATCAAACATTCAGAGAACAGTTAATCCCAATACTATACAAACTATTTGACATAATAAGCAAAGAGGGAGTTCTACCAAACTCCTTTTATGACACAAACATGGTACTAATTCCAAAGCCAGGCAGGTCAAAAACAGAGAAAGAAAACTATAGGCCAATCTCCCTAATGAATATAGATGCAAAAACTCTTAAATAGGATACTAGCAAAAAGATTCCAGCAAGTGATCAGAAGGGTCATCCACCATGATCAAGTAGGATTTATACTAGGGATGCAGGGCTGGTACAATATTAGGAAAACCATCCACATAATTGACCACATCAACAAGCAAACCAACAAGAACCACATGATTATCTCAATAGATGCAGAAAAAGCCTTTGATAAAATACAACACCCATTCCTATTAAAAACACTAGAAAGCATAGGAATAGAAGGGTCATTCCTAAAAATAATAAACAGTATATATCTAAAACCATCAGCTAATATCATCTGCAATGGGGATAAACTAGATGCATTCCCAATAAGATCAGGAGTGAAACAAGGATGCCCATTATCACCTCTACTATTTGACATTGTACTAGAAACACTAGCAGTAGCAATTAGGGAATAAAAAGAAATTGAAGGCATCAAAATAGGCAAGGAGGAGACCAAGTTATCACTCTTTGCAGATGACATGATGGTCTACTTACAGAATCCTAGAGATTCAACCAAAAAGCTAATTGAAATAATCAACAACTTTAGCAAAGTTGCAGGATACAAAATAAACCCACATAAGTCATCAGCATTTCTATATATCTCCAAAACAACTCAGCAGCAAAAACTAGAAAGAGAAATCCCATTCAAAATCACCCTAGACAAAATAGAATACTTAGGAATCTATCTCCCGAGACAAACACAGGAACTATATGAACACAACTACAAAGCACTCTCCACACAACTAAAACTAGACTTGAGCAATTGGAAAAACATTAACTGCTCATGGATAGGATGAGCTAATATAATAAAAATGAATATCCTACCCAAACTTATTTATCTATTTAGTGCCATACCCATTGAACTCCCAAAAAATTTCTTTACTGATTTAGAAAAAAACATAACAAAGTTCATTTGGAATAACAAAAGATCAAGGATATACAGGGAAATAATGAAAAAAAAACACAAATGAGGGGGGCCTTGCAGTCCCAGACCTCAAACTATATTACAAAGCAGCAGTCATCAAAACAATTTGGTACTGGCTAAGAGACAGAAAGGAGGATCAGTGGAATAGACTGGGGACAAGCGACCTCAGCAAGACAGTATACGATAAACCCAAAAATCCCAGCTTTTGGGACAAAAATCCACTATTCAATATAAACTGCTGGGAAAATTGGAAGACAGTGTGGGAGAGATTAGGAATAGATCAACACCTCACACCATACACCAAGACAAATTCAAAATGGGTGAATGACTTAAACATAAAGAAGGAAACCATAAGTAAATTGGGTAAAACCAGAATAGTATACATGTCAGACCTTTGGGAGGGGAAAGACTTTAAAACCAAACAAGACATAGAAAGAATTACAAAATGTAAAATAAATAATTTTGACTACATCAAATTAAAAAGCTTTTGTACAAACAAAACCAATGTAACTAAAATCAGAAGGGAAACAACAAATTGGGAAAAAATCTTCATAAAAACCTCTGACGAAGGTTTAATTACTCAAATTTATAAAGAGCTAAATCAATTGTACAAAAAATCATGCCATTCTCCAATCGATAAATGGGAAAGGGACATGGATAAGCAGTTTTCAGATAAAGAAATCAAAACTATTAATAAGCACATGAAGGAGTGTTCTAAATCTCTTACAATCAGAGAGATGCAAATAAAAACAACTCTGAGATATTACCTCAGACCCAGCAGATTGGCTAACATGATAGCAAAGGAAAGTAATGAATGCTGGAGGGGATGTGGAAAAGTTGGGACATTAATTCATTGCTGGTGGAATTGTGAACTGATCCAACCATTCTGGAGGGCAATTTGGAACTATGCCCAAAGGGCGATAAAAGAATGTCTACCCTTTGATCCAGCCATAGCACTGTTGTGTCTGTACCCCAAAGAGATAATGGAGAAAAAGACTTGTACAAGAATATTCCTAGCTGCACTCTTTGTGGTGGCCAAAAATTGGAAAACGAGGGGATGCCCATCAATTGGGGAATGGCTGAACAAGTTGTGGTATATGTTGGTGATGGAATACTATTGTGTTAAAAGGAATAATAAAGTGGAGGAGTTCCGTGGAGACTGGAACAACCTCCAGGAAGTGATGCAGAGCGAGAGGAGCAGAACCAGGAGAACATTGTACACAGAGACTAATACACTGTGGTATAATTGAACATAATGGACTTCTCCATTAGTGGTGGTGTAATGTCCCTGGACAATCTGCAGGGATCTAGGAGAAAAAACACTATTCATAAGCAGAGGACAAACTGTGGGAGTAGAAACATCGAGGAATAGCAACTGACTGACTACAGTGGTTGAGGGGACATGACAGAGGAGAGACTCTAAAAGAACACTCTAATGCAAATATTAACAACATGGCAATAGGTTCGAATCAAGAACACATGTGATACCCAGTGGAATCACACGTCAGCTACTGGGGGTGCAGTGGAGGAAAAGAAAATGATCATTATCTTTAATGTATAATGCATGAAAATGATCAAATAAAATATTATAAAATTTAAAAAAAAGAAAAAAAGAAGATCAAGAATAAACTTTGGGTGTGGTTGATTGAACTGAAGTTTGATTGATCATTTATTTGTAAACGTACACTTTTATGCCAAGGAAACTGCCCCTATTTTGACTTTCTGTCAATGCGCAAAGCAAAATATTGGTTTTGCTTTCTTTCTTTTCTATTCCTCCCGAACTACTGTAAGTTCTTCTTAGAAACTGAATATTGTATACATCTGTAGTTAGAAGTGCGTTTAGGAGTACAAGATGATTTTGTTAAATGATCAATGAGGTGACTAGTCTCCCAATGATCATCAGGGGGGATTGTGAATCTTAAAACTTCTCAGACTCTACTTCAGAAGATTTGATTAAGCTATTCCCCATTTTTAACAATGGAGGTACTTGGTCAGGAATGTTTTGAGAACTTTTAAATTTACTCCACCCTACTCAGACAGTGCCTTAGGGGAAGATAAAGTTGCAAATTTCTGACTGAACAATGAAAAGTCCCTAACTCATACTTATAGTAAAGCTAGAACCTTATTAAGCGAGGTCTATTTTTAATCTAATAAAAAAGGCTCTAAATGCCTATAAAGGTTAAATTAATCACTAAAATGTCAAGCAATTTACAAAAGGCAAGCTTAACAAAAGAGGTGTGAAGTACTCAGAAGATATAATCTACCCAGAGAAGGTGAGAACTAAAGAGTGATGAGAACTAAGAATGGGCAGTCCTGGGGAAAAGGGTCTACTATGATTGGTAGATTTGAAAATTTAGGGGAGGTGACATAAGAGAAAATTCTCTTTAAAAGGAGGTCAATTGAATTCAATTGAGTCTCTGAACTTAGTTCAGGAGTTCAGTGGAGGACTGTATCTTGCTTGAGAAGATCTTGTGGGGAGTGATAAAGAATGACTCACTCTCCCTTAGGCTCAGGCCTAGGGCATTTGGCCTAGGCCCTTTCTACTATTCTGTCTGTCTGTCTGTCTATCTGTCTGTCTGTCTGTCTGTCTGTCTGTCTGTCTCTCTCTCTCTCTCTCTCTGTCTCCTTCCCTTAATTCCTTCATTTATATTAATTAAAATCTCCATAAAACCCAGCTGACTTGGGTATTTTCATATTTGGGAATTTCCCCATGGTGACCACTTAATTTTAGATTTTAAATCAAGACACTAAAAATTATCTTCACACATATAACCCTATTTGCCTCAGTTCCTCATATGTAAAATGAGCTGGAGAAAGCAATAGCAAATTATTCCAGTATCTTCACCAAGAAAATCCCAAATGGGGCATGAAGAGTAAGACATGACTAAATTGACTCAACAAAATTATATAGAGAACTATCAAAATAAGAATTGTTTAGTGTCCATGTAAGTTCCACTGAGATTAAACAACAGGAATTTATAATGAATCAAATCAGCAAGACTGTAACTTTTCTCTAGCAAAACTGAGCAGTCTAGGAATAGCACAAGTAGGCCAAATTGAAGTCTTCTTTAAAAGAGTTGGAATTAAGTTATCTATCAGTACCCTCAAACCCTGCCAAATGATTCCAGCTCCACTTTCATTGTCTCTTCCAGATTCCAATCTTATCCAGAACAACCTAAATAATAGCTTCAGTGAGCCAGCCCCAACCCCTACTTTCCCACGATTGAAATACAAATGATAAAAGCCCATGTTACTGAAAATAGCCCTGCTTAAACATCATCATTCATGGTGACATAACTTAAATAAAAGCATATCCTTGTTTCCCCTTGTTGGACATTGAAAATATAAGTCCTTCTGGGGGAGATTTTTTGTCTTCCTTGAAATGTTCTATTTCCTACCACAATGCTAGTTAAATAATCCATCTCTATGGCTTCTCCCATTTTAGTCTCCAGGCATTTTGACAAAGGGCCTTTCTTAGTATAATGTGTGAAGAATAGTTCTTCACAGTTCCTAATAAAAGATTAGAAGAAGCAAAGATATTAAGAATTTATCACATGCATAAAGTATGAAATGGATGAAGAAATAAGCAAGGCTTGAAAGCTTTCCAATGTACTTCACATTGGGAGGATTTCCTGCCCCATCCCCCTTCCCTGAAGTCCTGTGGAAGTTGCATCTTTAGATTTTCTCAAGACAGATTGTCATTTCAGGTCATTTTTTTTCATGCCTCATCAAATAAACTCATCACTGGTGACCATTTACTTAGGAAGTGTTAATAAATTATATAGTGCCCCTGAAATGTATTATTAATCATGTAGAAATAGTTTAAAACTCTGGCACCAAAATCCACAGAATCCCAGACAATTTGTATGGTGTCTTCCTAGCACTTTTAAACATGAATTGTATTTTGTGTTGACCACATCACCGTCTTTTTAAAGAAGAGACAACAGGTAAAGTAAGTATATTGTACATTAAGTACATTAATTAATTGTCTTAAACTGTCAGAAAATGCAAGAAAACACCCAAGTTTCTGGCTATTTAGATCTGATGAAGTCAATAAATTATTGTCTAAGGAAGTAGCTTGTGATTCAAATGTCAGAGATATGATTTATGATCTCTTATTCTGAGATCAGCTATTGTAATTACATGGCATAGTCATATAACATGGGTTTTTAATGTGTAAAATTGGTGAATTTACCCTTTGATGCTTTTACAGAGGTCAGAACTCCTTTGATTGGATCAAGAAATGGCCAATGTAACTGCCTGATTAAATAAGAACTCTAAGAACTTTCAATAGATTGATTATTTTAGCAATTAGCGATTTAATTGAGCAGTCCAGGATCTAGAGTGCTTTGTTTGGGATACTCCTTTTGAAGTGGGGTCATATTTTTTTTCTCCTCTCCCTCCCCACTGACCATATGATCAGAATTAAAGTATCTCTAGGAGACAATTCAATCAATGGTGAGCACAGACACACACTGTGTACAGAGAGGGGTACAGAAAAATAATCACCAAATGGAGAAAATAACGTCAAGAAATGAAATTCTCTTGCACCAGGCACAAAAGTGACTTAAGGAGTGATTGAAGGAGAAAATACACTGGAAGTATAAGTGAAGAGTCCCTCTAACAGAGATATTATAACTGAGGAGAGCTACATGATAATCGTATGAGAGAAAAATGCCTTCTAAAGCAAGCAATAGCAGGGATGCTGAATTAATTTTTATAGCATTTAATCTACAAGCATATATTACTTTAACTGTATTCCTAGCTTGAGTCACTCCTTCCCACTGGACACTCTGGGTGTCTATGGAAGAATATACCCCAGGCTTCACAGAAAAATAATTTCTACCATCTGTCCATATTATACTATCTTGTTACATGTTTTTGTTAAAAGCTAATTAAACCTATTTTCTTATTATTTATAGAAAGCAGACTAGTGAGGGTTCATGAGCTACAACATTAATAGTGAAACAGTGTTCCCTTAAAATCTTTATCTCTTCCAGGAAGTTTCATTTCTGACCTTAAGTTTGAGTGCAGGTTGAGTGGCATAGCCCAAAGAAGATGCTATTATACACATTGCATTCTCAACCAACCATATGTTCTCCTCAACCCCTTTGAAGATAACATCCATATGGCTTGACTTAATAGTATGGGTAGATTGTTTTGTTTCATTTTAAGACAGAAGAGAAGTACGTTCTTCTGGAAGATCCAGTCTCAGAAAGCAGTCCTGTCCCAGACATGTTCATAAACTCCAAAAAGAAGGAAGATGCAAAGCCAGTGGCAGCTGTAAGTAGGAATTGGTCCCCCTTGGAAAATCTACATAAGATGACACAGAATATGACATTCTACTCAAGGTAACCAAGTATTTAATTCCAAACACAACAAACTCAGGGCAGGATCCTGCCCTTCAGAACTCCCTCTGGTTTTTACAGGGCTGCTCATCACTTTGTCCTTTGCCTTACTTCAACAAAACTAATCTATGACTCCCCTCCATAGATTATCTAAGCCAGTACTACCATGTCAACATCATAGGCAGGAGAAAGGAAACCTGGTTTTGAGAAAAGAACTCTAGACTTAATATTAGAAGACTTGGATTTTTGTGCTATCTCATAGACTTTGTCAGTATTTTACTTTGGACAAGGTAGCATTGTATAGTACAGGAATTTTTTTTTAAACTTCTAACTTCCATGTTGGAATCAATGTTGTATATTGGTTCTAAGGCAGAAGAGTGGTAAAGGCTAGGCAATGGGGGTGAAGTGACTTGCCCAGGGTCACACAGCTGGGAAGTGTCTGAGGCCAGATTTGAACTTAGGACCTCCTGTCACTGGGCTTGGCTCTTAATCCATTGAGCCACCCAGCAGCTTCCTTGCACAGACACACACACACATACACAGGGAAGAATGCATATACTAGGAAGCTGCTTTACAATTATTTGTGTTTTATTTATGCATTTAGAAATTATTCTGAGAAGGGAGTATGTAGATTTTATTAGATAGCTAAATCTGTGTAACACAAAGCATAAATAAAACATAAATAATTGTAAAGTAAAGCATATATATGTATGTATGTATATATATATATATATATATATATTGAGATTCAGTTTTCAAAATGCTAATTTAGAATTAATTAATTAAGAAAAGTTCCAGAATATCAAGCTAAGAAGCCCCAGCATAAAGGAATTACTCCTAGACTACCACTAGTAGTACTAGTCTCTTGGTAACCGAGGATGACAATTGTCTTTGTGCGTTTTTGTGCACAAAGACACCTGTGCATGAAGATTTAAGTGGAAAAGTCGATGCACAGAGACAGTCACACTCTCTCGGCATTGGAAGCCTGGGTCCAGTGGCACGAAAAGTCGTTACACCTGGAGACTTCCTCAGCTACATTGGATGGCCCTGTTGTCTTTTGTGCTCCAACATGCCCTGAGCACTCCACAGTGCTTTGCTGTATCACCATCTCAGCCGTTGAACCTTCTTATTGGTTTCTTCTGTCTGTTCCGCCGAAGCAGTCTTCACATGCTGGGTGAGCAAAGCCCTGGTTCACCAGGGGTCAACGACCTGATGGCTACCCTCACAAGGTTTAGCCAGCCTGTGGAAGCCGTTGCCCGGGGTGTGGCCTCTGCTGTATGCTAGCAGCTACTGGGAGCCACAAGTGAGAGCTGGGTGTCAGGTGCAGGTCAGAGGCTGGAGAGCTGCCCTAGGAGGGCTTGTCATACCAGAGATACTACCCCTCCCTGAACACCCCCATACACCCCTAGATTACATACACTCCTAGACTAGGAGTTAGGAAACATAGGCTTTTGTCCTGTTTCTACCATCAGCTAACTGTGACATTTGGCTAAATATTCAGGTTTCAGTTTGATGTTTCCCACCTGTAAAATAGAAATGATAGACTCATTATTTTCTAAATGGATTGCTTCTTAAATTGTTATGGAAAAAATAGTTTTTGCCCTGTGTGCAGAAAAAGAGACAAGAAGGAACAGGTGGGGAGGGGGAGAAAAGGGGAGGGGAGGAGGAGGAGCAGAAGGAGCAGGAGGACGATGAAGAGGAGGAGGAGGACAAGGAGGAGGAAAAGTGGGAGAAGGAGGAGGAGGAGGAGAAGCAGAAGAAGGAGAAGGAGAAGGAGGGAAGAGGAGGAGGAAGAGGAAGAGAAGGAGGAGGAGGAAGAGAAGGAAGAGGAGGAAAAGGGGTAAGAAAAGGAGGAGAAGGAGGAGCAGGAGGACAAGGAGAAGGAGGAGGAGGAGGAGAAGCAGAAGGAGGATGAAGAGGAAGAAAAGAAGGAGGAGGAGAAGCAGAAGAAGAGAAGGAGGAGAAAAGAAGAAGAAGAAGAAGAAGAAGAAGAAGAAGAAGAAGAAGAAGAAGAAGAAGAAGAAGAAGAAGAAGAAGAAGAAGAAGAAGAAGAAGAAGAAGAAGAAGAAGAAGAAGAAGAAGAAGAAGAAGAAGAAGAAGAAGAAGAAGAAGAAGAGAGTTAAAGGGAGACATTACTTTTTCATTTTACATACATTATATCATTGTATCTTTACTACAACCCTTTTCAGGTGATATTACAAGGGGTCATCTTTCCTCTCTAATTTTGGGAAGAAGTAAGAACTAACTAGAGATTAAGAGGAGTGACTTTCAAACATAACCTGTGGAATAGATAGAATAATTACTTATATCCAATTCAAGAGAAAGATGCCCAAGCCATTCCTCTCTCCCAATTTCCCTTATGAAGACCTCAGTTCACCTTTTTCCTTCTGCTGTCAAGATCTCCATAACATGTGCCAATTGTTATGATTCATCTCTGTATAAAGGATCAGTTCAAATATCAAACTTTTTTGGGTGGAAGTGCTGAGTCATGTAAATACTACATAAGCCTCCTGATTAAGTTTGTTATATTAAGATAAATGTGTAGCAGGGGCTCCTCTGTATGTATGTGTGGGTTAGGGGGTTGGGTTAATCCTTGAGTGGTCTCATTAGTGCTACTTCTCATAGAAAAGATAAATTCTTTTTTTAAAATAGGAATTCATCATTTAAAATCATGACATATGTCTAGCTCTCACCTTAGAAACCTTCATCTCTAGTGCTCAAGAAGTCTAATGAAATGGTTTCTAATATCACTGGGGGAAGACAGGATGACATACTCAGAGCCTTCACTATGCAAATCAATTAGCAGAGCTCAAATGATGTAGACATTATTCAGTTGGTGTTTCATCACTGTAATATGACATCTGCCAGATTCTCCCAGCTGTCTAAGGTTAGCATGTCCTACTTCCATCTACACAAAAGGATTACCATCCAAACTGAACTACTCATCACTTCTCAGATATGACTTTCCACTCTTCAGTTTCTGTAATTTACTCATATATCATTGCTTGTCCAGTATGTCCCCTATTAGGCAATAAATTCAACAAGGACAACAATTGTGCATTATTTAGCCAATGCATTGTATGCCCCAACTTAGCCAAGGAATTTTCTTATTGTTGTTTCCCCTATCAACCAAAACATAGTAGTTAGTTCAATAATTGTTGAAGTTGAACGTAGTCAGTGGATATATTGGTGATTATGTTGATGACAACTGTTACACTTAGGATGCTTTAAAGTTAACAAAGCATTTTATATTCATTCAGTCATTATAGCTTCATGGCCTCCCAATGAAGTAGTTATTATAGTTATTATCCCCATTTTACAGATAAGGAAAGGGAGGAACAATAAATTTAAATGATTCTCCTAAGGTCACATAGCTAGCATATGTCAAAGGTAAATTATAAATTCAAGTAAATCTTCTTGACAATAACATTCTTTTTATAATATTCTGTTGTCTTGGCACTTATTCTTCCCAGAACTTTGAATAAGAGAGAGAATTCATGTTTTACATATAGCTCAGTAAGATAACTGCCTGACCACACTACCGTGGAATTCATGTTCAACAGTTTAATGCAAAATTAAGGTTGAAGTAATATGCAAAGCAGCCCAATATTCTCCACTCTAGACCCACCCATATTAAAGAAAAGAACAGGACTGAATTCAAATCCTCTGTCTCCTAATGCAGTATTTTCCAAATTCACAGAGTTAATTAATGGCAGAGCCATGGTTTAAAATGATAACTTTTGATTCTATATGAGAAATAATTATGCTTATCAGTGTCAAGGACCTCTTATTCAATTTAAAGAAAGCTGTGGATCCTTTATCAGAATAATATTGTTACCGTACAAGTGCATAAAATGCCTAGGATTATAAAGAAAATGAAATATATTAAAACACATTGATTATACTTTTAAAAGTGGAAATAGATTAATGGGACCCAGGATGAAGGTTAAGAGACTTTGCTCTAAATGCAGCATTATTTCTATTAGATCATGCTTACTTCCTTAACATACCTTCTAATAGCTACCTACAACAGGATTGGTGCCCAATCCATCAAGAGCCAATTAACAATCATTTAAGCATTTACTCTATGACAGATATGGTATAAAGAATGGAGGTTACAAAGAAAAGCAAAATAAGTACCTGACCTTGAGGAATTTCAATTCTAATGATGGTGATGACTGACATTAAAATGTACATGTCAGATACATTTAGAGTAGAAAGAAGGGAACCTAGGAGAAGAACCACTATTAGTTGAGGGAATTAGAATCTGATTTCTGCAGAATGTGATGCTCTAGCTCAGTCTAGAAGGAAACTAAAGATTCTAAGAGAAATGTTGAAGAAAGGAGAGCATTCCTAGGTACAACATGTAATGTTTGTTAATTATTGAAAAATGAATGATTTATTTCCCAGGCAAAGAAAATCTTAAAAGACAGAACTATTGCAACAGAAATACATCTGGTTTAAGGTTTGCAAGGTTCCATATTTTTCATTGAATGGTCATATCAACCCATAATTGTTTTATAAATGAGGAAACTGAGGCATGGAGAGTTGACTTGACTTACTCAAGTTTATATAGATTGTAAGTATTAATGGCAGGACCTGACCCCAGTCTGCCTAACTCCAAGGCAAATGCTCTTTTCACTATACTATATTGTATTCAGTAACTTAGGAGCATACTTTGGCAAGAATGAAAGATTCCATAGAAGAAACAACCAGAGGACACATCTCATGTGTCTTTAACTTACAACTACTAATATATCCCATTTGGGGGATAGATAAGAGGATGGGGATTCCACTTTTTTTTATTATTGTTTGTTTGTTTGTTTTTATACAAACAGAAGAGCAGGGAACAAATCCTGAAAGAGGATTGGTACCAGAAAAATGTCACTTTTGTCACCAAAGAGGTTGGAGGCGCCATGGTGGCTTCTGGTAGTTGGTGGCTGTGAATAGTTCCAACCTTTCGCACTGATTCTCGTCTTGCCAATTCTTCTGTGAGAAAAGCCACTATGGGGCCATCCCATAGGGCTGTTGCCAAAGTTTAATGTAGTTCATTGTGACATGACTTTTGGAAAAGAATCCTTTGAATTTTAAATGGGGAAGGGAAAAAAGTGACTCAAATTTTCATTTGTTAAGATAATAATAAAGTCATTTCCAGTGTAGGAACCAGATGGGGACACAGGTCACATGTTCAGATAATGACATTTTCATTCTGTATGCCAATTTAATTGTAATTTTAGTTAGCCAACAATGGGATAATAGGTCATATTTGGGACTAATTGTGCACCCCAAAGAACCCATTAACTTTACATCATTGAATAATTATAAGACAGAAATAAAATACCCTTTTATTTAAAATATAGTACTTGAATGAGGCTATTTTAAAACTTTGCCCTTATAAGTTGCTCTACCTAGGTTAATCTGAATGTGAAATTCCCTGAAAGTAAAGCTTCCTGTCTTCCATTCCTGCCTTGAAAATGCATTCATTAATGTTCTGTACCCTCATTGGATTTTCTCATTGCATTATTAACTCAGCTACTAACTACAGCTCAGGCCTATTGAAATTCCAAGGGAGCTATAGTGTTTGCTTTTTATGTTTTACTGCCTTTTCATATGCCAGGAAAAATAATTTGAGCATCAAAATAAAATAAATTATGACACTTCACATTAAATATGAATTTGTATCTATTAACTTCGCCTCGATACAGTCACATACTATGGAATGTGCTTTGTGAATATTCGGTGTGAGCTGTTCTGGAGCTTAATTATATCTGATACATTCTCACTCATTCTTTTCTCAAGCTTTGCTGCATGAACATTCTTTCCATATTCATGATAGAAATATACAGAGAGGACCCTGCCACTTTGTACATGTGTAGAAAAGCGGCCAAGGCTCTAGTTTACGGATATGTAAGAAGGCTCAGTGATGAAAAAGAAATAGACAAATAGAGCAATAAGAATATTCTATGTTCAGAACAAGGTCAAATGGTTTATGGTCTATAATTGACTAGGGATACCTTGGAAAGGAATCTCTCTCTCTCTTTTTTTTTTTTTTGTTGCCTCTCTTCAGTATCCATAAATGCATTCATTAATGTTTTGTTTCCTCATTGGATTTTCTTAATTAAATAAAGGTCTAATAAAGACTAACATCCTCTCAAGGTCTAATATTGTGTGAATCTTAAAGGAGGTGTCAATCAATTTCATTGGACTGTTTTGAGCAAAGCAAAAAATAGAGAGGGGTACCTGCGTGACCCAGTGGATCAAGAGCCAGGACTAGAGACAGGAAGTCCTGGATTCAAATTTGGCTTCAGACACTTCCTAGCATGGCAATCTTTGACAAGTCATTTAACTTCAATTGTAAATCCTTTACAGCTCTTTTGCATTGGAACATCATACCTAGTATCAGTTCTTTGACAGATGTTAATAATAACAATAGAATAGTGAACATGAAAAATTTATAGAAATGTGTGAACACTAATATATAATGGATAAATAAAAGAAAATAAATAAAAATAAATAAAAGCATTGGGCAATAGTTGATAGTGGCCATTTAATCCAATATACACCTGAGTAATCATCCCTTGCAGGACACTTTGGAAATGAAGGCATTCAGCCTCCCCTCAGTAATCTCAAGTGATGGACAAATTATTGCCATATAAAATGGCCCTTCTGAGCTATTTTGGTATAACTCTAATTGCTAGTAACCCCCTTCTTTGTATATAGTGCAGAAATTTTATAAGATCTCTTTTATTTCTAAATCAGTTATCCTATAATTTATCTCCTAGTAATTTTTACATGTTTATAGTAACTGTCCTTTAAGAGAAATAAAAGCACATCTCTTTCATGGAAAAGGTGCTCAAATACCTAAGACATCATCATTCACTTTGCAGACTCTTTCTAAGTTTGATTTCTTTTTTTCATACAAAAATAATATGACTTCATCCCTTCAGCATTCTAGTAGGCTTTTTCTAGAGGTGATTCAGCTTATTGTTGTCTGCATAGAATGTTTTTTCCTAAATCAATCAAGGTATAATTGAATAGAGAATGGATTTTTGGATTCTGGAAGAAAATTATTTCTGCCTTTGACTCATGAAGGTTGTGTGACTCACCCAGGAAAACTACTGAACCATTTAGTGCCCTAAAAACCTCCCTCATATTATTTTAAAAAATGAAGAGGAGGTGCTAATTTCCATTGTTAAAATGTTTTTCCTCACCTAGGAGTTAATTACGTAATGAAAGCACATCATTTCCTGTGATTTCTAACCAGGACAAAAGACATAAGGGTAATTTCTCTTGTTTTAGACATAATACAACCCATAATAAAAGCATGTTAACATTTTTGGGGTGAGATAGGAGGAATGTGATTTCCAAACCTATTCTACTTTCTATTCTCCAAATTCTTCATTTACTTTTCATATAATTTTAGTAGTCATAATATCTTCTGTATCCTGTACCTTATGAGATGATGAATTAATGAGGAGGGGCAGCAATATAGTCCCTTGGATTCAGTGTCAGGTATGGAGTTGAGAGGTCCTGGGTTCAAATCTGGCCTCAGACACTTCTTAACTGTGTGAGTGTGGGCAAGTCACTTCACCCCCAATTACTTAGCCTCTGTTAGTCTTCTGTCTCAGAACTGATACTAAGTCAGAAAGCAAAGGTTAAAAAAAAGTTAATGAGGAAATGTAGTAAGGATAAATTTAAGGTCTTGTATTTGGTTTAAAAAAACAACAACCACATAATTATAGAATGCGGGAAAATGGCTAATAACAGTAATGAAAGTAATAAATTAACATTTGTTGAGCACTTTAAGGTTTACAAAATACTGTGAAATCTAATCAATCATTTGCATATCATTTGATCTTTCAGAACAATCATGTAAAGTAAATGCTATTATCCCCATTTTATAGATGAGGAAAATAAGTTTGAGAGAGTGGCTTACCCAGGGTCTCAAAGTAAATGAGAGAACATTTGAACTCAGGTTTTCTTGAGTCTAGTACTAGCATTCTATCCTATGCAAAAACAAACTTTGAGTACCTTGAGAACAGAAATTTATTTCATTTTTGTATTCTAGGCACTTTGTACTCATACTGTGCTTAGTACTTAGTAGGAACTTCATACAAGACTTTTGACTTGTTGACCACACCATCTGAGAGCATCATAAAAATAGCATTTGTTATAATGGAGAGATCACTGGACTGAAGTCAGGAAAAAGCTGGGTCTGAATTCTGCCTCTGCCTCTTATTAGGAAGGTATGTCATTATGTACAAGTCACTTGACATTTTTTGACTTGCCATTCTTAATTTTTAAAATGTAGATGTTGATATTCAGGATATTTTATCTTACAGAGTTATATAATTTGAATTAATTGATCTATGCAATGCTCTTTGCAAAGTAATGTTATATATGTATACATTCTTTGCATATATACCTATGTACTAAACATACACATGTGTGTATATTTATTTTTTCAAAATCAACAGTTCTGATTATTTTCAAGATAGCAGAAAAAAATATGTAAAGGTTGTAAGAAGATATGACCAGGCTAAAAGAGGCATTTTCAGAAAATTAGTCACATAGAAATGGAAGTAATTGCCTTATAATTTTACAGCTTGGTGAAAGTCAAGAAGATGGAGAGGCAAGTCATAGATAGACATAGATTGGACTAGATAGACATTGAAAGCCCTTTCAATCAGAAAGTCTATAATTCATATGTAGGGTTTCATTTATAATGAATCATGAAAGTATTAAAGGTGTATTTAAAAGCTTACCCTAATGAACAAAGGACGTATGGACCAGACGTATAGATATATTTCTAATATTTCACATGCTTAATTTCTGAATCCTTAAATTGAATTGAGGCTCAAATTTTGTGGAACTCAAAGGCTGGCAAGCAATTTCAATAGCTTCCTTGTAATGCCAAAGCATTTGAATGAGATGGTGCCAGTGCACTGTAGGAAGAAGGACTTTCAAATGAACTTCTGTCTGGACATTGGCTATACCATGGTCTTGGGATTTGTCTCTACTATCTTGTTGATTGCCAATATGATGCTAATATTTCTGCCATGCTACCTATTTGAGTGACATCCCACAACCCAATCCCCATTCCTATTTTCCTTAATGAATGCAGTTCAGCTCAGTCTCTCTGGAACCTCTGACCATCTGAGAAGTTGACATGCTGGTCTGATTTCACCACACTATGTCTTGTCTCTGTGTTTCTTATTTCTTTGAACATCCAACTTCCCTCCACAGTTGATTCAAACCCACGCAAGAATTTTATGGATGAGCTGGACTTTGCATCATATACCAATGGATGAGGTTTCTGCTATATAACATATTTGATGAGCCCCTCACGCTTTATATCACCCATTAATTTGCTAAACATATCATTTATACCTTCATTTAAATCTCTGATAAAACTATTGAAAGAAAAAGACCAAAATGGGAACTCAATGGCTCTATTAAAAATAAATTCCTCCAAGGTGACATCAGTACATTATTCAACTCTTATTGGGTCTTGACATGCTTACCAGTTCTAAATCAAGTTGTGTATTCTATCATTTGATCCATATACTTTCATGGCCACTAGAAGACTGCTGTGAAAGATTTTGTCAAGTGTCTCTTTAAAATACAATAACATTAAGGCTACAACAGTGTTCTTAAATTTTGTGATTACGAGGTATCCTTCTTAATGTGAAAAATAACAGTGATAATGGTTTCCCATGTAGCTGTGGTTACATTCCAAACAGACAAATTGAGTTGGGAGAAAGGGCTTCCCAGAACTCCTATTATGAATCCAGTAATACCTTTAAATGTACATGCATTTTAATCATTATAATATATGTGAAATTAGTAATGCATATATGTTTTAATACATATCACTTCAAGTTACAGGGGTCATATTTGGATTTGAAGATCATTTTCAACATTTCAACCAACATCTTGGGGCATATCCTAACATAAAGGCAAAATGGATACATATTTTGGAAATAAAGGGTAATACTATAAACAAGTGAAGGCACTTATCAGACCTGGGGTTAAGGGAAAAAAATATGTCCAAATAAGACACAGAGAACATTACAAGATGTAAAGTAAGATAACTTTGAATACATTAATTTACATTTTATGCAACCAAAACCAATACAACCAAGAATAGAAGAGAACCAAAAATTGGGGGAAAATTTGTCAAAAGTCTCTGACAATAGACTTATTACTCAAATTCATAGAGAAATTAATGAAATTTATAAGAATACAAGTCATATTCCAAATTATATATATTCTAAAGAAATGGACAGGGAATTATCAGATAAAGAAATTAAAACTATCTTTAGTTATATCAAAAATGCTACAAATCACAAGTAAGTAGAGAAATGGCAAATTAAAACAACTTTGAAATACCATCTTACACCTATCATAGTAGCAAATGTGAAGAAAAAGGAAAATGATAACTGTTGGAAGGTCTGTGGGAAAACTGGGATATGAATACATTTTTCTTTGAGCCGTGAACTGATACTAAAATTCTGGTGAACAATTTGAAAAAACGCTCAAAGGGCCATAAAACTATGCATAGCCTTTGACCCAGCCATGACACCACTAGTTCTGAATCTCAAAGAGATGAAAGTTATGGAGAAAAGATCTACTTATACAAAAATATTTATGGCAGCTCTTTTTTCTGATGGTAAAGAAGTTGAAATCAAAAGAATTTCCATCAATTGGGGAATGACTAAACAAATTGTGATATGTGATTTTAATAGAATTTTACTGTGCCATAACAATGAACAGGGTCATAACAATAAAACCTAGAAAGAATTTTATGAAGTAATGTAAAGTGAGCAGAACAAAGACAAAATTTTGTACAGTAACACCGAAAATGTATGATGATCAAATGTAAATAACAACTATTATCAGCAATACAAGGACCCAAGACAACTCAAAAGGAATCATGATTGAAAAAAAAAAAAACTATCCTTTGCCTTAAAAGGAACTGATAGAGTTTAAAAGTAGATTGAAGTATGACATTTTTTTCACTTTATTTCCTTCCTGAGGCATTTTTTGTTTTGTTTTGTTATAAATGATATGTATGCTTTTTTACAACATGATGAACGTGGAAATATTCATTGTGTGATACCACATGTATAACCTATACCATATTACCTGCCCTCTCAGGGAGAAGAGAAGGGAGTAGGAAGGAATTGATGAGAGGTAAGAAACATGGATAGCAAAAATTCAGAAAATAATCATTAAAATTTTTTCTATATGTAATTAGGGAAAATATAAACAACAAAAATTACAACAAAAATAATACTTCAAAGATGCCCTGAGGTCCATGGCACACAGGATGTAGATCTATGGTCTAAAATTTTCCATGACCAGTCAAAGCTGCTTGCTGGGAGCTCAGATGGTGGAGTAAAGAACACACTGTCCTCCAATCCCTATACTCATACAAACTCACATACACACTAATTGACCTCAAAACAAAGAGAAGCATGTCTCACTGAGGTAAGAAGAGAAAGTAGCACAAGCAGTACAAGATCTGGGAAAACCAGTAGAACATAGAGCAGTTCCACAAGTAAGGAAACTGCAGAATGGGGAAAAGCCTAGCCCAAGCCACTCTACCTAGGAATAGAAGACAGAGAAGTCAGGAAGCCTCTAAACTCTTATGTTGCAGAGCCCTGAGGGTACAAGGGAGCATAGAACAGGATTAGGAATTTTAGGAAACTATACACTCCCACTTCGCACCAGAATACTTGAGGGAGCAGATTCCAGAACAGGGGACCTCCCCCACTTCATGACATTTGGCAGGGACAGGGAAGCAGCAGAGTGGGATGCAGTCCAGCCCATGAAACAGCAAAGGAACTGGTAATACAGAGTGCTAAATAACTGGACAATACAGATGCAAACCTCCTTAGAGAAGGATGCAGAGCCATATTTTTGACAGACTTACTATAAGAAACAAAGGCATAAAGACCTTCCTTAAATACAAAAGAAGAATACTCTGCATGCTTAGAGCAGTGAGCCCTCTTCCCCAGGATCAGAGAAGAACCTCCACAGATAGAGAGGATAAGAGGGGAAACAAAACCCTAGAAAAATGAGCAATAAAAAAAAAAAACTGATTTGAGAAAGCTACTTTAGTGACAGGACCAAAATACAAATTCAGAAGAGAACAAATGGCCTCACTATAAGTATGAGTTAGGGACTTTTTCATTGTTCAGTAAGGAGTTTTACAGCTTTATCTTCCCCTAAAGTATGCCTGAGTATGGGTGGAGTAATGTTAAAATTCCCAATACATTCCTGATCAAGTACCTCCATTGTTTAAATGGAGAATAGCCTTAACCAAATGTTCTAAGGTAGAGTCTGAGAAGTTTTAAGATTCACAAAGTCATGATGAAAAATAGAGATTTGACACCATATTTCATGTAATTATCATAGAAAACTGTCCTAATATCCTTGAACAAAAGGAAAAAAAATAGAAATTGAGATAATATACTTATCACCTCATTAAAGAGACCCCAAAATAAAATACTCCAGGATTTTTGTAACCAGATTCCCAAACTCCCAAAACAAGCTAAAATACTGTTAGGAAGAAGAAGAAGAAGAAAATAATTCACATATCATGGAGCCACAGTCAGGTTTATACAATACCGATCATGAAAGTACCAGAAGACATGTAATATATTCTGAAAACCAAAGAATCTAGGACTACAACCAAGAAATATATACCCAGCAACACTGATCATTATCCTTTGGCAGGGTAAATGATATTTAATAAAATAGATGAACTTCAGACTTTCCTGACCAAAAAAAGAGCTAATTTTTAAAAATAAACCTATAATATAGTAATTCTGCTACCAAAAGGACAAAGAAAGTTGTCTAGGATTTTCTTAATGAGCCCATTCTGAGTAATTAGTAATTCCCTTTATAAATGCTTACTATCTAGTCCAATAATAATTAACATCAATCAAACCATGATCAAAATCAAGATGTTACTTTCCCATTTCAAATCTTATGGCCTGACTGATATGCCCCATAATTTTCAATTTAACAATGGAAATCAGCATCTAGTCCTTTTCTTCTGGTGTCACAATGGGTAGAGTTTCTGGTCTGGAATCAGGAAGACTCATCTTTCTGAGTTTATGTGGCTTCAGACATTTACTAGCTATCTGACCCTCGGAAGGTCACTTAATTTTGCCTGAGAATTTCCATCTGTAAAATGAACTGGAGAAGAATTAGCAAACTACTTCAGTATCTTTGCTAAGAAAACCTCAAACGGCATCATAAAGAGTCTATTATAAATAAAAATTAATCTAGAAGCTTATTACTAAGTTTACAATCATTTATTAGTAAAGAGAGAAATAGTTTTCAGCCTTTCTAACTTTAGGTAAAAATCTAATCCTCCACTTCACAAAAGTCATATATGACTACAAAATGAATGAACCACAATAACCTTTTCTTCTGGGAAATATATTCTTTTATTGCTCTCCCTCCTCCCAAGCTCATTTAAATCAAAACAAAACAACAATTATAACAACAAACTAAAAGCAAGAATTTATTTAAACACCAGAAGTTCTGTTATGAAAAACATCATATTCATAAATGTAAGGAATGAAACACATAGTTAGCTTTGTTCTACATATATTATACATATATATCTGACAGTTTTATTACTCAGAGCATTCAGTATCCACCCAAGTTTTTTTTCTGTAAATCACAGTTCAGCCTTTTAACTTCACTATGAATAGTCTTAAAACTACAATTAATCTAATAATTATGAAAATATTGGTAAACCTGAGACTAGCATTCTAGGAAAATTGCCCCAGTCATATGAGAGAGAGAGAAAGACAGACAGAGAGAGAGAGAGAGAGAGAGAGAGAGAGAGAGAGAGAGAGAGAGAGAGAGAGAGAGACAAAGAGAGAGAGAGACAGAGAGAGAGAGAGAGACAGAGAGACAGAGAGACAGAGAGACAGAGAGAGAGTCAGAGAGAGAGACAGAGAGAGACAGAGAGAGAGTGAGACAGAGACAGAGAGAGACAGAGAGAGAGAGAGACAGACAGACAGACAGACAGACAGAGACAGAGAGAGAGTGAGACAGAGAGGGAGAGAGACACAGAAAGAGAGAGGGAGACAGAGAGAGAGACAGAGAGAGGGAGAGAGAGACAGAGAGAGAGTGAGACAGAGAGAGAGTGAGACAGAGAGAGAGACAGAGACAGAGACAGAGACAGAGATACTCTCTCTTATGCCATAATCCAAAAACCACTGAGCTGAAAATCTAGGCCACTTTGATTATATACTTATTTGCTATCCCTGCTTTTCCCTCTGCACTTCTCCACATGACAGGTCTCTGTAAGCCTCAAGGCTTTCTCTTTGTGAATTCAAACACACTAAATATTCCTTTTACTTTTAGCATGGCTGACCAAAATGACTTTTATAAGCCTCTACTAAGGAACCAAAATTTCTAAAATGGACTGGGACGGATGTGGAGAATCTCCAGTTAGAAAAGCCACATTTTATCACCTCATTTCACATTCCTCACCAAATGGTCTCTGTAGAAAGAAAGTGATATTTTCTTACTGTTTGGGGGCCTTCCCTTAAACACTGACAGTTTTGCTTTTCTTTTGCCATCTCTCCTGTGGCTGACAGAAAAATCAAGTGGGTCTGAAAGTGAACTAGAATTTTAGCTATTATGGCTTCATTTCTCTTGCGCCATTTAAGGACTTTCAAATTGTGACAGTGGGACATTTGCTCTGTAGATACCAGACACAGAGCAGATTTGCCATCTTGCTACTGTTTCAATGGATTATTGTTTCCTGAAACAAACCAAAAAAAAAAGTCTCCTTCAATCTACCAAGAATCCTCAGACATTTAACATTCCCTATCTATGCCTTGGCAATTGCAAAAATCTAAAGCAAAGGCAAATAATCACTTCTAAGCTTTCTAGAGTTAATCAGCCTATCTATTGCCTGCACATGACTGGGCTCACTATAGTGAATTCACAAATGCTTTAGCAACCAAAGTTTCTATGAAACCAAAGCTCCATATACTGTCATGAAAGACAGAGATGGTTTGAGTATTAAAATAGTATATTAAATGGAGAAGATCTTTTTCCTCAAGGGAAAATTGATCTGTTTAGATTTCTTATACAGTAGCTGCCTAAAAAATTACTGTTTTCATATATCATATATTTTGGGAGATAAATTTATTTAAATTTCCCAGTGGTTAGAAAAATGCTACACAGCACAGTCTTTAAAAAGTGAGAATGGGGAATTTTTAAAAGTCAAAGCAAAGCAAATGCAAGTATCCCTTTAACATCATGTGGGCTGGGGACATGGTGATCTGGAAAATCCATGTAAATTTTTTTGGCTTTCATGTTCTTTTTTTTAGAAAACTTCAAATGTGTATTTATTTTAACTTTTAAAATTGTGTATACTTATGGTAGTAAGAGAGAGAAATGTATTGACATTTTGCACTATGATATTTTTATGCATTTCTGAGTTAAAATTTTTTTCTTGAGTGTCTTCTGCTGGCTTTTGTGTGTCATCTGTGGCTTTAAAAAAAAAAAACCCAATATTCTCACTGAATTTCCTAAGCCAACCTCTGGTATATCAAAACTATGATGGGGAAAGTCATACTCTAGAAGGGATACTTCTCTGTTAATATGCATATATAACATATTTGTATATGTATATATGTGTGTGTACTTATGTATACATATACATATATAAGTGTAAATATGTGCATACACATATATGTGAATATATGTACATGTGTGTATATGTATATTTCCCCCCAAACAACACATACTCATTAGTGGGGCAGCCCATAGCATCTTCTCTTGAAATTGCGATATGGGCAGGGGGGTGTTATTTTCTGGTAAGAGTGAACTTTGTGGCTTAAGCCCACATTCTATTTTAATAATAAAAGTGCAGGAGAAGTCTGAAGTCAATTGATGTCTAGATATTCAGTATTCCTATGCTAACAGAAATTTAAGCAAGTGACAGCCTAGAATCACCAAAGGCATTTAATTTGAATAACAAAAGAAAGCAAAGTAACATTAGAAACATGTTCAGCAACCATTCCCCAAATGAGCATATTCCCCATTTCCTCTTCCCCATCACAGTGTGCAAGCCAAATCTCTCTCATTAAGGTTTCAGTCTACAAATTGGGTAAACTATGCATTTTCTTGGCATTTACTGCTTGTAGCTCTTTTGAAGCTCAACAATACTTGTGTGAAGCCCCAGAACAATACTGCAAGACTCAATCAGCCTCTGAAGATTGTCTAGTGCCAGCTACTAGGCTGGCAGGCTTAAAGCACAGCCTGCTGATCTAGTCAAATCATCATTTTCCTCATTGGTCAGCTCCATGAATTTGGACAGCTACTCATACCCTCTAAGCCCATGTGACTCTACTTCCATTTCCTTTTTTTCCCACCTTCTGACCATAAAGACAGTCTTTCTCTGCTGGCAAAGGGTTTGGGGACAGCAAATGAAAAGACCCCGACATCAGGTTTGGAAAGTAACTGGAAATGTAGTTCTGTCATTATAGAGCTGAATACTTTTTGAATAGCACTCCAGAGAGAAATTCTTGCTCTTTTCTGACCTCATTTATATACTAAGGTCTTCTTTTGATTCCTCATTCTGTTAAGAAAAAAGAATACTAGGTTCTTAAAATTCACAATAGTACAATATAAACTATAGAAAGTTCTACCTAGCTGGGGTAAAAAAAAATGTTTCAAGGCCATGGCTGGTGACAGATTAGATGTCTAAATTTGAAAAACAATTTAGCTCTTTCCTCATCCCTCTTTCCTTCTTCCTCTTATCACATACACCAATACCTCCATTTTTGTTGACATCAATTTTCGGTTATGGTTTTCAGTGATTTTTTCCATGAAAAATCATCTCCATTTTCACTGGTTGCCTTGGATTTCCACAGCAAGAGCACCTGATATCATTGCTAATTTTTGAGAAAACAAAGGGTGACCTACATGTTGTCCTGCTTAGGGTGGTTTTCTCATTGTGTGAGCATCATCCTGCCCATCTAGCCAAACAATTCCATTGTTTTCCAGTGCTTTTGTGATTTTTGTTTTTTATTGATTGTGAGTGCTCATACTACAATTACATGCCAGTGATGTGTTTATTTTCAGTTTTTTCTGTTTCAAAATGACCACTTTGACAAATAGAAACCCTTTTTCTTATGCTTGGACTATTACAATTGTTCTCCACACCTTCAGTTTTTCTCTACTCTAGTTCATCCTTCAAGTCCAGCTATCAAATTGATCTTCTTGAAATTCAGATCTGAATATATCCTTCTCTATCAATGGAGTCAAAGATGCAAAATCCTCCTTTGAATGTTAAAATCCTTCAATAACCTGGAATATTCCTGTTTTTTTCAGATCATTTACACATGTATCCCATCCACATACTCTATAATCCAGCTATACTGGTTTCTTGGGTGTTCCTCATAGGGGAGGGGTTCCTCATCTCACACTCTACAGCTATTCACTGGCTGATCCTTATGTTTGGAATACTGAGTATTTTGATGATCAGGTAAGTGTTCACCATAGAGCATTCATTCTACAGAAAGAATTCTGTTGAAAGCATTTTTGTTTCAGATAAGTTCAATTAAATTAACTTTAATTTCTTTTACAATTTTGAGATTTCAATATTAAGGGAAACTATTTTCTTCATTATTAATTCATAAAATCTTCACATACATATTCTTGACTGTATAAAAACACTAAAAGCATTTATCTTGACTCAATTTTTCTCAATGTATATATTTATATTGCTTTATTTATTAAAGTAAAAAAATTATAAATGCCATTGAATATTTTAACTTAGATGCATAACCCATTGGAGGAAAATAATATCCTCTCTAGACTCATTTAAACATGATATTCTATTTTATTGCATTAGCTTCCATGTTTAAAGATTTCAAATCAATCTGTAAAATTAGCTTATTTGATCCTCAAAAGTTTCAATCTGTGTAAAATTGAAAAGTATTGCATGTTACATATTATTATATGATACAGTCTCTAGATATTTAAAAACACATGCACAAACACATCCAAAGTCTCATTTAAAATATAACTGATGAGTTAGTTAATTAAAATAGTATATTCATAATTTATATAAACAGATGGCTAAACCCAGCTATGTAAACAACTGTTAGCTATATTCCTCCAAATATTATGAATTTGTTGAATTTAAAATTTTGATGACACCTTATAGATTATTTTGACCATCTGCCTTTTTCTTAATAGGTAATGAAACAAACTCTTTGGGGGTTGGGGAGGAATGAGACTGTTGTGTTTTTGTATTGTAGCCTTAGGACACAGAATGGTAATTTTTACAAAAAAAATTAAAAAAATTTGAAAGTTAGATGGAATAAAATTAGTGAAATATTTTTGGATGGATTAATGATTTGATTAGCAAAGGTATGTATTCCTAGTAATAAAGTGTCCCTTTCCATTGGAGATCAACAGCTACTCAGCCATTTTAAGTCTTAGATCCTTTCCAAGAGGTGTTATATGAAGACAGGTATTTCTTGACTCTGAAGGTTGCTATCGAGCCCCTACATCATGTTGGTTCATATTCATTAATTGCTTTAATAATAGATAGAGAGTCAGTCCGGGAGATCAGAGGTCTTGTTTTCAGATCTGGTCTCAGAAGTTTCCTATTTGTGAAACCCTGGGCAAGACATTTAATCCCCATTGCCTAGCCCTTTCCGCTCTTCTGCCTTAGCACCAATACATAGCACTGATTCTAAGATAGGAGTTAAGGGTTTAAAATAATAATGACTAAAATAATAATAATAATAATAGCAAATGGAATTAATGTAAAATTTTAGGGTTTACAAAGCACTTTACCATTTATTATTTTCTTTTATCCTAAGAAATAACTTGCTAGGCAAATGCTGCAGGCATTATTATTAAATAACTTGTCCATGATAAAACAACGAATAAGAATCCAAGGCAATTTCAGAACCTGTCTTCCTGATTCAAAAACAAGTTCTCTTTTCCAAGAGACTAAAATTCAAAGTTAAATAGTAATTCATGAAAAAATAGTGGCAAAATAATAAATCTCTTATTTTCAAGCAGGTTTGCATCACAATATACCAGATCTCTTCCTAAAGCTCATATCCTTTTAAATTCTTGCTTTATGTGTACCTTTTCTACAATGATGTTTATTTGATTCAGTGGTTTTTTTAATCTTCTTGATCTCATTTGGGGTTTTCTTAGCAAAGGTATTGGGGTAGTTACTTCTATAACTCATTTTACAGGTGAGGAAACTGAGGCAAACATCTTTATGTGACTTGCCCAAGATCACGGAGTTAGTAAATGTCTGAGGCTAGATATTAATTCAGGAATTACTGTCCTTAGGCCATTTGCTCTATCCATTGTGTCACTTATGTTTTTCCCACAATATTATTCTGTCAGTGAACGCTTAAAGTAACAAAATCAATGTCTTGGCAGTCACATTTCTAATAGCTTAACTCTATTTCCAAAAAGACACTTTTGACAAGTTGACAAAGAAAAGAATTAAAAAGGAATCATATTTTGATGAGTTAGAAAATGCATTTATACGAATATGAAGTTCAATATCAATACCTGTATTTTTTTTTTGCTTTGTACGAAGCCCCAAAGTTTATTGACCACAAAATTCTATGTAGTTCTGTATTTGGAAGATTTTTAATTTTTATTTCATTTGGCTTGGAAGACAATCATATGCTTGTCTATATAGAATTTCTTTTTAATTTACTGAAATTTTTGAAGAGTATATCCTCAAAGGTTTATCTTGAACAATCTATTCATGTCACATTTCCCAGTTGAGTTTCCAAAATATATTTGAAATTTTTGACAGCAAATTAAAGAGATATTTAGTGAATATCTAGTCAGGGATAAAATGATCACCAAGAGCTCATATCCTATTATCAGAAATAATTGAACAAACACAATGTATTCTTTATAGAAGAAGAGGAAAAAAAACAACAAAATTTTGCATTAAAAATGATTAGAGAAAAGGTGAGGCACATAAATCTAATTTTTATGATTTTAAATGCAAGTGGACTATAAAATCCAATAATATAAATAAAATAGTTAATTTAATAAGAAAATAGAATAACACAATCTATTGCTTTAGAAGGGGAAAAAAACTTAAAAAGTATACATATCGAACAACAATGAGAGAGGCTAGAAAAAAATTGATTATGTATCATGTGAATCCAAAAAAGAAAGAATTTACATCATACTAGTCAAATCAAAATTTAACAGTATAAAGAGTAAAAAAAATAAACATTTCAGGGGAAAAATTATAAACAAGATATGATCAGTATTTAATTTGTTTTAGTATATATTAAATTCTTAATTAAAAACTAAATGAAGTCCAGGAAGACAGTGGCAGATTTCAATGTCTTAAGCTTTGGATAAGTCTATAAAATAGATAAACAACAGGGAAAATATAGAACAGAAACATTTATCAGAGAAAGTCTAGCTATAAGATTCATTACATAGAGATATCCCATGTAAGTAAATGTAAAAAATTACAAGTTATGAAAACATTTTTCCAATCAGAATGCAAAGAAAATTGTAATTAGTTCAGGAAAAACAAAACATGCAAATTCAAATGGATACTTCACAATGAAATCCTATGTGTTAAGTCAAAAACAACTAATAGAATAATTAATAATTCTTTGAAGGACAGATGATGAAATATCAAAATGTGGATGATGTAGGGTATACATATAATCCATAAAACATAAAGAGAAAATATTGGAAAGTAGTGGATTCATGAACTGAATATACATTTTAAAAGTAAAAAAGTAACAGCAAAAATATAATATTAAAATTTAGAGGGGAAACAGATAACTTGGAAAGAAAAAGAAAATTAATGTTAGGCTTTTAAAAAAGACTGAAAAATATTTTCCATCTGACTAAAAATAAAAGGACAAAAAATTAAAGTGACACAATGGTAAATTAGCATGTAATTTCAATGGAATCAGAAAACAAAATTAAAAATAATTATCAGAACCTAATATACACAGAATAATTTAAGCATAATTAAACCACAAATGAAGTCAAAGCATATCTTCAAAATATAAATGTTCAATTAACAGAAGAAGAAAAAGGATTTTAAATAGTCCAAGCTCAGAAAATGAAATAGAATTGATTATAAAGGAACTTCAAAAGGTGGATTAGAGAGGGCAGAGACTCTTATTCCTGATGGATTCATTATCCATTATAGAATATCTATTCAAATATTATAAATAAGATTTTGTTTAAGTGATTATCAAAAATCATCCAAAAATCATTGATTATTACCACACTGTTAGAAGACACTTAGATATGGTTAATGCTAAAGAAATAATCAACATGAATAATAGTATTTAAAAGTAACAATCCCAAACTACATAATTACATCAATTGATGAAAAAGTCTACAAAATATAGGCATGGAGACTAATTTTTTTTTTTAGTTTTGAGAAACATATCTATCTAAAAGCAAAAGTAAGTATAATATGCAATTGAGATATATTATTTTTTTATCCAAATAAGTACAGGAATAAAGAAAAGTTGCCATCATCTCCACTATCATTTCATATAGTTAAGAAATCCTACAAATAACAATATAACAAAAAAAGGGAATCAAAGTCAGAAAGATAAACAAGGAGGAGAAGAAATTATCTCCATTATTCATGCCATGGTGATTTACTAAGAAAATCCTAAAGAATCAAGAAGCCTACTAAATAAGACCATTAACTTTGCCAAGTTTCCAGGCTATAAAATGAACTTGCAAAATTCAAAAGTCTTTCTAAATAATAAAAATATCATTGCAAATATAGAAGTTATGTGAGGATGAACCTACCAAGCACACAAAATACCATTACATATTAAATAAAAAAGTATTCTTTAAAGCAATAATGAAGGAATAAGTGCTTATGCCTGGGCCATTCCAGTATTATAAAAATGATAATACTACTAAAGTTAACTTACAAATTACCAAAATCCAAATTATCAAATTGATTTTTATAGAATTTGATAAAATAATAATAAAATTAGTAAGGAAATAAAAAAAAATCTAAGGTGTTAGTGGTAATGTAAAAGGAACAGCACTTCCAGACCTTAATCTTTTATATAATGAAGCAGTCATTAAAATCATTTGGTACTTGTTTAAAAATTAACAGAAGAATAGAACAGAATATTGAAGAGAGAAACAGAAAATATTGAACTTTATTTTAGTTTCAACTTCCTATCAGACATTTTACCACGAGACTTATAAATTAAGATCATTAATAAGAAGAAAGTCCCCATGTACATTCACATATTTATAGCTACACGTTTTGTGATATCAAATAATTGGGGAAAATAGATGTCAGGCAACTGGGGAATAGTTAAACAACTTGGTACATGAATAAAATGGGATGTTACTATACCATATTATTCATTGTTATCCAATTCTTCATTACTCAGTGAACTATAACATGCCAATGGTGTCCATCGGGTTTGCTTGGCAAAGATACTAGAGTGTTTTACCATTTCATTCTTTAGTGAGTTAAAAAAATAAACAACCCCCCCTAAAATTAATTGATTTGCTCTGGGTCACAGAACTAATAAATGTCTGAGACTGGATTTGACCTTAGGTCTTCTTGACTCTAGACCTAGATATCTATCTACTGTGCAAACTAGATACCTCTATCACTCTACTTCGAGAAATGGCAAATATTTTGGCTATAAAGAAGCAGAGTAAGACTTAAATGACCAATTGCAAAGTGAAGTAAGTAGACCCAATAAGACATTACATGCAAATAATAAAAAAAAATGCAAGTGGAAATAATACACACAAAATAATAAAATGTGAATGTTAGAAAATTATAAAGAACATTAACAATTCCTAAAAGAGATGAGAAAACAATCTAATTCCTCCTTCTTCCTGGGAAATATAGTACTTCAAAGTGTGTTGTGGTGCATTTCATATATTTTCAGACTTTTTCCATGGATTTATTGCTTTTGCTGATTTTTTCTCTATTTTTCTCTTCTATCTTTGAAATATTATTTGTTCTAGTTGACACTTCTCTAGAAAAGAAGAGGAATAAGAAATTTTAGTGGTGTGCAACATATCAATAAAATATTTTTTTAGAAAAAATATGTTGATAAACTACTGAATAGTGTTAAATTTATGGTTGGCCTAAATATATTTAATTGGTCACCAGGGATTTAATTACTAAATTCCAAAAATGAATTACTAAAGTCAGAATGGAATTTATGGTAGTTTATTTTACAATAGAGGGAAAATGTTAAGGAAGAGAGAAAAAGAAGAAAAGCAGAGAGAGAGGGAGAGAGGGAGAGAGAGAGAGAGAGAGAGAGAGAGAGAGAGAGAGAGAGAGAGAGAGAGAGAGAGAGAGAGAGAGAGAGAGAGAGAGAGAGAGAGAGAGAGAATGGAGAATGAGCAAGTTCCGGGTTCTTCTGAGCCAAGTAGGAATTCAAAGGCCCCAGCCAGGGGAAAGGAATCTCAAGATGATGGGCCTTTCTGGAGGCTAAGTCAGCCTTTATAGTCACCACAGGTCAGTTCAATCAGCAGATTGTTTATCAGCCTCAACTCCAGTAGAACTGCTTCTTACAGGAGGTTCCACTCCAAGTGTGAGTCTTCACTCCAAGTGTGTCTCTTCACTCCAAGTGTCTGTGTGTGTTTCTGTTTCCACTTTTAAAGACCTTTTTCTCTTGTGTCACTTCCTCTAAATTTTAATGTCTACCAATCAGCCAATGCTCCACTCCAGACCTGCCCACTCTTTCACATGTGGGTCACAGACTTCTCACTCAATGTATGAAATGGATATTATACCTTTTTCTGGTTAAAATCCAAAATGGGTAGATCTCCATACTCAACGTTAAGTACTGTGCTTACATTTTTAGGAATTGACTTCTAAAAGTAGATAGGGGGTTACAATTTAGTTTTAACAATCAAGGAAGAGCTAAGTACCTTCATTGTGAGAATCAGGGGAGAACCAAATCCAATTTTCACAATAGTTAGAAAAAGGCAACTAGAATCATATATTATTTTAAATCTATAGTGTATGGGTATCAGTTAAAGGAAAATGGGCTCATTTAATCCAGAGAAAGCAGATTCTGATGGTGGAGTGAGGAAATACTAGCTGTCATCCAGTCTGTTATTGGCTGTTACATAGAAGAGGGATTAGATCTGTTTTGTTTGATCCAAAAGGGCAAGACAAACAACAAAGGGAATAAGTTTTATAGGGACAAATTTGGTTTTTATATCAGGAAAAAATATCTTAATAAACTTAAGGACTGTGAGAAAGTAGAATGGGCTGTCTAAAAAAAGGTATTTGGTTTGTCTTTCTTAGAGATCTTCAAGAAGTCTAGATGAAAAATTGATACAAGCTGTTATGGATATTCCCTTTGGATATGAGATAGACTAATGGCTTCCTATGTCCTCTTTCCATTTTAGAATCCCCTGAAACTATAATTCTTTGACAATTGGTTCCTACTTGTTAATCATTACACTATCCAGTAGAATTATCCAAGACTTTATGGTCCTATATATTCCCTAATTGGATTACCAAGATAGTACCCAAATGATAACTACATTTCAACTTATAAATTATTGATTTCCCTGGCAGACTACATTTTATCTTATGTCCTTTTCAATCAGTCTCTAAAATCATTGAATTTAGAGGACACTGACAGCTCTTGAAGCACTTCAACAGCATAATAACTATAGATCTCAGCACCTACTTAGTAAAAAGCATTAATTAAAATTAGAAATTTAGAAATAGGATACATTGAGGTGCTCTCTTTGCCCAAACCACAGGCTCCTAGTGGTGCTTTTTTTTACAATTAACTTGTTATCTTTCTTCCTCCACACTCATGTAATATCAATCACTCTCCACTGTACCTTTCTCCAAATGATGACCCCTTCCAAACTACTTGTCTCAGGCACACTTTGTTTTTAACTGTTTGCTTTCCAGTTTCTCTTTTGTTGGATGCTAAAACAGTTTTATTCTCTTTACCCAAACTATCAGTCCTCTTCAATGATATTTTCACTGTTAATGGAAAGGTTGCCTATTGCGGTATAGACTATGTTGATTTTGAATAGGCAATAAAAAACTGGGACTGTCATGGCATTTATTAAAAAGACACCCCACAAAATAAGGTAGTCATGATTATGTGGGAGAGCACTTCTTCCTTCTTTTCCAATTCAGTCTTACTACTCTCTGCTCCTACTTTGAAGTGGACTGGCCCTTGAAACTGGATTTTTCAGTTCTTTGAAACAGAGGCTTAATCTGCTGTTAAATGGAGCTTCAACAGTCTGCATGCTAGTTAAAGGAATTCATTATGTAGTGGCTCAATTTTCAGTCATATGAAATGTGTTGTTTTCCTCCCTAAGTTAGTAAAAGTGATTTGAAATTTAGATTTAAATTTCTGTTGGTGTTTTATCGTATTTTAACATAATTCTGAATCACTGGCTTAGATCATCTTGTGCCTTTCCTAGAATACCTAAAAGTTGCTAATGCTATCAATGATCAAGAAGCAGAAAAATACCTGACTTCTTGAAGGATTAGTGAGTCTAATTCCTGACCTTCATGGTATGTAAAGTTGAGCACACATAGGATATAGAAATGGGTACATGATGGTAAAGTCACATTCTTGGAAGTCAGGAAGAAGAATTCAATTTTAAATTAATTTATAGCGGTGGCAGCTGGGTAGCTCAGTGGATTGAGAGCCAGTCCTAGAGATGGGAGGTCCTAGGTTCAAATCTGGCCTCAGCCACTTCCTAGCCGTGTGACCCTGGGCAAGTCACTTGACCCCCATTGCCTTGCCCTTACCACTCTTCTGCCTTGGAGCCAATACATCCAAGACAGAAGGTAAGGGTTTTAAAAAAAATTAATTTACAGCTTCCTAGAGCATTGGGGAATTAGGTACTACAGTACTGGGCATGGAGTCAGTGATTGATCTTCCAGTGTTCAAATCTGCCTCAGACTCTTATTAGCTATATGACCCTGGGCAACTCACTTAACCCTGTTTGCCTCAGCTTCCTCTTCAGGAAAATAATCTGGAGGAGGAAATAGTAAAGCACTCCAATATCTTTGCCAAGAAAATTCCAAAGAGGGTCATCAAGAGTCATATATGATAGAAAAACCACATAAATTATTCATTCTAACTCACTCATTTAATAAATTAGAAAACCACAAATTTAACTGAAAAGGATTTATACCTAAGCATCAATTTTAAAATTATAACAATCCATTTTACATCAGTTCATCACAGAATGAACTTCAGGGGTCTAAATATATTGTTAATATATCTTTTAAACTACTGTTATTTAGTTAATCTTCTGAGATTCATATGTACTACTCCCTATTAAGAAGATTGCGGTGGTATCTAATATAAACTTTGTTTCTCTTCCAGCACTAGCATAGTGTTTTGTATTCAGTAGGTACACAATAAGTATAAGTTGTTTTTTAAATGGAACTGAAAAGAACATGGAAATAAATTTCTAATTAACTTTAAATTATTTGGTTTCATTGACTGTCAAAATAATTTTACTTACTTTTACTTAAATAGAAATACTACTTACACAAAATAGAAATAATGCATATTTATATAGCTTTAAATGTCATTCTTTCTGTTTTTAAAGTATTCAGTGTCTATAAGACTTTGTGTCACACCAAAAGGGAATTCATCAGATGCATTAGAAAAAATGATGACCTGCCCTTCATTATCTCCTTGATCTGTCTCTTCGCTAAGTCAAATTCCATTTAGGGTCTGCATTGTGAAATTAACATTTATTATGTATCATTTTATAATCACATCATAGAGAAAGCTGCTTATTTTATGAATATTGGTCTTCTGAGGAACTGCATTATTGCAGGGTTACCATGACTGATAGTTTTAGTATTTGATCCTATGCATCTGGGATCCTTAAAGTCTGAGATTCTGACATACTTTTAGCCTTAAAAGACATTGGTCTGGGGGGGGGGGGAAGATCATGGAAGATTTCCTGACCATTTTCCACAGTGATCTTTCCTTACAAAGTCATGGCAACTAAAATACAACAAATAAGTTTTTTGAATTATTTATTTACTTAGTCAACTTAGAACATTATTCCTTGGTTACAAGAATCATGTTCTTTACCTCCTTTTCCTCCACCCACCATTCCCATAGTTGGCTCATAATTTCATTGGGTATTACATGTGTCTTTAATCAAAACCTATCTCCATGTTGTTGATGTTTGTATTAGGATGTTCATTTAGAATCTACATCCCCAATCATATCCCCCTCAACCTTGGTAATCAAGCAGTTGTTTTTCTTCTGTGTTTCTGCTCCCACAGTTTTCCTCTGAATGTGGATAGTGTTCTTTCTCATAGATCCCTCCGAGTTGTTCAGATTCACTGCATTTCCACTAATGGAGAAATCCATTACATTCCATTGTACCACAGTGTATCAGTCTCTGTGTACAATGTTGTCCTGGTTCTATTCCTTTCCCTCTGCATCATTTCTTGGAGGTTGTTCCAGTTCCCATGGAATTCCCCCACTTTATTATTCCTTTTAGCACAATAATATTCCATCACCAACATATACCACAATTTGTTCAGTCATTTTCCAATTGAAGGGCATCCCCTCATTTTCCAATTTTTTTGCCACCATAAAGAGAGCAGCTATGAATATTAATGTACAAGTCTTTTCTCATCTCTTTGGGGTATAAACCCAGCAGTGCTATGGCTGGGTCAAAGGGCAGACAGTCTTTTATCGCCCATTAGGCATAGTTCCAAATTGCCCTCCAGAATAGTTGGATCAATTCACAGCTCCACCAGCAATGAATTAATATTCCAACTTTGCCAAATCCCCTCCCGCATTCATTACTTTCCTTTGCTGTCATGTTAGCCAGTCTGCTAGGTGTGAGGTGATACCTCAGAGTTTTGATTTGTATCTCTCTGATTATAAGAGATTTAGAACACTTTTTCATGTGTTTATTAATAGTTTTGATTTCTTTATCTGAAAATTGCCTATTCATGTCCCTTTCCCATTTATCAATTGGAGAATGGCTTCATTTTTTTGTACAATTGATTTAGTTCTTTATAAATTTGAGTAATTAGACCCTTTTTAAAGGTTTTTGTTATAAAGATTGTTTCCCAATTTGTTGCTTCCCTTCTAATTTTGGTTGCATTGGTTCAGTTTGTACAAAACCTTTTTAATTTGATGTAATGTAAATTATTCATTTTACATTTTGTGATTTTTTTTCTAGCTCTTGCTTGGTTTTAGAGACTTTCCTTTCCATTGATCTGCCACATATATTATTCTGTGTTCACCTAATTTACTTATAATTTCCTTCTTTATATTATAAAATAATTTATGTCTCTAATAATAAAAATGTTATATTTTATGAGATTTATAAAGGATTATTAGAAACCATGGAATAAAGAAGATACAAAATAAAAACCACATGCCCATGGCTCATTAGCCAATTCAGAATCCCGGTGCTTAGCTTAGCATATAACTTTACTTTCTACATTATTGCAATGGCAGAGAAAATAACATGGTAGGAGTTAAATACCAATTGTGATCTCACCTATGTGGAGACTCGGGTGAGATTATAGGGCATTCTGGGAAATACCAAGGACTTCTGGGGTTTGAAGTCTAGGTTCAGAATCTCCATTTATAAAATACTCAAGTCATTCACCCATTTGGAGTTTATGTTGGTGTAGGGTGTGAGATGTTGATCCAAACCTAAACTCTCCCATACTGTATTCCAATTTTCCCAGCAGGTTTTTATCAAATAGTGAATTCTGGTCCCCAAAGCTGGAATCTTTGGGCTTATCATAGACTGTCTTGCTGGGGTCACTTACCCCAAGTCTATTCCACTGATCCTCATCTCTGTCTCTTAGCCAGTACCAAATTGGTTTAATAATCACTACTTTATACTATAGTTTGAGATCTGGGACTGCAGGGACACCTTACTTCACTTTTTTTTTTTCATGATTTCCCTGGATATCCTAGATCTTTTGTTCTTCCAAATGGACTTTGTTATCTTTCTTTCTAATTCAGTAAAAAATGTTTTTTGGTAGTTCAATGGGTATGGCAATAAATAAGTATATTAATTTGGGTAGCATTGTAATTTTTATTATGTTAGCTCATCCTACCCATGAGCAATCAATATTTTTCCAATTCTGTAGACTTAGTTTTAATTGTGTGGAGAACATTTTGTAGTTGTGTCCATATAGTTCTTGTGTTTGTCTTGGCAGATAGATTTCTAAATATTTTATTTTGTCTATGGTGAGTTTAAAGGGAATTTCTCTTTCTAATTCTTGCTGCTGAGATGTGTTGAAAATATATAGAAATGCTGATGACTTATCTGGGTTTATTTTGCATCCTGCAATTTTGCTGAAGTTATTGATTATTTACACTAGCTTTTTAGTTGATTCTCTAGGATTCTTTAAGTAGACCATCATATCATTCGCTAAGAGTGAAAGCTTGGTCTCCTCATTATCTATTTTAATACCTTCAATTTCTTTTTCTTCTCTAATTGCTACTGCTAGTGTTTCTAGTACAATGTTAAACCATAGTGGTGATAATGGGCATCCTTGTTTCACTCCTGATCTTATTGGGAAGGCTACTAGTTTATCCCCATTGCAGATGATGTTTGCTGATGGTTTTAGAAATATACTGTTTATTATTTTCAGGAAAGGCCTTTCTATTCCTAAGCTTTCTAGTGTTTTCAATAGGAATGAGTGTTGTATTTTGTCAAAGGCTTTTTCTGCATATGTTGAGATAATCATGTGATTTTTGTTGGTTTGCTTGTTAATATGGTCAATTATGTGGATGTTTTTTCAAATACTGAACCATCCTTGCATTCCTGGTATGAATTCTCCCTGGTCATAGTGAATAACCCTTGTGATTACTTGCTGGAGTCTTTTTGCTAATATCCTATTTAAGATTTTTGCATCTATATTCATTAGGGAGATTGGTCTATAGTTTTCTTTCTCTATTTTTGACCTGCCTGGCTTTGGAATCAGTACCATATTTGTGTCATAAAAGGAATTTGTTAGAACTCCTTCTTTGCTTATTCTGTCAAATAGTTTGTATAATATTGGGATTAGCTGTTCTTTGAGTGTTGAAGAATTCATTTGTGAATCCATCTGGTCCTGGGGATTTTTTTCTTAGAGAGTTCTTTGATGTCTTGTTCAATTTCTTTTTCTGATATTGGGTTGCTTAGGTATTCTAGTTCTTCCTCTGTTAGTCTAGGCAATTTATATTTTTTGTAAATATTCATCCAAATCACCTAGATTGCCATGTTTATTGTCATATAACTGGGCATAATAATTTTTAATGATTGTCTTAATTTCCTCTTCTTTAGTGGTGAGATCTCCCTTTTCATCTATGATACTGTTAATTTGGTTTTCTTCTTTCCTTTTTTAAATTAGATTGACCAGTACTTTGTCTATTTTGTTTTTTGTTTAAGATCCAGTATCTAGTCTTATTTATTAAATCAATAGTTCTTTGACTTTCAATTTTATTAATTTCTCCTTTGATTTTTAGGATCTCTAATTTAGTCTTCATCTGAGGATTTTTAATTTTTTCACTTTCTATTTTTTTAAAATTTGCATTCCCAATTAATTGACCTCTCCCTTCCCTAATTTTTTAATATATGAATTCAAGGATATAAATTTCCCCCTGACAACTGCTTTGGCCACATCCCATAGATTTGGAAAGCATTTCTCATCATTGTTATTTTCATCAATGAAATTATTAATTGTTTCTATGATTTGTTATTTAACTAATAGATTTTCTAGAATTGTATTGTTTAATTTCCAATCAATTTTTTATTTACCTCTCCATGCACCCTTACTAATTATTATTTTCATTGCATTGTGATCCGAGAAGGTTGCATTTATTATTTCTGCTCTTTTGTACTTGTTTGCAATATTTTTATACCCTTGTACATGGTCAATATTTGTGAATGTACCATATGCTGCTGTAAAGAAGGTTTATTCCTTTTTGTCCCTATTTATTTTTCTGCACATATCTACTAACTCTATTTTTTCTAAGGTTTCATTCACTTCTCTTACCTGTTTCTTATTTATTTTTTGGTTTTATTTATCTAGTTCAGATAGAGGAAGGTTCAGATCTCCCACTAGTATAGTTTCTCTATCAATTTTATCCTTGAGCTCCCCTAGTTCCTCCTTTAGAAATCTGGATGCTATGCCATTTGGTGCATACATGTTGAGTACTGATATTTCCACATTGTCTATACTGCCTTTTATCCTGATGTAATTACCTTCCCTATCTCTTTTGACTAGATCTATTTTTACTTTGGCTTTCTCAGATATCATGATTGAGACTCCTGCCTTCTTTTTATCAGTTGATGCCCAATAAATTTGATTCCATCCTCTTACTTTTACCCTTTGCATATCTACCTTCCTCCTGTGTGTTTCTTGTAGACAGCATATGGTATGGTTTTGGATGCTAATCCACTCTGGTATTTGCTTGCATTTTATGGGTGAGTTCATTCCAGTCACAATTAAAGTTATGATTACAATCTGTGTATTTCCTAGCATTTTGATTTCCACTCCTAGTTATGCCTTTTCTTCTTTCACTATTTCCTTCTACACCAATGTTTTGTTTTTAATCAGTTTCCCTAATTCCCATCCTTATTTTACTTCCCTTTCTACCTCCCCTCCCTTCTTATTCCCCTCTTATTTTCTTTACAGTCTTTTTAAATTACTCCCCACCCTCTCCCTCTCTTGTACTGCTTCCCTCCCCATCAGTCCTTCTGTTACCCTTCTACTTCCCTATAGGGTGCAAATCCAATTCTCTGTCCCAATGTATTTGATTGGTCTCCCCTCTTTAAGTCAATTTCAATGCACATAAGAATTGAGTATTTCCTATCTCCAACATCTTTACCCTTCCATATTCTCCCCACTCCCACCATGAGCTTCTTTGTGACATATGAATTTACCACCTTTTGTTTCTTTTCCCATTTCTTTTAGTATTAACTTCTTTTTTAGCTCCAGTTGTTTATATATATATATATAATATATATATATTTATATACACACACATATATATATTCATGCATACATATATCTATATACATATTTATGTCTTGGTATTTCATCCTATACAGTTTGTCACTGTTCCCTAAGTATACTTCTTCTAGCTTCCCAGGTGATAATAACAATTTTAAGAGTTACCAATGACCTCTTTTCTTATAGGGATACATATCAATTTTAACTGATTGGATCTCTTTTTTTTTTTTTTTAATATATTTTATTTGATCATTTCCAAGCATTATTCGTTAAAGACATAGATCATTTTCTTTTCCTCCCCCCCACCCCCCATAGCCGACGCGTAAGTCCACTGGGCATTAGATGTTTTCTTGATTTGAACCCATTGCTTTGTTGATAGTATTTGCATTAGGGTGTTCATTTAAAGTCTATCCTCTGTCATGTCCCCTCAACCTCTGTATTCAGGCAGTTGCTTTTTCTCGGTGTTTCCACTCCCATAGTTTATCCTTTGCTTATGAATGGTGTTTTTTTTCTCCTGGATCCCTGAAAGTTGTTCAGGGACATTACACCGCCCCTAATGGAGAAGTCCATTACGTTCGATTATACCACAGTGTATTAGTCTCTGTGTACAATGTTCTCCTGGTTCTGCTCCTCTCGCTCTGCATCACTTCCTGGAGGTTGTTCCAGTCTCCATGGAACTCCTCCACTTTATTATTCCTTTTAGCACAATAGTATTCCATCACCAACATATACCACAGTTTGTTCAGCCATTCCCCAATTGATGGGCATCCCCTCGTTTTCCAGTTTTGGGCCACCACAAAGAGCGCAGCTATGAATATTTTTGTACAAGTCTTTTTGTCCATTATCTCTTTGGGATACAGACCCAGCAGTGCTATGGCTGGGTCAAAGGGTAGATATTCTTTTGTCGCCCTTTGGGCATAGTTCCAAATTGCCCTCCAGAATGGTTGGATCAGTTCACAACTCCACCAGCAATGAATTAATGTCCCTACTTTGCCACATCCCCTCCAGCATTCATTACTTTCCTCTGCTGTTATGTTAGCCAATCTGCTAGGTGTGAGGTGATACCTCAGAGTTGTTTTGATTTGCATCTCTCTGATTATAAGAGATGTAGAACACTTCTTCATGTGCTTGTTAATAGTTTTGATTTCTTTATCTGAGAACTGCCTATCCATTTCCCTTGCCCATTTATCAATTGGAGAATGGCTTGATTTTTTGTACAATTGATTTAGCTCATTATAAATATGAGTAATTAAACCTTTGTCTGAGGTTTCTATGAAGATTTTTTCCCAATTTGTTGTTTCCCTTCTGATTTTAGTTATATTGGTTTTGTTTGTACAAAAGCTTTTTAGTTTGATGTAGTCAAAATTATTTATTTTACATTTTGTGATTCTTTCTATATCTTGCTTGGTTTTAAAGCCTTTCCCCTCCCAAAGGTCTGACATGTATACTATTCTGTGTTTACCCAATTTACTTATGGTTTCCTTCTTTATGTTTAAGTCACTCACCCATTTTGAATTTATCTTGGTGTAGGGTGTGAGGTGTTGATCTATTCCTAGTCTCTCCCACACTGTCTTCCAATTTTCCCAGCAGTTTTTATCGAATAGTGGATTTTTGTCCCAAAAGCTGGGATCTTTGGGTTTATCGTATACTGTCTTGTTGAGGTCGTTTTCCCCCAGTCTATTCCACTGATCTTCCTTTCTGTTTCTTAGCCAGTACCAAATTGTTTTGATGACTGCTGCTTTGTAATATAGTTTGAGGTCTGGGACTGCTAGGCCCCCATCATATGTGTTTTTTTTCATTATTTCCCTGGATATCCTTGATCTTTTGTTCTTCCAAATGAACTTTGTTATGGTTTTTTCTAAATCAGTGAAGAAGTATTTTGGTAGTTCAATGGGTATGGCACTAAATAGATAAATAAGTTTGGGTAGGATGGTCATTTTTATTATATTGGCTCGTCCTATCCATGAGCAGTTAATGTTTTTCCAATTGTTCAAGTCTAGTTTTAGTTGTGTGGCGAGTGTTTTGTAGTTGTGTTCATACAGTTCCTGTGTTTGTCTTGGGAGATAGATTCCTAGGTATTTTATTTTGTCTAAGGTGATTTTGAATGGGATTTCTCTTTCTAGTTCTTGCTGCTGAGCTGTGTTGGAGATATATAGAAAAGCTGATGATTTATGTGGGTTTATTTTGTATCCTGCAACTTTGCTAAAGTTGTTGATTATTTCAATTAGCTTTTTGGTTGAATCTCTAGGATTCTTTAAGTAGACCATCATGTCATCCGCAAAGAGTGATAACTTGGTCTCCTCCTTGCCTATTCTGATGCCTTCAATTTCTTTATCTTCTCTAATTGCTACTGCTAGTGTTTCTAGTACAATGTCAAATAGTAGAGGTGATAATGGGCATCCTTGTTTCACTCCTGATCTTATTGGGAATGCATCTAGTTTATCCCCATTGCAGATGATATTAGCTGTTGGTTTTAGATATATACTGTTTATTATTTTTAGGAATGACCCTTCTATTCCTATGCTTTCTAGTGTTTTTAATAGGAATGGGTGTTGTATTTTATCAAAGGCTTTTTCTGCATCTATTGAGATAATCATGTGGTTCTTGCTAGTTTGCTTGTTGATGTGGTCAATTATGTGGATGGTTTTCCTAATGTTGAACCAGCCCTGCATCCCTGGTATGAATCCTACTTGATCATGGTGAATGATCCTTCTGATCACTTGCTGGAGTCTTTTTGCTAGTATCCTATTTAAAATTTTTGCATCTATATTCATTAGGGAGATTGGTCTATAGTTTTCTTTCTCTGTTTTTGACCTGCCTGGTTTTGGAATCAGTACCATGTTTGTGTCGTAAAAGGAGTTTGGTAGAACTCCCTCTTTGCTTATTATGTCAAATAGTTTGTATAGTATTGGGGTTAATTGTTCTCTGAATGTTTGATAGAATTCACAGGTGAATCCATCAGGCCCTGGGGATTTTTTCTTAGGAAGTTCTTTGATGGCTTGATGGATTTCAATTTCTGATATGGGATTATTTAAGAATTCTATTTCCTCTTCTGTTAGTCTAGGCAGTTTGTATTTTTGTATATATTCATCCATTTCTCCTAAATTGGTGTATTTATTGCCATATAATTGGGCAAAGTAATTTCTAATGATTGCCTTAATTTCCTCCTCATTGGAGGTGCTGTCCCCCTTTTCATCTTTAATGCTGTGAATTTGCTTTTCTTCCTTCCTTTTTTTAATTAGATTGACCAGTACTTTGTCTATTTTGTTTGTTTTTTCAAAGTACCAGCTTCTTGTCTTATTTATTAAATCAATAGTTCTTTCACTTTCGATTTTATTAATTTCTCCCTTAATTTTTAGGATTTCTAATTTGGTTTTCTGCTGGGGGTTTTTAATTTGATCGCTTTCGAGTTTTTTCAATTGCATTTCCAATTGATTGATCTCTGCTCTCCCTTGTTTGTTAATATGAGCTTTCAGGGATATGAATTTGCCTCTGATTACCGCTTTGGCTGCATCCCAAAAGGTTTGAAAGGATGTTTCGCCATTGTCATTTTCCTTGATGAAATTATTAATTGTTTCTATGATTTCTTCTTTAGCTAAACGGTTTTGGAGTATCATATTGTTTAATTTCCAATTGGTTTTAGATTTGGTTTTCCATGTACCATTACTAATCATTATTTTTATTGCCTTGTGATCTGAGAAGGCTGCATTCATTATTTCTGCTTTTTTGCATTTGTGTGCTATGTTTCTGTGACCTAATGTATGGTCAATTTTTGTGAATGTGCCATGTGGTGCTGAGAAGAAGGTGTATTCCTTTTTATCCCTATTTATTTTTCTCCATATGTCTATTAATTCTAATTTTTCTAAGATTTCATTCACTTCTTTTACCTCTTTCTTATTTATTTTTTGATTTGATTTATCTAAATTTGATAATGGTTGGTTTAAGTCTCCCACTAGTATGGTTTTATTGTCTATTTCTTCCTTCAATTCTCCTAGTTTCTCCATTAGAAATTTGGGTGCTATATTATTTGGTGCATACATGTTGATTAATGATATTTCCTCATTGTCTAGAGTCCCTTTTAACAAAATATAATTACCTTCCCTATCCCTTTTGATCAGGTCTATTTTTGCATTGGCTTTATCAGATATCATGATTACCACTCCTGCCTTCTTTCTATCAGTTGAGGCCCAGAAGGTCTTACTCCATCCTTTAATTCTGACCTTGTGGGTGTCAACCCGCCTCATGTGTGTTTCTTGAAGACAACATATGGTAGGGTTTTGGATTCTAATCCATTCAGCTATTCGTCTACGTTTTATGGGTGAGTTCATCCCATTCACGTTCAAAGTTATGATTGTCATTTGTGGACTCCCTGGCATTTTGATTGCCTTCCCTAATTCTAACCTTTTCTTCTTTGGCTCTACCTTTTAGTCCAGTGATTTACTTTGAATCAGTCCCCCTTGTCCCCTCCCTTGATGTTTCCCTTTTTAGTCCCTCCCTTTTTGTTCCCTCCCCCTCCCCCCTCTCTTTCCCTCCCTTTTTGTTCTCCCTCTCCCCCTCCCCCCCTTGGTTTTCCCTTCTCCTTACCCTTGTTGGGTAAGATAGAATTCAAGATCCCAATGGATCTGGATGTTTTTCCCTCTCAGAGTTGATTTCCCTGAGATTGAGGTTTAAGTAACCCCCCCCCCTCTCTTCCTCTCCTTCTTATAGGAGTTTTCTTCCCCTCCCCTTCCCCTGTGAATCTTTGTGTGAGAACCATTATTCTATTTGGTCTTTCTTTACCCCCTATTTATACATTACATTTTCCCCACATATTAGTATACATAGGTTGATATAGATGTAGTCCTTATAGAAGAGAGTTTGAGTAAAAGAAGATAACATTTTTCCCCTTTCCTTAATATTTACCTTTTCAGGTATTCCTTGCTCTTTGATTTTCGGTATCAAACTTTCCACAGAGCTCTGGTCTTTTCTTTGCAAAAAGTTGGAAGTCTTCTATTTTGTTGAATGCCCATACTCTCCCTTGGAAGTATATAGTCAGTTTTGCTGGGTAGCTGATTCTTGGTTGGAGACCCAGCTCTCTTGCCTTTCTGAAGATCATGTTCCATGCCTTACGATCATTCAGCGTAGAACTTGCAAGGTCTTGTGTGATCCTGATTGGCATTCCTTTATATCTAAATTGTCTTTTTCTGGCTTCCTGTAGGATTTTTTCTTTTGTTTGATAGCTTTGGAATTTGGCAATTACATTCCTGGGAGTTGTCTTTTGGGGGTTTAGTGTAGAAGGTGTTCTGTGAGCTCTGTCAGTGGATGTATTGCCCCCTTGTTCTAGAATCTCTGGGCAATTTTCTTTGATTATATCTTGTATCACCATGTCCAGTTTGGTGTTTATTTCTGGCTTTTCTGGGAGTCCAATTATTCTTAAATTTTCTCTTCTCCCCCTGTTTTCCAGATCTATCACCTTGTCGGTGAGATATTTTATGTTCTCTTCTAATTTCTTGGTGTTTTGGCTTTGCTTTATTAGTTCTTGCTTTAAAGCCTGGTTTTCTTTTACAGTTTGGTCAAACTGGTTTTGTAGATGCGTGAATTTCTTTTGCATCATTTCCCACTTTTCCTCCCAGAGGGCTTCCATCTTTTTGGTCCTTTCTGATTCAAATTCTTCATGGGTTTGTGGAGAGTTTCTATTTCCTTTGGAAGATTTTGGAGAATTTTCTTGTATATCTTCTTCTATCTGCTCTGTATTTTGTATTTTGGCTCCATAGAATGTGTCCAGAGTCGCCCCTTTCTTCTTATTTTTCTTGGTATTTTGGGGCTTCTGTGCTTCTGTGGAATTTGTCATCTCTGAACGTGGAGGATTGGCTTTTCTTGTCTTTGTCTGGTGATCAGTGGCTTTAGTCCTGGGCAGATGTTGGTTCTATGAGCGTTCCCTGGGTTAAACTGAATATGCCTCACTGGAACTGGAATGGAAGGGTCGGACCACGAGGCCACACTCTCCCCCTGGCTCGATTTCCGGAAGTTGCCTTCAGAATCCCTGGCCGTGAGGCTGTTTCGTTGGCCTGCGGGGGGATGGGCTGCCGCTTCCCCAAGCTCCGAGAGCACAGACTTTCACTGAGACTTGGATAGCAGGATCCAGCCCGTGAGGCTGTCTTGCCCGCCCTGAGGGTTGCTGTTGTTTTGACCAGCTCTTTGCAGCGGAGGCCCCAGGCAGTAACTTTCACCCGGACCGACCGGCTCTCTGCAGCGGAAGCCCCAGGCAGTAACTTTCACCCGGACTGGGACTTGGGTAGAAGACCCTGAGGGTTGTTGTTCCTCAGACCCTGCTCTCTGAGCCCGGCGCGGCTGCCGCTTCCGGGAGCCTTGGACTCTGCGCTCCTACCCCTGAGGTCCGAGGGATCTCGGGTTCTGGCTTTTAAGGGGAGCCGTACCTTTTGAACCGGGTCCAGGTCCAGGAGGAGGGTTCCCAGGGTCTGTGCTGTTGATCGTTTTGAATTTCGGCGCCTTAGGAGCTTATAGTTTGAGATCGGTCGGGAAGGGTTTTCCGGAGATCTGAACTTCAGCTTTCTCTAAGCCGCCATCTTCTGATTGGATCTCTTAAAAAAGTTGTTTTGTTTCATTATGTTTTGCTTTTCTTTTTCCCTCTTTCTTAATTACCTTTTGATGATTCTCTTGAATTCTGTGTTTAGGCATCAAATTTTCTGTTCAGGTCTGGTCTTTTCTTGACAAATGCTTGGAATTCTTCTATTTTGTTATATGACCACAATTTCCCCTGTAAGAATATAGTCAGTTTTGCTGGGAAGTTGATTCTTTTTTGTAGACCTAGTTCCCTTGCTTTCCATAATATCATATCCCATGCCTTTCAGTCCTTCAGTGTAGATGCATCCAGATCCTCTGTTATCCTCACTGTAGTTCCATGGTATCTGAATGAGTACTTCTTAGCAGCTTGTAATATTTTTTTCTTTGGTCTTATGGTTCTTTAATTTGGCTATAACATTCCTAGGTGTTGTCAGTTGGGAATTAAGTATAGGAGGGGATCTGTGGATTCTTTCAATCTCCACTTTTCCCTCTTGTTGTAGAATATTAGGGCTGTTTTCTTGGATAATTTCCTGTCGGATAATGTCCAGGCCTTTTCTTTTGTCATGGTCTTCCTGTAGACCAAGGATTCTTAAGTTGTCTCTCCTGGAATGATTTTTTAACTTTTCTGTTTTGTGAATGAGGTGCTTCATATTTTATTCAATTTTTTCATTCTTTTTATTTTGTTTCATAGTGTCCTGCTGCCTTGTGAAGTCACTTGTTGCTAATTGTTGTATTCTGGTTTTTAAAAGACTGGATTTCATCCCTGGCTTTTTGGTCATGCTTGTCATTCTGGTCTGATTTTCTTTGGAGGTCCTCTTTCATCTCCTTTGCCTCTTTTTCTAGATGATTAATTTTGGCTTTCAAGGCACTGTTTTCTGTTTCCAGGTGTTCTCTTTAAGTTCTTTTCCCAGTTGTCTTCAGCTTCTCTTAATTTCTTTTTGAATTGTATTTTGAGTTATTCTAAAGCCTATATCCAATTCACTGGAGTTTCTGGTTTTTTTGCTTGGTGTTCCTTCATCCTTCTCTGTTCCATTTGCTCTTTGTTCATTGCCTTGATAGAAGCTATAAATTATAATTTCTTTTTTTTCTTTTTCTGTTGTTTGCTCATATTCACCCCCTTATTTGCTGTCTGTAGTTGCCTGAGCTCTTGCTCTTTTCATTTTGAGTTGGATCTGTGGTTTTTGGCTTTTCTTTCAGCCTTCACCCTTGGAGTTCAGTCAGTAAATCTCTCAGAGCAGTCTGTAGTGTAGGGATGTTGGAGCTTCAGCTTCCTGACCCTCTGAAGGCTTTGATGAGATTATGCTCAACTAAGTTGCAGAGCTGGATGTGACTTGAGACCAAAACCTATGGAAGGAGGTGGCAATATGGAGTGTCTCCACTGTTGCAGCTAGGCTGCCTGTTCTGTGCTTCTCCAACTGCTTCCCCACTACCTGTGTTCAGCTCTATGAGCCTGGCACAGCTTTGCCCTCAAGGTACTCCTTCCAGACCAGTACCCTTGCCTGCCCAGAGGTTCCAGCTACTGCTGGATGCTCAGCACAATAGGTGGGGGAGGGGTCCTGGGACCTTCCTTCTTCCTTCCCCTTAAACATGAGTATTCTAGATTTCAGGCTTTTAAATTGAGTCCAGCAGGAGATTTCCTTTGCTGTGTCCTATTGTTAAGTTTGATTTTCAGTCCACCTAAGAGCATTCAGTTTGCAATTGGTAAGGAAGGGTTTTCAGAGGTCTGAACTTTTGCTAATTCTATGCTGCCATCTTGACACTGCCTCACAAAAAAAAAATATTTTTGGATATCTACAGTGTGCAAAAAACAGTACTAATAACTAGAGGATCATAAAAAGAGTTATCATTTAGTACTTTCAAGTCATTTGCATTCTAATGATGGAGAAGGTGGGAAAGATAAGTATAAGAATTACATGAAAAGTAGCACCTATTCAAAGACCACAGCATTTAGAATCAAGAAACATGGGTGTGATTTCTGCCTCAAACACTACTAGTTATTAACTATGGAGAAGTTATATAATTGGCAGCTAGGTTGCCCAGTGGATAAAGTGCAAGGCTTGAAGTCGAGCAAAAATCTTTTCCTGGGTCAAAATCTGGCCTCAGAAATTTGCCAGTTCCATGACCCTGGACAAGTCATTTAGCCCTGTTTGCCTCAGTTATTCATCAATAAAATGAATTAGAGAAAGAAATGGCAAACCACTCTTCTATTTTTTCCAAGGAAATGTCAAATGGGGTAACAAAGAGTTAAACATAACTAAATGGACCCAATAAGAAATCATTTAACTTCTCAAAGTCTAAGTTTTTAATTTTGTAAAATAGAGATAATAACATTTACATATAACAGGCTAGAGAAGATGTGGTCAGTCCTCTAAAGAAGGTATATCACAGGTCCCCAAGAATGAGCCATCATTAACCAGGTTTGATGCATTACATTCATATTATCTTTCAATTTCCTGTATGAAGACAAAGATGAATATCACAACTGGTGTTACATAATGAGGGAACAGATAGCTAATATTTAGGATAGTAAAACAGGATGTATCAAATTGTTGACAAAGTAGCAGTAGGGATCAAACCAATTGAGATGCTTTTTGTGGGGGGGAGTGGTAAAGGACTGGCCTTGTAATAGAATTGATAAGGGATACCCCCCTTTATCGACACTTTAGATTTCTCTCCAACTGGACATTTTAAATATTTCTGTGATGCACTGGAGATTTAGTGGCTTGTGTCAAGTGACAGAAGTACCTTTTGAACATACATCTTTGTGACTCTTTGACCAATTGCTCTCTCAGCTATGTTATGGATAAAGATGATATTTAACAGGCACACATGAAAATCCAAGCATATTGGTTAAAATAGTCATTGGAAAGCTGATTAATATATAAATAGACTAATTTGTGTGTGGAAGAACAGTCAAATATTTTAGAAGATTATAAGCTCAAGGTGAACTCCTAAAAATAGGCAAATAAAGCTAACTTCAATTTGAACAACATTAATAAAATTATTATGTCTAGGACTGAGTTGGATATGTTGTGTGCGTGTGTGTGTGGGGAGGGGTTGTCAAATTCCAGTGTCAGCCCAAATCTAGAATATAGTAACCAGTTCTTAATGACTCAGTTTATGAAAGATAAGAGCTAGAACTCATGCCAAAGAGAACATTATAATAAGGGGACATGCAACTAGGGCATTTGAGGATTTATCAAATAAAAAGGAGATGCTAAAACTGAAGAGAAAAAAAAAGTCTTTGGGAGCATGCACTTAAGCAGTCTTCAGATACATTAAAGTATGTTAGTTATATGGAAAAGGAATTAAAGTTAATCTACTTGACCCTAGATGGAAGAAAGATGGCCAATAGGAAGACGCAGCAGGAAGGCAAATGTCAGCTCAGTATGATGACCTTTTAAACAATTAAAGCAGTGCATTGATAGAAGGGAAAATCTAAAAGGCACTGAGTTTCCTGGCACTTGAGCTCTTAAAGTAGAATTTGAATGAACAGTTGCTGTGGTAAAATAGTTTGTTGCCTCAGGTAGCTATTAAATGGATGACCTTTAGGATCCATTCAATTCTGAGATTTTAAGGATCATCTGGCCCAGTTTTCTCTCTGTATTTATATGTGCAAGACATTCTGGTATATTTCATTTAATTTCTCTGAATCTTAATTTCTTCATCTATAAAATGTCAATGCTATCTATAATAATTTTTTTTAAATTAGTACTTTCTGTATTAGAATCAATACTATGTATTAGTTCCAAGGCATAAAAATGGTAAGGAATGGGAAATGGAGGATAAGTGACTTCCCCAGGGTCACACAACTAGAAAATGCCTGAGATCATATTTGAACCCATAACCTGTTTCTGTGCCTGGCTCTCAATCTACTGAACCACCTAACTGCCTCAATATCTGTAATAATTGTATTAAAGAGTTGTGAAATTCAAATTGGAAATTGAATAATGAATTCCTCAAATTTCAAATTCCTCTGAAGCATTTATAATTGTAATTACTTGTTTAAATATTTTAAATAGTAATAAATTATAATAATTGCTAGCATTTATATAATGCTTTAACTGTGGCAAGGTACTTACAAATATTATTTCATTTTATTCTTCAAATATCCTTGGGAGTTAAGTGCTATTATTATCCCATTTTACAGTGGAGAAAATTAAGTCTGTTAGGTTAAATTTCTTGTACAGGAACAAACTTATCCCAGGTCAGTTGCTTTCTTTTATGTGCCACACTTAAACCTGGAAATCTAAATAGCAAAAAAAAAAAAAGGTTTATTAGTGTTAATATATTGTGATATGTATTTCTTAGAATAGTTTGGGATCACTGGAGGTCAATGCAACAGAATAGGTGAAAGTAACCATTTAGCATATGAGGAAGCTGAGGGTTATATGTTAAATAATTTGACTGAGGACAGAGAAGTAATTCATACGTGACTGTACCAGAATTCCATTGCTCTTGCAGTTATCTCAGTTCCCAGTAGAGCAATTATTTGAGATTCTAAAATATAAATATTCAGTCCTATCTATTCTTCTGTGCTCCTGTTCTTCCTCACTGTTTACTGGATATTTCACACTGCATGTCCTACTCATATACAAAATATAAATCTACAAAATACTCCACTTTTCCTAATGCCTTTAATTTTATCAAAAGGTTCTACCATTCTTCCAGTCATTCAGATGAACAATGAGACCCTCTCTACTCTGCCTTCTCTATCCCTCCTCCTCTAAATTAAGTTGCCAGATTTTGTCAGTTTTACCTAGACAGCTCTAACCTTTCTCCCATTTTCTCAGATCACACAGCCACCACCCTACCTCAGCTTCATTACCTCTCATCTAAGATAATAAACTCTTTACTAGATCTTCCTCCTTCAAATATCTCTTCTATTAAAACCATTTCCCACTTAACCACAAAAGTGAAACAATTAACATGGGTTTCTTCAAGATACTCCCCTGCTCAAGAAGCTTTAGTCATGCCCCATTGTTTTTATGACAACAAAAATACCTTCTCTGTCTCTTATTTCAGTTCCTTCCCATTTTGGCTCTGGTTTACCTTTCCAATCAACCAAAAAATCCATTAATTTTTTTCCAATGTTTCAGGTACTATAATCAACAGACGTCAAATCCATTGGTGAGTCTGAGTGATGTCTACCCCAAACATGTGAAGACTTCTCCTGGGTAAAATGGTGAAAAGATACAAAGAGGGACAAAAAAAGGTTCCTTTCAACAAAGACCTTGAATTTTAAGTCAGCAATATGAAAGTATTACTTACTAATAGGTACATACAGAATAGAAAATATAGACTTCATCAGCAAAATTCAAAATCATTAGATTTCAAGATCCATGGCTTCACCTCTTAACACTATAACAACCTTATTACATATTACTCTTCTTTTAATATTCTACCCAGAGCAAAACTGATTTCTTTCCTTTCTTCTACTTATATAAAATTCTGTTTCCTACCTCGATCTTTCTTCATATCTGTAATTCAAGCCTACCTTTTCTCCATGTCTTTAAATCCCAGCATCCTTTGAGGCTCAATTCAAATGTCACTTCCTTCAGGTATGATATTACATTATATTATATTGTATTATGCTGTTATGTCATATAATAAATATAAAATATTTATATCACATTATATAACATTATATCATTGTATGATAATAACATAATATCTTATCCTATGTTATATTAGTGTGTATATACATACATAAACACAAATATATACATAAACATATACACATATACATATGTATGTGTATTTAAATACACAATACATGTACACATTTAAAGATTTATGTGTGCATGTGCATATGTATTATACATATATGCATATAGATGTATACAAATATCTACACACATATTTTTAAAAATACGTTATGTACATGTTATTTTTGCTCATCCACAAACATGTTTATTCTTGCCAAAAGAAGACAAGGTCCTTGAGGGCAGGAGGACAGGAAGTTTGACAATTTATCTCTAGTGTCTTCTACAGATTAGAATGTATAAGGATATTTTTAAAAAATTATAATGAGATATATACCAGCTATGGAGAGTCATATCTATTGACCCTGACCATCCTCTTCACTCATCTCTTATTTTGGTCTCTTGAATGTCAGATCTCCAGTTCAGCTACCTGGGATTAATTTCAGTGAGGGTTTGGGTTAATAATTTCTCAAGTGGTCTGTGTCAATACACAAAAAGTGAATCAGAAAATTGAAGCAATTATCTGTCATTTTAGGACAAAAAGACACTTTGACCCAAAATAAACAAAGAACCCAGGCAGCTGTGCTTGACTGACTTTTAGAATTGCCGCAGAATTATCTCCATCCTGTCAGAGGGTACAGAGAGAATCACTACCCTATTGCCCTGTGTCTCTTCCAATAAAATACAAACCCTGAGAAGAAAAATATATATAAATGACCAGAATAGACTTCCATGTAGGCCAGAAAGAAGACTGGACTTCACATAAAAGAAAAAAGAAAAAAATAAATAATTGATTGCCATGGGTACTAAGAGATTGATCTGTGCCTCTCTTATTTTTTGCAAAGAAAGAAAATTAGCAACCCTATGAATTAACAAAAGTCTCTTATATATGTACAGTCATTCAGTTTTCAAAAAAAAATCATCATATATAAGATTCTATCCTCTTCCCCCTATTGGAATATCAAATTTTAGAAATCTTCCAGTTCAGTCTTGTCATTTTAGAGGTAAGACAACTAAAGTTTTGATAATTGGAATGATTTACCCAAGTTTATATGACTAGCAGGTCAAAAGAAAGACAAATCAGAGGCCCAGAGATTTGAAAGCCCTCATAATTAACTTGTATATTCTTAGGTAATTGACTTATTGCTAACTTAAAAAAAAAAACTACTTTCTGCATTAGTAAAAATTTTCAAGACAGAAAAATAAGGGCTAGGCAAACAGGGTTAATGATTTGCCCAGGGTCACACAGTTAGGAAATATCTAAGCCCAGATTTATTTCTAAGTTTCACTTCAGGGTTCTGGGCATTATTCCATTATTAGTCTGATTTTCATTTTAAAAAAAAAACATTATAAAAAGGAAATATCTCCCTTTGGGCTACTTCTTGCTCTTGGTTTGCCTTGGCAATCCCCTTTGGAAACTTCCTCCAAAGTTTAATCAGTTTCATGTTCTTTGTTCCTGTCCCTGTTCCTATTCCTGTTCCTGTTCCTGTTCATATCCTCTTCTTTAACCATAGTTACTGATTTCTTAAAACTTCTTTCCCACCACCTGATAGTTGATAGTAATTTTAATTTTTTTCATTAGATAAAGCAAGAATCATTTCATCTTATAGTTTCTAATCTATATGTTTATTCTTTTTATAGAACCATAATTCCTTATTGTCTTCAATTCTTCCAGAATATATGATTATTATCAATGAGGGTATACTAACCATAATTAATCTCTCTCTCTCTGTTTCTCTCTCTCTTTCTCTCTTTTTCTCTCTCTCCCTCTATCACCCCCCCACACACAATCAATATAGTCTCTCAATATCTTCGTGCCTTATGAGACAGTTTCACAAATGGTAATGGCAAAGAAATTCATCATCTATTTTCCAAATAATAAGTATTCAGAGGATAGGAACAGGCAATTCTCAAATGAAAAAAACTAAACTATAATTATATGAAGAATGCTCCAAATCACTATTAATTGGAGAAATCCAAATTAACACTACTCTAAGGTGCTACCTCATACACATCAGACTTGCTAATTTGACAAAAAGGGAAAATGATGAATGCTGATGGAAAAAATTGATACACTCATACACAGTTAGTGGAGATGTGAACTGATTCAACCATTTTTGAAAGCAATTTGGAATCATACTCAAAGGATCTTAAAACTGTGCATATACTTTGATCAGCTATACCATTACTTGGTTTATATCACAAAAGGAGATCAAAGATAGGGGGAAGGGACCTTCATATACGAAAATATTTATAGCAGCTTTTAAATGTCCATCAATTGGGGAATGGCTCAACAAGTTGTAGTATATGAGTGTAATGGAATAGTACTGTGCCATAGGAAATGACAAAGAAGATGATCTCAACCTTGCCCCTCCCCCAAAACGCTAGAAAGACTTACATGAAGTGATTCAAACTGAAATAAGCAGAACTAGGAGAATAGTGTACCCAGTAACAAAAAATTATGTATAGATGATCAATTGTGGTTGACTTAACTGTTATCACCAATTCCAGAATCCAAGCAAATTCCAAGGGACTCATGATGAAAAAGTCTGTCTGCTACTATAGAAAGAACCAAAAAAGTCTGAATTCAGTTTGAAACATACCACTTTATTTTCACCATGATTTTTTTCTCTAGTCTAAGCAATATTTGTCTTCATTTGCAACGTGAGGAACATGGAAATAGGTATTGCATAACAACACTCATATGACCTATATCATGTTACCTGCCATCTTGGAGAAGGTGGAGAGTTGGAAGGTAGAGAGAGAACATGGATCACGTAATGTCAGAAAAAATTATTTTTGAAAATTGTACTGACATAGAATATGGAAAAAATGAAAAAAAACCCTCATTAAAAAAATTTCATCCTCTAGTGACCAGTCTTCAGGATATGAACTTCTATGAACTTACTGACAGAAACACAATGAATCACTGGGCTTATGCTTGAAAACTTCATCGCAATGTTCAGAAGTAATATTCTATCTCTCATCATCATGCTTTATATGATTTTTTTCTGAGCCTAGAAAGAACACTGTCCTCAATGCCATCTCTTAGAATTCCTTATTTCCTTCAAAGCTAAGTAAAACATTACCTCATTAGATCACATATTTAAGTCTGAAAAGCACACTAGAGGTCATCATATCATGTCCAACTCTACAGAATCTCCTCAGCAAGAGTCACTAAAGATATAACTGCAGGCACTTTTGGCAGGATGATGGAGGAGATCATAGGAGCCCATTTCAAGCTGGAAGATGCCCCAAAGGCTGTTGAGTCCAATCCTCTTATTTTATGGATGAGAAAACAGAGGTAAAATATCATTTAATTGACTCAACCAGATTTACAGACAGTTATATCACACAACAAATAAAGTAAGAGGTCTGGAGTGAGAAAGACCCATTTTCCCAAGACTCTTACTAGCTGTATGAAACTGGACAAATCACTCATCTCTGTTAAAGGAAAAGAAAATCACAAAACATTCCAATAGCTTCACCCAGAAAATCCTAAACTGAGTTACAAAAGGTCAGATGCAACTTAAAGGATGAACAAACTATTCCTGAGGTGGGATTTGCACTCAGTTTTTCCTGATTCCAAGGTCAATGTTCTATCCACTAAGTCAGTATACCTGACAGATATATTGCAGAAGGAAGGTATCTCTTTTGCCGTATCATTCGTACCTGCCACCCTCAAGAATACCCAAGACAGCCTTTGTGTTAAATGAAATTATTATCTAGAGTTAGAGATAGATCAGCAGAATAGTTTCTGAAAACATATTCCCATGAAAACTGTCTTTTTTCTACCATCAATAAATAGAAGCCTGTTTTAAAGAAATCCATCTCCATAGACTTTCTCTCTGTACCTACCTCCAAAAGAGTATCTAGATTTATTTTCAAGTATGAACGGATTGCTATGAAAATTAATTACATAGAAGATTCAGTGTTGGTTAGAACTCCTTGAGAATAAATAATGTACTTGCTTACAGTTAGGTTTATGTTGATCTAAGACTCTTCTGCAATTTCTCAAACAATATTTACTCTGCCTGGTTTGAAATAACACCTTGCATTTCCACAATGTTTTATGGTTTTCTAAGCACCTGGCTCATAACATAGACTTATAGACATTATTATCCCCATTTAACAGATAGAAGAAGTGAGATTTATAGAAAATAAACAACTTCTTTAACATTACCAAACTAGTAAATATTAGAATTGGGGCTTGAACCTAAATTCTTCTGATTTGGGGTAGTTTTCTTTCCACTGTATTACTCTCCTACCTTGGCATATTCAATTTATAGCAGTTGGATATTTACAGATTCTAAAATATAGAACTAATGGAAGAAGGGCTAGCTAGTAGTCAGAGACCCTGAGAGCAAGAAATAAATTAGATGTGCATTCTTGGGAAAGGCATGTCCCCAAACTGAGCCTTGTTTATTTAGAATCTATCAAATATCAGAGTTGAATATGATGATCTCTCAGATTTTGATCCTTTTTACCCAGAGATGTTCCTTTTCTCTCAAGAAGATATCCCAAATGTAATATGCTAATCTCAATCTAGGAAAGGTTCTTTAGTCTGTTCTGTCCAATTTCTGTTTATTGAACTTTCAAACTAAAAGAGAAATATAGGTAGGGGTTTCCTGCGGTCAGGTTTCACTGGTTTGTGGTAGCTAATAGTTAAATTGCCACTTCGCATTTACATTTAAGAAATCAACAAATTCAATGAATCATCTAGATTTATTGTTTTATGGATTCATTTTATTAAGAAAATATTAATAAAGCAGATTAAAATAATGTGTTAGGTAGATTTTTTTCCTGCAGAACCAATTTGATAAGCATTGATAAGGGAATGAAGACTGACTAGTTTAAACCCTTCCCAACATTCAGTGCCCATCCAGAACTCTCCAATGAAGATCATCATGAAGGAAGGATATTGCACTATAGGAAGGTTGCAGAAATAGACAACTATTCCAAAATGAGGAGGTTGTCATTCCCCAGAGTCATAAGGCTACTAAGTGTCTGAGGCCACTTTTGAACTAAATTCTTTCTTATTACAGGACCGGTATTCTATGCACTGTCACCATGTGCCCTTACTTATCTATATCATCCTTCCATCTATCTATCTATCTATCTATCTATCTATCTATCTATCTATCTATCTATCTGTCTGTCTGTCTGTCTGCATGTCTGTCTGTTTGTCTGCACGTCTGTCTGTCTATGTATCTATCTATCTATCTATCTATCTATCTATCTATCTATCTATCCATCCATCCATCCATTTATCTATCTTTCTAGCTATCCATCCATACATCCATCCATACATCTGTCTGTCTGTCTATGTCTCCCCTCTGCTATATCTCTTTATGCCTATCTAATATCAATATAGCAATCCTACATAAAGGATAAGGGGACAAATGGTCCACCATTTGGTATAAAATGGAGAAACATCATACATTTCCAATATCTGAATAATTATGAGAAGTAGTAGGATGTAATGAATAGAGTGGCATTGTTACAGAGTCAGTAAATGATGGTTTCAAATACCTCCAGCATGTGTTATCTATGTGAATCTTGACAGATTACTTAATCTCTCTGAGCTTTAGGGTCCTTTTCTGAGAGTAATCATACTTGAGTAATTATACCCAAGGGGAATAAATTATATTTATCTTCTCTTGTGTTGAAGTGAGACTCAAGAAAGAAAATCTAAATTGTTTTGCAAACTTTAAAAGTCCTATAAAATGTCAGACAGTACAATTATCACTATTGTCATGGAGGCAATATAGAAACAATGTTATATTTGGAATCAGGAGATGCAGATTTGATTTTCATTCCCCAAATTTACTAGCTTGGTTATTGAGAAAGTTGAAGTTTCTGTGCCTCAGTGTCCTTACTAGTAAAGTGTGGATAAAATGCTTAAACTACCTAACTCATAGGGTCATTGAGGAAAAAATACTTTGAAAAATTCAAATCTCTACAGAAATAGAAGTTATTGGTAGGAATTTCCCCAGCACTAGGGAAATGTGAGCCATTATCATTATCATCATTAACAATTAGTGGCAAGTGACTGAGATAGCATCTAATATTTGCAGTCAATACTGCTAAGATACATTTGCAAGATCAAATAATACACTGACGATCTTTGTGTAGGAATTTGGCAGAGGCATAAAGAGACTCAATAAACAGCTACATACTGTATGCTTCAGCATACCTGGCAACTCAGGAATTGCAGAGGACAACTTGATTAGAATGACTCACTGGACTGTAATGACTATCCCTTTATAAAATGCCTGTCCTAAGAGATGAAAGATTATTTATGAAGAACAAGAGCCCAGTGACATTATACTGTCCTACCAAATGCCTGGAGACTAGATCACAAGTGAATGCAAATGAATAAAAATGATTAAGGTAGACATTGATAAGTACCCAGTCATTTTCTCCTGTGGAATTTGAATACATTTTAAGGAGGAAGGGAATTTAGGGTACTGGCTGTCACTAGGAACACAGAAGATGTTGCCATAGGCATGTTTATTCATTCACTCAACTGACATTTATAGAACAGAGAACATGGCATGATAGAAAGACATCTTGGAGACAGAAGCCCTGTGGGCAAGTCTGTAGGCTTGGGACTATTTTTCAAAACTGGGCAAGTCACTCAGTCTTACTGGGTCTTGATTTCTCTGTATGTAAAACGAGAAGGTTAGAAGAGATGATCTCTAAAATCTACATTTATCAACATATGATAAATAAACATTGAGCATTTAGTAAGCATATATCATGTCCTAAGCACTGGATATAAATAACCAAAAGGCAACGAACCTGACCTCGATGAGATTACATTGAAAAGATATCCAATATTAAAAGTAATCTGATAGTTTGCATGGGAGAAAAACATGTAATTAAGAACATCAATCCAGCCTTCAAGGAGTTTAGAACATTTATCCCATATTTAGCCAATTCAGTTCCATATCTATGTTCTTCCTGTGCCAAACCTCCAACCTGGATTACTTCCTTCATTGGCTTTCTCTGCTACTCACTGGAATTGGAGGAAGTCAAACCTTACTAACTGCATAAACTATAAAGTCATGCTATATCCTTTCTACTGGGCTCTCAATGTGCTAAGGCAATTTTTTTTCTTCTTCCTGATTCTATTCCCTTTCTCATCACATACCAAAGCTCTTCTAACCTTTCTCTTTCTTATTATCTCATTCCTTTCATACTTCTATGATGTTAGTTAGAAAATTAAAAATAATTTTCTAGAAAATTACAACCAGTCTACCTTTCTCTTTTATTTTTACCTATTACTTTATCTTTTATTCTGCTTTTAAATATGTACAAATATTCCCAGTCTTTAAAATGTATTATAGTCCCCTCAAACTACCTCTCTTTTCTTAAACTCTTCTCCTCTGCCTTTCTCCCTCTCTCCCTAGAACTCTTCACATATATATGCTTTATATACATACATATTATGTATACATATATAAATACACGTTATACATATAAACTTGTTCATATCTTAAATTTACTTAGATACAGTGAATATGCAAATTAATTTGTCAGAACATGACATTATCCACAAGAAAAATCCAAGGAAAAATTTTTGAGAATTCAGGACAGGGAAGAGGACATAACCAGACATACAACTTTTAGAAGGATGAAACTATTACTGAGACAAGTGAGTATATCACTCGTGGTTCTTTCAGCAAAAGAACTCCAGCAGGCATCTGGATTATTGGAGTCTTCCATCACTACAGCAACACATGTCCAAGCAAGGTTTGTGATCTGTTTACCCAACTCTTTCTTGTTTCTGTCAGAAGGTTTGTAGATGTATGATGGGATAATATCAACAATGAGTCCCTCAGAAATAGCAAACAGAAAGTGAGAAAGTGCCCTATGGAAACCTTGGCATGAGGTCTATCTAACCCTCATCATTCTGGGAAGATCTGTCTTCCTAAAGGTGGACAATGACATGAAAAGAACGCATCTCCCAGAATAACTATAATGATTTATTTTCTTCACGTGTGTTAGACATTATCTCTTAATTATACACTGTGCTATGGAATGATTTGAAATGGAACTTAAGATGACATGGAGTACTGGGACAATTCCTATTGGAAATGATAGTTTTAAAAGCCCATAAGAATAAACTGTAAAGACACAAAATGAGAAATTATCCAAAAGAATAAAAAAATTCATAGCTATGCTTTTAACATTACCCTACTTCCTAAGAAATAAAGGAAATGTCATTGGCAAATAGCTACATATGTCTCCTTTCTTGTTTCTATGAAATCAGAATAAAATGGTCTTTTCTAGGATCAAAGGTATTCTTGATGAAAATATGAAAAGACAACAGGCAGGTAAACTTTCAGAAATGACTTCCCATTGTCATAGGGAAAGAACCAACTAGGGCATGTTGAGAAGAGAGCTACCAGTTATGCTCATCATTAGTTAATTAAATAAAAGTATTTAACTCAATAGAACAAAATTAAACTTCATAATCTTTACTCAATCAATGTTTTTTACACATTAAAAGCCATTCATCAGTACATGGTGGAATTTTGTATAATTTTGTTTAATAACTTGTGATTTCTAAAAATGTGGATACCTAGTCACTTATAAGATGAACTTCTACTTCCCCTGTAGTATTTAAAATAAAATTAAAAAAAACACTCACCTTCTGTCATAGAATCAATATGGTATATTAGTTTCAGAAGAGGAATCAATGGCTAGGTAAATGGACATAAGTGACTTACCCAGAGTCACACATCTAGGAACTGTTTGAGGTGAAATTTGAACCCCAAACCTCCCATGTCTAAACCTAGCTCTCTATCCACTGAGCCACTTAACTGCCCCTATATGTCATTAATTTTGTATGTACCTTTTTAGGTACACATTTCCCCCCCCCCCATTAATTGCAATATAGTACTTAAGGGCTTAGAGAATGGTTTAAAATAAATCCAAATAGAATAAAAATCAGAAGGCGATGTTTTTATTTCATCAAGTCTCCAAATACTGCAAAATTTCCTCAATTAAATTTGCAATTATTCCAGTCAGATCTTTTCTTTAGAAATGCTTGGAAGTCTTCTATTTTATTAAATGACCACTATTTCCTCTTCAAGAATATAGTCAATTTTTCTGGATAATTGATTCTTGGTTATAGACCTAGTTCCCTTGCTTTCTGGAATATCCTATTCCATGCCTTCCAGTTGGATCCAGTGTGGATACAGATCTTGTATTATCCTAATTGTGGCTCTATGACATCTGAATGATTTCTTTTTAGCAATTTGTAGTATCTTTTCCTTGACCTGGAAGTTCTTAAACTTGGCTCTAACCTACATGGGCATCGTCAATTGGGGATTTAATACACGAGGTGATCTGTAGATTCTTTCAATCTCTACTTTATCCTCTTGTTTAAGAATATCAGGGCGATTTCCTTGGATAATTTCCTGTAGAATGATGTCCAGGGTTTTTCTTTTGTCATGATTTTCTGGTAGGCCAATAATTCTTAAAATGTCTCTTCTGGATCTATTTTCTATGTATGTCTGTTGTTTTATCAATGAGGTGTTTCATATTTTCCTCAACTTTTTTATTCTTTTGATTTTGTTTTATAGACTCTTGCTGTCTTATGTAGTCATTTGCTTCTAGTCATTTGCTTCTAATTTTGAAAGACGGATATTTAATCCCTGGATTTTTTATTATCTTTTTTTCCTTTTGGTCTGGTTTTCTTTGTAGATCACTTTTCACTTTCTTTGACTCATTTTCAAGCTGGTCAATTCTGGCTTTTAAGACATTATTTTCTTGTTTTACTTCATTATCTCTGTTTCTAGATGACCTATTTTGCCTTTTAAGTTTTCCCCCCCAATTTTCTTAAGCCTTTTAAAATTGTATTTTGAATTGTGTTTTCAGTTCTTCAAAAGCCTGAGTTCAATTTGCTGGAGTTCCTGAGTTTTTGTTTAGTGTTTCTTGGTCCTCCTCTCTTCCATTTGTTCTTTGTTCATTACCTGGACAGAAGCTGTTGGTTGTAATTTCTTTTTTCTTTTTTCTATTGTTTACTCATACTTTTTCTTTCCTCCCTCACCTCCCCCTCACCATTGGCTGTATTCTTGCTCCTCTGTTTATTTGCTGGATCTGTAGGTTCCTGCTATTCTTCCTTGAAGGGGCTCCTTCTCTGCTCTGCTGATCAACTGGATTAGGCTGATGGAGCTGACCTATTGTATTAATGAGCCCTGAGGCTAGATCATCCCTCGCTGCCAACAGAAGTAGAAGGTGAAGGTAAAGGTATGGAGACTGAAGGTAGTTACCCTCTTTTTCCCCTTTTCCTTTCTGCCATCCACCTCCCTGCTAGCTGCCCAATCAGAGCTCTGAGCTTCTCATGGCAGTACTAAGGTACTCTGTTGTAGTTGCAGCCTTTGCCCTGGGATCTCAGTCAACCATATTCTTACCAAGGGTCTCAGAACAGTAGGTAGGGGAGGGGTATTGGTGATTGTGCTTCCCTACCTTCTGAAGGCTTCTTATCTGAACTATTTCTAGCCTGAGTGAAGCAGGATGTGCCCTGAGGCCAAAATCTCCAGAAGCAGAGGACCAAGATGGAGGAGTAGTGCCTGAAGGCTGTGACCAGGCTGCCCTCCTCTCTGCCCTTCTCCTCCAGATACCTCCCTGCCAAATGTGGTCAGAGCCTGAGCCTCAAGTAGCTATGGTAGTGAGGTACTTCCTTTAGGCTGGAGCCCTCACCTTGTTATCTCAGCCACTGTCCAAGTCTCAGCATAGTAGGTTAGGGAAGGATCCTGGGACCTTCATTCTTTCTTTTCTTTAAATCCAAGGAAACCATCATAGTTCAGATCCTCAGCACCTATCACCTGGCTTAGTGTAATAGCTTCCTAATCATTCTCTTTATCTCAATGCCACCCTCTCTTAACCAATCCTCTCCCACATAGCTGTTAGAGTGATCATTTGAAACCATATTTAGCCAAGTTTTATCCCTGCTAAATAAACTCCAGTAGCTCTCTATTGCCACTTGGATTATACCTTTAAAACAAGAAAAAAAAACATTAAAGTATCCTAATCCCTCCCCTATTAATTTATTTTTACTTTAATAACCCTTATCTTTTGTCCTAGAAGCTACACTAAGCATGGGTTCTAATGAAGAAGAGTGATAAGACTAGGCATTTAGGGTTAATTAAAATTCCCAAGGACTCACAGCCAGGAAGTGTCCACTATTCACCATTTTATCAACAAGGAAATAGAATTGCTGAGAGATGGCATAGAAGTCATAGAAGCAGAAATTGAAAGAGGCAGAGTTTGAACCCAGCTCTTCTTCGAGATATACAATGGTACTTCTCAGTGACCTTTTTCAACATTTAAAACCCTTTCTAAGCTTCCCCCTACCTACATTAACACTCCACATTTTTCCTTAGTCTCCTGTATTCTTTAGTCCAGTAAAAATGGAATTCTTACTGTTCTTAACACATGATGCTCCATTTCCTATCAAAGTTCTTTGGGACATTTAGGTTCATTCCTAGCCATAGATTCTTAATCTCTACTCACCATTATCACTTAGAATAACATTTTTTTTTACTTCACATTTTTGCTCAGATATATCACTTTCAGGAATTTTTTTTCCCCTGACCACCTTTGCAGCAACTACTTTGTATATATATAAAATAGCTAGAATTGACAAAATACTTAAAGTTTTACAAAGTACTTTACTATTCTCAATAGTAAATAACCAGACCAATACTCAGTGGTTAAGTGCTATTATTCTTCTCATTTTATAGATAAGGAAACTGAAGCTGAAAGAACTCAAGCAGGTAATGGTTGTTCAGTACTTGTCTTTTGAATAATTATGGATTTCACTGAGGTGTCTGTAGTGTTTAATAACTAAGTGGTATTAGTAAAAAGTTAACTGTAACCAAGAATGTGTAGAAAATAAAAAGCCTGAGAGATCCTTTGAGTGATGGGGATGACCCTTCTTCTCTTTAGACTTTAGGAAAGGCATCACAGTGTCACCATAAATCACACTGGACATATCCATGTACAGATGGGCAGGGAGAATGCGAAATTTCACAAGCATGGGTTAGTTCTTTTACCAGTTCAGAACATGACCCACATATGACTTAGTAGCTAATTATAGAATGAGGTACAAAGACATTAATTCATTTATCCATTTCACTCAACAAATGTCAGAGGCAGGATTTGAACATGTCTTCCTGACTCCAAACCCAGAAATCTACAAATAAAAATTGAGTCTATTTCTTTCTGTTAATCTAGATTTACATACATATACAAATGTATTTATATACATATGGACATACATTGAAACATAGTCACATATGTATACAAAATAACAGAAATTAATGTATTAAAATAATCCATGATGAAAATTATAAATCAAATAAAATAACAACCATTCACACAAAGACTACTTGCTATTTCCTAAGGAAATTGAATAAAGCAAATTAATTACTAAAAAAATTAATAAAACCACCTAAAACAATCCCCATTTTACCAATAAATATCTGGTTTCCTTGTCAAGGGAAAAGATAAAACCAAATGAAACATAAGTTTAGAATATGAACCATTCCCTCCTATATTTTCTTAGAGACAAAAATTAAAGAAGATTAAGTCAAAATAAATTCATAAGAGCACGAGAAGTGGTGGAATCTACATGTAATTAGTAAAAAAATCAAAAAGGGAAAAAAGATAGAGGGAGAAGATAATTTATCAGTAGATTTAATTAAAGACAAAATCAATTATTGATAATTCTGGAAATACAATAAATGGATAAAATAATGGAAGGGGGAGGAAAAGATTTGTCAAGATTCATATAACTATTTTTTTGTCATTAGGGAGAGTTGAGCTGTCATTTTATATTTTCACATTGCTACTCCAGTGTGCTCAATGAGGAAGCAAAAAATAGAAAGAACATTAAAGAAAACACAATATGGAAAAAGTGACTAGATTTGAGCAGATATTTTCAAGAGAAGTCTGTATCTGTGGCAACACAATTTTAGTAGTTTTAAAGAATAAATTTTCAAGGAATACAAGAAAGGGCAAGATACCCCAAATGGACTAAACCATATATACTATTATTATTCAGTATAAGAGATGATTGTTAAAATACCTGTCTTTTTGTTAGTTCATATGCATTTTTCTCTTTAATTTTTTATGAAAATAATATACACAAGAAGGCAAAAAGTGAGGCTATGATAAATATATCCTACAGCAGAACTCATTTCAATCATAATACTGAATGAAAGGTGTAGAAAATATAGAATCCCACTTAATTATTTTCTGTTGCCTTCTAAAAGCACCCATACACACTCACACACACATCCTTGATTCTACAGAACAAAATACCAGGTTGAAAACTCTTCTCCAACTCTTTATTTTCATGCACATGATAATATTATGAGATTCCTTGAAAGACTTAAAAGAGGGATCATTATTTGATGTCTCTGAACAATTTCAAGGGTGGCTTTTTTGTACTCATGGAAACCATTTGTCATTCTCATCATGGAATTCCAGGTAAGGTCCAAATGAATGAATGAAGAAAAAAATATTGTTTATTAAGTACTTATGTGTCAGATACTATGATAAGGGTTGGGGATGATAATAAAAAAATGAGAGTTTCTTCCTTCAGAGAACTTACATTCTCATAAGAAGAGGTACCACATATGGAAGAATTATGCTCAGGAAAAACTTCTCCCTAGGAAGATCTAAGAGTAGTGAAGGGAGCCATAAAGCAGTTAGACAATGGCATTAATTTGATATTAGTTGTCAGAGCAAGAGGTGTGTGGGGCATGAAGGAGAAGAGGGCATGGAGAGTGAGGAGGATGTCTTCATGATGCATCAAGGAATTTGGCAATAAGGGGGTTGGGTCACCCGAATGGTGCAATGGGAAACATGGTTTATACTGTTCAATCTGAGTCAACCTGGATGGAGTGGGCATGTGAGTTTGTTGGTTACTCACCAATAACAACTTAAGCTCAGAGCACAGCTATCAAAATCGAGAGGAATCATTCTTTCAGTCTCTGGAGGTTCAAAGGTTCAAAGTCTACAATGGCTAATATTAGGACAAAAAAAGATGGTGGATATTTGTATGGAATAAGGAAGGTTCTCCATCCACAACTGTTGATGATGAAACTATACCTCACTGGTTCAGGGCTGAGAATAGTGCTGAGCATCCTAAATAAGATCCACAGGTAATCAAAAGAATTTGGACACTGAATTAGCAAATCAGTGGAAAACTTTTAAGAAAAACATTTTCAAAATATTGATATAGTATTAGAAGATAGGTTGAATAGGATAGGTTGCTGAAGTGAACAAAATGAATGTGAGGAAATAGACAAATCTTGTATGGGATGTCAATACATATGTTTTGGAGTTTTTGAGGCATAATATGGAACACTTTCTCTTTTTATCTAAAGTTTGGATCAAGGTTTTAACTAATTTTTATACCTTTTAGAATATTTTAAGCATACTTTTTAACATAATCCATCAAAAAATGAAAAGGGTTCAATGGGTCTAGGTTATTATTGCAGACTTGTACTCCCTCCTTCCTTCCCTCTATGACTATTCAGTCCTCATTAGCATCTTCTCATATGAATTTCTTAATTTGCCTATGTACTGATAGGAAGATTTTTGGGTTTAGCTAATTAAGGCAGCTCCAGAGGCTAATAAAATTTTCTAATGAAGGATCCCTCTAATCATCTATTTATTAAACAAACAAGGAAATTCGAAGTACAGAGATCTTTCTAAAATTAGCCCATTTCAGACAAGGGTGCTGGATGAAGATGTTATTTCAGGTAAAAACCACCTTTAACTTCTTGACAGCTGCTGAGCAAAGCCTTCCAATGATTTAGTGTGTCCTTTTAAAAACAAAAATAAAAGCTTCCTCCAAATGCATGGCCCTTTTCAAAAATATGATCTCTTGTGACAAAGGGTTGACAAAGACAATGAACTTTCTAAGACAAGAATATTGGGCTGGCAATTAGGAAACAAGAATCTTGGTCACTGCTACACTACTCTCTACCTGGGCAGCTCTAAATAAATCACTTCTCTTATAGTTTCAGGTTCCTCATCTGTGAAATAATACATTTTGACTAGATCTCTAACAATCCTTCTATTTCTGAAATGCTCCATTTCTTATGTTATAACATTAGACCACAAACTAATGATTAGCAAGGAAAAGAATGCTGTTTGACCTAATCTTTTCATCCTTTATGAAAACACATTTAGCTCAGGAACAGGTAGATGTCACAATGATAGAGCATGAAGCCTGGAGCCAGGAATACCAGAGTTCAATAAAAGTCTCAGACACTTACTAGCTGAGTGATCCTGGGTAAGTCACTTGAACTTGTTTACCTCAGTTTCCTCATCTATAAAATATGCTGGGTGAAGAAATTGCAAACTACTCCAGTATCTCTGATAAGAAAACCTTCAATGGTACATTGAAGAATTAGATGACTGAAATAAATGAAAAACAGCAGTTCTATGAGGTACAACATATAAATATGAGATAATGAGTTAATGTTTACATAGCACCTTAAAGGTATGACAAGGATTATTAGTTCCTCCTAATTTATCTTCATTTTTCTTTTGGCTCTGTTTCTGAATCTCCATCTTATTCTGCCTTTATTTTAATTTTTTATCTGTAGGTACAATTTTAATAACATTTTTCTGATATTTTTGATCCATATTTTCTCGCTCCCTCCCAACCTTCCTACATCTTCAAGATGGTGGCAAAGAATTAAAAGCCAAAGGGATGTTCATCAGTTGAGGAATGACTGATCAAGTTGTGGAATATATTATGCAGGAAATAGAGTGAAGAATAGCATGATTCAATCAGCATTCAGATTTCATCAGTTTCCTCTGTATTGGTAGATATCTTTTTTTTTGTCCTTTGAAGTTGTCCTAGAACCTTTTTTGGTTGAAAATAGTTAAGGCATTCACTGTTGTTGCCTTTATATTATTGGCGTTACTGTACAACATTTTCCTGATTCTGTTCACTTCATTTTGAACCACTTCATATGAGACTTTTCAGGTTTTGTGATTATATTTGTCATTTCTCATGCCCTGATAGTTTTCCATTAAAATTACATACCATAACTTGTTCAGCCATTCCTCAATCAATGTACATCCCTTCAACTTCCAATTCTTTGGTACCACAAAAAGAGCTACTATAAATATTTGTGTATTGGTAGGTCTTATTCCTCTGTATTTTTTCTCTATTTGTGATGCAAACTTAGTAGTGGTATTACATAGTTCCAGATTGTTTTCCAAAATGTTTGTATTAGTTCACAGATCCATCAATAGTGTTGTAATTTCTCCACATCTCTTCCAACATTTATCATTTTTTTATTTTGTTATTAGCCAGTCTGATAAGTTTCAAGGACTACCTCAGAGTTGTTTTAATTTATATTTCTCTAATTCATAGTGCTTTAGAGCATTTTCATATGAAAAATACTTTTAATTTCCTAATCTAGGAATGAACTGTTCCTATTCTTTGACTATTAGTCAATTGGGGAATGCTTTGTCATCTTATAAATTTGACGAAGTTCTCTAAATATTTGAAAATGAGGCCTTTGACTTGCTATAAATATTGTTTCCTTGTTTGTCATTTCCCTTCTAATCTTGGCTGCATTGACTTTGTTCTCTTCTTCCTTTGTGCCAATAGTCTATTTTTACCATGAGGAAATCTAAACCCTTATTGTTCTTCCTCTGGCAGGTTTTTGCTGACAACCATTTGTTGAAGACTCAAGGCTATACATAGACATTACTCTCTACACTTTTCTATCTTGCTCCTAATTGGGTGCTTCCATTCTTTAATGCCTCCTCCATCTACTTTTGAATTCCTTTTTAATGCAGCTGTCTTCCTATACCACAGTCCAAACTCCTTGAGGGAAGGTATCTTTTCTTTTTTTTTTTTCAGTTTATTTGTATTGCAAGTAATTAGCACAGTTTTGGTACATAATAAGAGCTTATTAAAAACTTTGTCTACTTATCTTTATTTCTATATGAGTAAGCTAAACCTGAGAGAAGCTTAAGTAGATCACTTAGTGTCATAAGTTAATGCATGTCTGAGACAGAATTAAAATTAAAACTATTCTAACTCCAAGTCCAATACTCTTTCAGGAAAGATCATGGCAGTGAATGAGCCATAACAACATTGTATCATCAAGAAAAGGCTGTCATTATATGTCAGGCTTATTTTAAATTTTTATAAAGGCATTTACATTTTTAAGTATAGATCTATATTACATTCCTGGCTTTTATTTGGTAGTAAAAAGAATTTCACATATTGTATTTCAAGTTCAAAAACTTTACTGGATGGCAAAAAATAGACTTCTGGACTCCCAGGTAAACATGGATGCAATCTAGACATGAATTGCTTTCTCTCCCCTGGCACCAAACGAAATAGACTAGGTCAAAAGAGCATAAAATCATCCTTGGAAGAACAGAGGGACTCTCCAGTATGCCACAGAAACAAAGGTATGTGGGGTTTGAACATTTCCACACTATAAAAAGGAGGAAAAGCTTGCACAAAAATGTGAACTGAGCTACCCTCCCCCACCTCACCTATAGAACCAGAGTAGGGGCCAGCACACTCACTGGTGACAGTGAGTAACTGAGGAATGTCTCTGTCTGGGGGGGGGCACACCAGGGTACTTCGCATCTAATGAGGATTGCCAGGGAACTACCCCCTCAGAGTGGTATCACTGGGGACCCCTGAGCACTGGAGAACATGCAGACCGTGGGGGCTCTTGCAAACTGCAAACACTGTGGAGACTCAAGAAATTGTAGAAACTGCCTGAGGCAAAAGCTCCACTTATCGCTGTGGTGAGGAGGGGGGACACACCAGGGACCTTGGGAGCTGACAAGGGCTACCAGGGAACTATCCCTCAGAGAGGTATTACAGGAGACTCCTGCACAATGGAGAGAAGAGACCACAGAGCACAGTGGTGGGTACGCTAACAAACTGTGGAGGCTGGGAAGAAATAGTCTGAGGCAAAATCATAGCTACTTAAATCCACAGAAAACCTACCCATATCACCCAGACCTCTGACCAAAGAGCAAAGGGAAAACCACAAAAGTCATGGCTCACACTGCCCAAGATCAACCCTCCAAGAAGAAAGGGAAAAAGTGACTATTGATAACTTTTATGGAGGGAAAACCCAGGCTACAGAGGAAAAAGAGGATGAAATTCAAACAAAATCAAAACATGCCCCCAAAATGGAAATTATCCACAAGGTCTGGAAGAACTCAAAATGGAGCTTATCCAAAAGATGGAAACCTTCTGGCAAGAAAAAGTGGGAAAAATTTCAGAAAGAGGTCAGCAGACTGACAGACAAGAACTCCCAGTTGGAGAAAGAACTGGAAGCCTCAAACAGAAGGGCAGACCAAACTGAAAAGCAAAATCAGTCCTTAAAGATCAGAATTAAGCAAATGGAAGACAATGATCTTGAAAAACAGCAAGAATTAATAAAGCAAAGTCAAAAAATTAGTGAATTAGAAGAAAACATGAAATATCTCACTGACAAGGTTACAGACAAGGAAAACAGAGGAAGGAGAGGAAACTTGAGAATCATTGGTCTACTGAAAAACCAGAGATAAACAAAAATCTCGATGCCATACTACAAGAAATCATCGAAGAAAATTGCCCTAATATTCTCAAGCAAGGGGGCAAAATAGAAATAGTAAAGGTTCATAGAACATCCTCTATACTAAATTCCCAAAAGACAACCACCAGGAAAGTAATTGCCAAATTCAAGAGTTTCCAAGCTAAGGAGAAAATCTTACAAGAAGCTAAGAAAGGAAACTTCAGATACAGAGGAGTTCCAATAAGAATTACACAAGACCTAGCATCAAACACGCTAAGAGACCACAAATCCTGGAACATGATATTCAGAAAGGCAAGAGAACTGGGTCTTCAACCAAGAATCAGCTACCCATGAAAACGGACTCTCCCTTATACTGCTTCCCTCCCCACCAGTCCATTTGTTACCCTTCTACTCCCCTATAGGGCACAAATTTATTCTCTGCCACAATGGATTGGTTTGTTCTTCCCTCTTTGGGTCATTTTCAATGCATGTAAGACTTGAGTATTTCCTGCCTCCAACCATCTTTACCCTTTTAGTGTTTTGATGTTCTCCCTCCTCCCGCCATGAGCTTCTTTTTGACATATAAATTTACCCCCTTTTGTTTCTTTTCCCATTTCTTTTGGTATTAACCTCTTTTTTTAGCTCTAGTTGTATATATATATATATGTATATATATATATACATGTATATGTATTTATGCACATATATCGATATACCTATTTATATCTTGTCATTTCATACTATACAGTTTGTCACTGGTCCCTCTAAGTGTAATTCTTTTAGCTGCCCAGGTGATTAGAACAGTTTTTAAGAGTTACCAATGACCACTTTTCTTATAGGGATACATATCATTTTAACATATTGAGTCTCTTTAAAATAAGGTTTTTTTGTTTGTTTTGTTTTTCTTTTTTCCCCTCTTTTTAAATTACCTTTTGATGGTTCTTTTGAGTTCTGTGCTTGGACATCAAATTTTCTGTTCAGGCATTCTCTTTTTTAAAAAATTCTTGGAATTCTTCCATTTTGTTGAATGACCATATTTTCCCCTGTAAGAATATAGTCAGTTTTGCTGGGTAGTTGATTCTAGGTTGTAGACCTAGTTCCCTGGATTTCCAGGAATATCAGTTTGTAATATTTTTTCTTTGGTCTGCTAGTTCTTGAATTTGGCTATAACATTCCTGGGTGTTGTCAGTTGGGTATTAAATACAGGAGGTGATCTGTGGATTCTTTCAATCTCCACTTTTCCCTCTTGTTCTAGAATATCAGGGCAGTTTTCTTGAATAGTTTCCTGTAGTATTATATTCAGGCTTTTTCTTTTGCCATGGTGTTCTGGTAGACCAGTGATTCTTAAATTATCTCTCCTCGAATGATTTTCTAATCTTGTGTTGTGAATGGGACATTTATAATTTCCTCAATTTTTTCATTCTTTTGGTTTTGTTTTATAGGGTCCTGCTGCCTTGTGAGGTCACTTAACTCTAGTTGTATTCTAGCTCTTAAAGACTGGATTTCATCCCTGGCTTTTTGGTCATCCTTCTACTTCTGGTATGATTTTCTTTGGAGGTCATCTTTCATCCTCTTTGCCTCATCTTTCATCTCCTTTGCCTCATTTTCAAGCTGGTTGATTTTGGCTTTCAAGACTCTATTTTCTTTCTAGATGACTTAGCTTAGTTTTTAAGTTCTTTTCCCAATTGTCTTCAGCCTCTTTTAATTGTGTTTTGAATTGCATTTTGAGTTCTTCCAAAACCTGTATCCAAATCACTGGAATTTCTGATTTATCATTTGCTGATCCCTCCCACTCTGCTTCATTAGCTCTTTGCTCATGGTCTGTACAGAAGCTGTCTATTGTAATTTCTTTCTTCTTTTTCTGTTGTTTGCTCATATTTACCCCTTCTTTGCTCCCCATATTTGTATGTGCTCTTGCTCCTCTGTTTTGGTTTTGAGGGTTTCTGTCAGTCTCCCCTCTTGGAGTTTTGACAGAACGTCTCTCCCTGCAATTTGTGTTGGAGGGGTGTTGTAGTTTGAGCTTCCCTGCCTTCTGGAGGCTTTTGATGGGATTAAGTTCAGCTGGGTTGGGCTGGATGTGCCCTGAGGCAAAAACTTCCTGGAAGGCTGGAGCAATATGGAGGGTTTTCCTTAGCTCTGTCCATGCTGCCAGTTCTGTGCTCACTCCTTCCCTTCCATCTGTGTTTGACACTCTGCACCTGGCACAGCCCTGCCCACAAGGTACAAGCTCCAGACCAGTGCCTTTGCCCACTCAGAGGTTCCCGCTGCCACTATAGGCTGAGTGTTCTAGGTGGATGGGAAGGTCCTGGGACCTTCCTTCTGCCTTTGCCTTAAACCTGAGTGTTCTTGGATTCTGGCTTTTTTTTGGGGGGGGGGCATAACTTTTGGATTGAGTCTAGCATGAGGGTTCCTTGGCTCTGTCTTGTTGTTAGGTTTGATTTTCAGTCTCCTAGGAGCAGTCAGTTTGTGATCGGTAAGGAAGTGTTTTCAGAGGTCTGAACTTCTGCTGTTTCTAAGCCACCATCTTGACTCTGCCCCCCCCCCCCAGCAGCATAATTATTGTCTGGCCCATGTTATTTGAACATTCTGGTGCTTATTTATAAAATGACTGGAGTAGACAAGATGGCCATGGTGCAATTTTTTTTAAAGTTCTGCCTGGTTATACCAAGATAGAAAGATTTTTTGGAAAATTTAATTAGTTAATTTTGAAAATTTCTCTTTGGTTACAAGAATCATATTCTCTCCCCCTCATCTCCCCATTGCTGACATGCAATTCCTCTGGGTTTTACATGTGTCCTTGATCAAAACCTATTTCCATGTTGTTGATGTTTGCACTAGGGTGATCATTTAGAGTCTACATCCCCAGTCATATCCCCATCAACCCATAAGATTAAGCAGTTATTTTTCTTCTGTGTTTCTACTCCAAAAGTTTTTCCTCTGAATGTGGATAGTGTTCTTATAAATCCCTCTTAATTTTTCTGGATCATTGCATTGCTACTAATGGAGAAGTCCATTACATTCAATTGTACCATGTCTATCAGTCTCTGTATATAATTTTCATGGTTCTGTGCATTGCACTCTGCATCAATTTCTGGATGATGTTCCAGTTCACATGGTATTCCTCCAGTTCATTATTCCCCTCATTTTCCAAACTTTTGACACCACAAAGAGCACAGCTATGAATATTCTTGTAAAAGTCTTTTTCCTTGTTATCTCTTTCAGATACAAACCCAGCAGTGCTATGACTGGATCAAAGGGCAGACAGTCTTTTAGTTCCATATTTTCCATTCGGAATGGTTGCATCAATTCACCACTCCACCAGCAATGCATTAATGTCCCAATTTTTTGACATACCCTCCAACATTCATTACTTTCCTTTGCTGTCATGTTTCCCACACTGTTTTTGCTTCCCTTCCCCCCCTTCTTATTCCCCTCTTTATTTTTCTTTAGGGTCTTTTTAATCTACCCACACCCTCTCCCTCTCTTGCATTCCTTCCCTCCACACCAGTTCTTTTATTTCCCTTCTAATTCTCTATAAGGTAGGAAACAATTCTCTGTCCCAATAAATTTGATTGTTCTTTCCTCTTTGAGTCAATTTCAATGTAAGTATTAAATATTTCCTGTCTGCAACCTATTTACCCTGTAGTGAATTGGTGTTCTCCCCCACTCCAACTATGTGCTTCTTTATGACATATAAATTTACCCCATTTTGTTTCTGTTCCATTTCCCTTTTAATAAAAAGTATTAACCTTTTTTACTTCTAATTTTATAAATGTATATATTTGCATGTATATGCAAATATATATGTCTTGCCATTTCATCCTATAAAGTTTGTCACTGTCCCCTCTAAATATAATTCTTCTAACTACCCAAGTGATAACAGTTTTTTAAGAGTTACCAATATTCTCTTTACTTGTAGGGATTCAAATTATTTTAACTTATTGGTTCCCTTAAAATTTTTTTGGTTATCTGTTTTTTTCCCCTTTCTTAATTACCTTTTTGTGATTCTCTTGATTTCTGTGTTTGGGCATCAGATTTTCAGTTCAAGATTGGTCTTTTCTTTATGAATGCTTGGAATTTTTCTATTTTATTACATGACCATACCTTCCCCTGGAAGAATATAGTCATTTTTGCTGGGTAGTTGATTCTTGGTTGTATACCTAGTTTCCTTGCTTTCCGGAATATCATATTCCATGCCTTTTGATCCTTCAGTGTAGATACAGCCAGATCCTGTGTTATCCTAACTGTGGTTCCATGGTATCTGAATGACTTCTTCTTAGCGCCATGTAATATTTTTTCTTTGGTCTGCTAGTTCTTGAATTTGGCTATAACATTCCTAGGTGTTCTCAGTTGGGGATTAAGTACAGAAGGTGTTCTGTGGATTCTTTCAATCTCCACTTTTCCCTCTTGCTATAGAATGGTGGTGCAGTTTTCTTGGATAATTTCCTGTAGAATGATGTCCAGGATTTTTCTTTTGTCATGATCTTCTGGTGGTCCAATGATTCTTAAGTTGTCTCTCCTGAACCTGTTTTCTAGATTTTCCATTTTGTGAATGTGGTGTTTCATATTTTCCTCAATGTTTTCATTCTTTTGATTTTCATTTATAGTTTCCTGCTACCTTGTGAAATTGTTTGCCTCTAGGTGTTGGATTCTAGTTTTTAAAGCCTGAGTTTCATCCATGACTTTTTGGTCATCCTTGTCCTTCTGGTCTGATTTTCTTTGAAGGTCACCTTTCATCATCTTTGCCTCATCTTTCATCCCCTTTACTTCATTTTCAAGCTGATTAATGATGGCTTTCAAGAAATTATTTTCTGTTTCCAGATTTATTTTGCTTTTTAAGTTCTTTTCCTAGTTGTCTCCAAACTCTCTTAATTTTTTTAATTGAATTTTGAGTTCTTCCAAACTCTGTGTCCAACTCTCTGGAGTTTCTGTGTTTTTTTGTTTGTTTGTTTGTTTTCTTGGTGTTCCTTGATCATCCTCTAATCCATTTGCTCTTTGTTCATTGCCTGGATAGAAGCTGTTGATTGTAATTTCTTTTTTTCTTTTTCTGTTGTTTACTCACATTTTCCCTTCTATCCCCCCCGTAGTTGCCTGTAGTCTTTCTCCTCTCATTATGTGCTGGATCTGTGGGTTTGGGCTGTTCTGTCCTTAAAGGAATTCTTCTCTATTCTGCTGGTTGAACTGATTAGTCAGATCTTCCCTATCTTACAGCAGAAGTTGAAAAGGAGCTGGGCTTCCCACCCTGTTGTCAAGGTTGCTGCCTGTAGTTTGTTGCAGTCTTTGCCCATGCAGCTTAGTCAGCAAGGCTCTCAGATCAGTCTGTGTGGGAGGGGTGTTGGAGCTTGAGCTTCCCTGCCCTTTGAAGGCTTCTTATCTGCCCTATTGATGAGATTGAGCCAGGGCAGAGTTGATCTGCAAAACTGTATGTGCCCTGAGGGCAAAACCTCCATAAGGGGAGGGGCAAAATGGAGTGTATTGACTGTTCCTAGGCTTCTAGCTCTGAGCTTCCTCTCCAGCTGCCTCTATGCTGCCTGTGTTCAACACCTTGAGCCTGGGCAAGTACCTGTGCAAGCAAGGTACTTCCTCCAGAGATTCCAGCTACTGCTGGAGACTCAGCACTGTAAGTCGGGGAGGGGTCCTGGGACCTTCTTTCTTCCTTCTCCTTAAAACTATGTGTTCTAGAATTAAGGCTTTTGGGGGGAATATCTTTTAAGTTGTGTCTAGCAGCAGGGTTCCCTAGCTCTGTCCTGTTGTTAAATTTGGTTTTCAGTCCCCTCAAAGCATTGTGATTTTGATTGGTGAGGAAGGGTTTGTGGAGGTCTGAACTGTTGCTGTCTCTAAGATTCCATCTTGGTAGAAGTCCCTTGGTGGATATTTAATACTAACTTGTATTCCTTTTTGGTGCACCAAGACCAACTTTAAATTTTAAATGAGAAATATTTAATCTTAACATCTAAGTTACAACAAGCTTTTTTCCCCCTTTCCTAAATGAGGACAGAGATAAGGTCTTTGTACATCTGTAAACAAATCTCTTAAGATAGTGAAATGATGAAATAACCTGGTACAGCCAGAGCAGAGTGGACATGTTTTGTGTGTGACCATTCTAAACATCTTTTGACTCTTGGAATCCCAAAGTCCCATCTCTTGTCTGGAATGAGGTTTTAATTAAAGAGACATGGGAAAAGGATATCAGGATGAGAATAAATTGCAATATTGGGAGAAAGTAGGGTTCCCTTTCCTTGGGATCCAGGACTGAATAAGTGTTCTGTCAGTCTCTGGGCTAAGGATGGCTCAGGGGAATTGAGGTTGGAAGAAGGTGAGTAAGGGAGCTACAGACCACAGGTGGCTGATGAATTTTCTTTCTTTGGCCCATTTAAAAGAAAATATTTAATTATATGTTAATTATTACTTCATTTTATTATTTATTTATTATTTATTAGTTAATTCATTAAATTTATTTAGATGGCATATACTAATATTATAATAATTATATATAAATAATTGTGAGTTTTTATATGATCTCCAGAGAAATTTAATCATAACATCTCTTCATTTCCATTCAGTTTCCAAAAAAATATATGATCTTCATCCTCTAAGGAGCATAGATTTAAATCTTTAAGGAATTTATAAGTGACTGAACCCAACACAATCATTTTACAGATGAGGAATCTAAAAGTATGAGAAACTAGATGACTTGCCCAGGACTACACAGTGAGTGAAAATCAGAGGTAGAATTTGAACTCATGTCCTCAATTCTAGCACCAAAGATCATCCACTTAAACATGTTTTCTCTACACTAATTAGACCAATTTTAAGTAATAAATAAATTGAGAGCATCTGCTTCCATTTGTGAAGAGAGAACTAGACTCTCTTAATTTAATTTTAATGTGTAATCAATCAGCAAACTTTAATTTAATCAAATCAAGGACTTAAAGTATCCCTACTTAGTACCTAGCTAACCATTAAGTAAGAGAATTCAAAAGTCACCTACTAGAGAAAGCTCACACCTCCAAAGGTGACTGCCCTTTCTGCCCCCCAATTCCCCTCACTGTGCTAGGCAAATTGCGAGGCTGTGTTTGGTTCCCATGAAGTGGGGGAGCTACTAGAGTATTCTGCACTGGAGAGGCTTGCTAGGTCAGTGAATGGAGCTAATGGAAGAAGCTTGCATTGGTGGACTTTTGGTTAAAGATTACTGTGACTTCCACGACCCTTGCTAAGGCTGAGCTTGACTTCACTGGAGCAGCACTTAGAATGATAGGCTAGACAATTCTCTACCCTCTTTTCCCACTTTAATATCTCTACCTCATTGTAAATAAAAACTACTAATAGTCATTTGGACTTGAGGGTTAATATTTTATAATTGGCAACCACAACCCTTTTAAACTCATAAATATTTTGTCAAACCAAAATTTTACCCCTTACATTTATTGGGGAGTTCAACATTTGTCTTTGTGAACATAGCCTTTCTGAACAAAAATGGCATCCCTCAGGAAGAAAGTATGAAAGAGAACACGATTTATTTAATGTCTACTGGGGAAAATAGATTCCTCATACCTGGAGACAAGTGTCCAAATGTGGTTTTCTAGCTGTGTGACACTGGATGAGTTACCTAACCCTTGCTTACCTTTCACCACAATTTTACCTGTAAACAAATATTTGGCTTCAATTCTGAGACAGAAGATAAGAGCTTCAAAAAGAAAAAAAAAGTGTCTACTATATGCCAAGCACTGTGCAAATAATCTCTATATAAACATAACCTCATTTGATCTTCTCAACAACTCTATGTGGTAGGCTCTTTACTTTCCCCAATTCAAAGTTGAGGAAAATGAGGCAAGTAGAGTACAAGTGATTTACCTCTGGTCTCAAAAGGAGTAAATATCTGAGGCCAAATTTGAACATGGATCTTCTTGAATCTATGCCTAGCTCTCTAGTGTCAACTAGCTGTCTCTAGTTTTTCCTAATAATATGTAATTATTTAATATATGCTGTTAAAAACAATAATAACAGTTACTGGAATAGACATCATCATTGCACCACAATTAGGACATCCCCATTTAGCATGGGAAATAAAATATGTCTCTATCTACAAAGAAAACTACCTAATGTAGGAGGAGTCAGAGAGAGCAGGTCTCTTGCTATATGATTAACTTTCCCCATTTGTAAAATGAGAAAGATGGCTTCAATTGTCCCTGCTTTTTCCTCTACCTTAAATCTTCATCATCAATGCAATGGAATTTCAAAGAAGACAATGATCACTTCTAGTAACTTCAAGAGGAGAAGACAAAAGGTTTTGCCTGAGGATGATCCTGAATTATGGTTATGATTCAGATGGAACAGCATAAAGAAAGTATCAGACACTATGGTGTATTTAGTTAGTTAGTTAACTGTATATGGAACAAAGAGCTTCTTGGTTCAAATCCTACCTCAGAAAATTATTAGCTTTGTGACCTTGGGAAAGTCACGATCTCTCTAAACCTCCATTTTAGCATCGACAAGATGAGCTTCAGTTTCCTATTCTGTAAAAAGGTGATAAAGGTATTTTACAGGGTTATTATGAAATTCAAATGAGAAACCCAAAGAAATTTGGGGGGAAGTAAAAGAACCTATGTAATCCAAAATGTTTATATCAGCTCTCTTAGTTGTGTTAAACAACTGGAAATTGAAGGGATGTCAATCAACTCGGTAATGGCCAAACTAATTGTGGTATATGATTGTGATATAATACTACTGAACCATAAGAAATGATGAGCAGAATAATTTTTTAAACTTGGAAAGAACTACATGAGATAATGAAGAATGAATGAATAGAACCAAGAGAACATTATATAAAATTATAAATTTAATATTTGAAGAATAGTTTATGAATGTTCATAATAAACTGAAATTTTCTCCAGAAAATAAACTGAGAAGTGGAAACATGGAAAAAATAATACATATGTTTTGTCAGATGATGTCTTCTATGGTGTGTAGAGGAGAGGGAATGTATAAAAAAAGAAAAAAAGAAAGAAAAAATAAGTCTAAATGAGAGCATGAACAAATGTCAACTATCGTTATTCTTTTTTACTAGATTGCGTTTGTTTAAACCCTTACTTTCCATTTTAGAACTGATACTATTCATTCCAAACTATAAGATTTATAAGGACTAGGCAACTGGTGTTAAGGGGTTAAAAGCCTTGCCCAGAATCATACAGTTATTGGAGCCTCTGAGGCCAGATTTTAACCCACAACCTCTTATCTCCAAATCTGGCTTTCAATCCACTGAGTCATCTAGTTTTCCCTAAGTAGCTTTTTAAATTTTTTGTTTAGTTTAGTTTTTTGTTTTCTTTTGTCCTCTCACTAAAAACATGTGGTTTTATCATTATTAAAGCAAAAAAACTCTTTTTTTTTTTTTTTTTAGTGATGGAAAGGCAGAATAGAAATGCCTCCATATTTCCTACTTCATGCAATACCACCAGTGGTAGCCCATTGTTATCCTTTGCCTCTTTACTTCAAATTTATAGTAATGCTACCTTTTTCCTCAAGGTGCTGGTTTTTTGTTTTTTCCTCCTCAATTTACACCACCTCTGCTAAATGGTTATTTAGTACAGTTCCCTGACTGCTACACTGTCTCTGATTTTGTATCCTTCCCTTTTAAGATATGTTGGTTGCTCTGCTAAAAAATTTCTTCTGTCCATCCATCCAGGCTAGCTCCACTTTCTTTGCTAATTAAAATGCCTGAGGCTATCCTATCTCCCTCCTCCTGAAAATCTCTCCAGGAATCCTGCTGGGCCAAAAAAGAAGCTGAGCCTCACAGTTCTATAGCAATTCGGGCCAGGCTGGGTTAAAATCAACACTGCTGCTGCTGCTGCAGGGAGCTGCTTTTCATCTTATAATAGTTGGATATTTTCCATACCAATGTCACAAAGTGAATGGAATTTAAAAACTAAAAATAATTGAGTAGATTTCTCAAATTCCCATAGTCCTTTAAGACCTGTCCCGCAAGTATTCTCCCATCCTCTTTACTGTCTGATGATGGGTTGGTCATTTAACTCCTCTGACCTGTTTCCTCATCTGTAAAATGAAGGGGGTGGACTAGCTGACCTGTGAGGTCACTTACAGATCTATGGGCCAGTTAGAGGATGCTGAAAGGTCTCTAGGAAGAGATCTCTCCCAAGGCTTACCTTTATGTAACATGGATAATCAATAGAATGTCTTGTGTTTCTAAAATAGTTGGCACATTTCATCGCAATGCAAAATGTCGCTTACCCACCCACTGGCAAAATGGATACCTGGAGCGAGGCATCCCATCAGCTGTCAAACAGCCGGATCACACGATGACAACTGCTCTTTACATAAAACTTTAGGGCAAAATAGGCAATAATGGGATCCAGGAGCCGTGTCACTCCGAGGTATTGAGGCTGAGCTCATCACTGCTTGATGAGAAAGGATGTTGCCAGGCTGCCAAAAGCAGATGCTATTGGATGACAGCAAGGGGAACAGGCAGAAAAGAAATAGAGAAATGAAATTCCCCAATGATGCCTCGTTTGTGGGATAGTTATACTGACATCAATATCCTGGATATAATGGTCCAAACCACAAGTGACCTGGCAAACAAAGCTAGAGGAATAGGAGTCTGAGGTAAATAAGATCCTTATTCTCTGTTTATTGATGAAGTACTGTGACTAAGACGGTATGAGGTAGAGGAAATTATATTAATTCTGAAGTCAAGAGGATTTGGTTTCAAATTCCAATCTTAATCTCTGACTAGTTTTATAAATACAAATCCATATTCTTTAGCTTTTTTAAATTACAGACCTCTTTAGACATCCAATAAAACATATAGATCCTTTAGGATGTTTTAAAAAGCATCATATCAAATGCATAGGATTATAAAATAAACCCATTACATAGAAAATACTAAAATGTCCTTATAAAAATTCAGATTTTTAGATTCCATGTTAAGACCCTACCAGAGAAAGAAAGGTATTCTAACAGTGAAGAGAGATCCTTTCCAAAAGTCTTCAAGATTAGGGTCCAAGTCTTGCCTCTGATATATATAAGCTGTGAAATATGTGAAATCTCTTCAGTGGGATCCAAGAAACTCTTTAAATCTATAAGTTTCAAAGAAGGTCTTTATGTGATATTTCCTACATTA